>NC_048580.1:74164879-74174879 GCF_013265735.2 Oncorhynchus mykiss | reverse complement strand
ATATATATATATATATACGTGTGTATATATGTATATGTATATATACACATATATACGTATACATATGTATATGTACACATATACATATGTATACGTATATGTATATATACATATACATATGTATACGTATATGTATATATACATATACATATATATATACATATACGTATATATATATGTATATACGTATATATATATATATATACATATGTATATATATATATATGTATATATATATATATGTATATACGTATATATATATATATATACATATGTATATATATATATATATACATGTGTATATATATATATATATATGTATATATATATATATATGTATATACGTATATATATATATATATACATATGTATATATATATATATATACATGTATATATATATACGTATATATATGTATATAGTAAACTGTCTTAACGGACCCTCCTGTCCCGTCCTGCAGGGCGAGGCTGACGACTCCCTCCTGAGGCTGGCTAAGACCGACAGCATCGTGTCGAAGTAAGTACTGGGTCTGGTGACGTCCTTATGTAGTGCCCTTTGACCCGAGTCCTATGCCCCTGCCTGTTGTTGACCTAGTCTTCAACGCAGGAACGAGCCTCCCTTGATCTGAGAATATGGGTTGCTGCAAAAGTACTTAACCCCTCAGTCGACTGGCAACGGTATTAGTCTTATATCAAAATCACGTACATCAGCTGATATCTCAAAGTGCTGTACAGAAACCCAGCCTAAAACCCCAAACAGCAAGCAATGCAGGTGAAGAAGCACGGTGGCTAGGAAAAACTCCCTAGAAAGGCCAAAACCTAGGAAGAAACCTAGAGAGGAACCAGGCTATGTGGGGTGGCCAGTCCTCTTCTGGCTGTGCCAAATGGAGATTATAACAGAACATGGCCAAGATGTTCAAATGTTCATAGATGACCAGCAGGGTCAGATAATAATAATAATAATCGCTGTGAACTGGTCAGGGTTCCATAGCCGCAGGCAGAGGAAGAGGTCCTTATTCATCTGTCCGCTCTGTTCGGTGAGGGGAAAAGGCTGCTTCATGCTAATGGCAACAAATCATCTGTTTTAAAAATTAAAACAACCGTTATTTATTTGTTCACCTTTTTATTTAACCGGGCAAGTCAGTTAAGAACATTCTTATTTACAATGACGGCCTACCAGGGAACAGTGGGTTAACTGCCTTGTTCAGGGGCAGAACATGATTGGATTAAAATCTTTCCACTGTTAAAACAGCCCAATCAGGGAGGATGGTTTCCTGTTCCTGACGATCCCAAAGGTTTTTTTAAAATCACAAACACACTTGTTTTGTTCTAGTCAACTCTTCATCGGGTGTGGTGCTAGGTTCCCCAGGATTTGTGGAAACACTGTTCTAAAGTACACAAACGTAGATGATGGATGGCCGTGGGTCTTCGTATTTATGGCTGTAGGTCTTCGTATTTGTGGCCGTAGGTCTTAGTATTTGTGGCCGTGGGTCTTAGTATTTGTGGCCGTGGGTCTTAGTATTTGTGGCCGTGGGTCTTAGTATTTGTGGCCGTGGGTCTTAGTATTTGTGGCCGTGGGTCTTAGTATTTGTGGCCGTGGGTCTTAGTATTTGTGGCCGTGGGTCTTAGTATTTGTAGCCATGGGTCTTAGTATTTGTGGCCGTTATCAGTATCTTATTGGTGCCATAAATACCTAAACTAATATCGGTCTGAGTCTACATTTATTTATATATATATATATATATTGAATCGTTCACTGATGTTGATCAACATGCTGTTGTCATTTTGTCTCTACTACAACAAATGTAGCCTACCGGTTGGTTGATGTGTTCTAATGAGTTCTCTCTCTTCCTTACAGGAACTTCTAGTCTGGGACATGCAGCTCTGGGATCTCTTTGTAAAATAAAAACCTGTCAAATGAATTTGTTTCAAGTGGCATCATTAGTACTTTAGTTTTGAGACTGGGATGGACAACTCCAGTCCTCGTTGATGTCAACTTTGTTTGTTTTTTTCTCCATCAGTAAAACAGCTGAGTAAACTAATTGCATTCCAAACTGAAGATCACGATTACTTGATTATTAAGAGTCTGGTGTGTAAGTTGGGGAAGATTGTGACACCAATCAGGCCCTTCGAGGACTGGAGTAGTCAGCCATCCTTCGTCTCCTTGATTTATTTTTATTATAGATCCCCATTAGTTCCTGCCAAGGCAGCAGCTACTCTTCCTGGGGTTTATTATGGATCCCCATTAGTTCCTGCCAAGGCAGCAGCTACTCTTCCTGGGGTTTATTATGGATCCCCATTAGTTCCTGCCAAGGCAGCAGCTACTCTTCCTGGGGTTTATTATGGATCCCCACTAGTTCCTGCCAAGGCAGCAGCTACTCTTCCTGGGGTTTATTATGGATCCCCATTAGTTCCTGCCAAGGCAGCAGCTACTCTTCCTGGGGTTTATTATGGATCCCCATTAGTTCCTGCCAAGGCAGCAGCTACTCTTCCTGGGGTTTATTATGGATCCCCATTAGTTCCTGCCAAGGCAGCAGCTACTCTTCCTGGGGTTTATTATGGATCCTCATTAGTTCCTGCCAAGGCAACAGCTACTCTTCCTGGGGTTTATTATGGATCCCCATTAGTTCCTGCCAAGGCAGCAGTTACTCTTCCTGGGGTTTATTATGGATCCCCATTAGTTCCTGTCAAGGCAGCAGCTACTCTTCCTGGGGTTTATTATGGATCCCCATTAGTTCCTGCCAAGGCAGCAGCTACTCTTCCTGGGGTTTATTATGGATCCCCATTAGTTCCTGCCAAGGCAGCAGCTACTCTTCCTGGGGTTTATTATGGATCCCCATTAGTTCCTGCCAAGGCAGCAGCTACTCTTCCTGGGGTCCAGTAAAATTAACCTCTCTGGGATAGGCAGGACGCAAATGTCTTACCTGGCCAATTGCCAGGGAAAATGCAGAGCGCCAAATTCAATTAAAATACTATAAAAATCTTACCTTTCATTAAATCATAAATGTAAGATACTCAAAGCTACGCTCGTTGTGAATCCAGCCAACATGTCAGATTTCAAAAGGCTTTTCGGCGAACGCATAAGATGCTATTATCTGATGATAACACAACAGTAAACAGAGAGAAAGCATATTTCAACCCTGCAGGTGCTACACAGGCTGCAGACTAAAGTGATGTTCTGCTGAATATGTGAATGTGACCAATACATCTGATTTGATTTGTGTGCTATAAAATAGTTTGATAAAAACGTTCCCATGCTTTGCAAGAGTAACGATTTCGCTTAAATATTCCTGGCGTGTAATCGTTACCCCAAAAACGGTTGCAAAACATTCAATTTTGCATCGATAACTAAGCGTTTCTATTGGACAGGTTCAGCAAACACGTAGGGATCTATCTGAATCTGTATGAAAGATAACGTTTTTAAAACGTGGCACTGACTCGCCCATGGATTGATGTTTCAACATTGTCTCAATGAAGAGTTCATCGTTCGACTGGATTTCGTGCGACATGCGCCGCGTTCGACTGGCCACGTGCGACATGCGCCGCGTTCGACTGGCCACGCGTGACATGCGCGGCAGTTACAAGCCTATTAGAGTTCTATTATTGTTATTTATGTTAATTGTTTATGTTTGTTTTTTTAATATTGCAGAAAAACCAGTATACATACAAGAAGTATACAAACAGACAATGATAACATATGCTAGAGGGTACAACAAATGACAGGTTATACAATGACCTTAAATACACACTTGTTGATTGTTTTAACAGCTTTCTGATTAGAAGAATGTAGAAGGGTCTTAATGTACTGCTAGAATTACTTATAGAAAACACGGAAGAGTGTTTTTATTTTATTAGTGAATTTACATTTATGAATATAATATTGTTTTTCTGTATCCTTTTTATAGTTCAGGAAACCGAGCAGCACATTCTCGCATAAAAAAAAATTAAATTAAAAAAAGTCATCAAGACAATTAACAATTATAAAACTGTGAATATCTTTTAATAATTTCTTTACATGTAGTCAAATGCCAAAATAAATGCTGAACTGTTTCTGATTGCTCAACACAAAAAGTTCATGTCTTTTTTGAGTTTCTTTAGGTAAATGATTCACAGGGTAATACTCTTGGATCATTCAGAAAGAGACCTCTTTTGATCTTAACAAGCAGGTGTTTGTGTGGTAATAACCAGACTTTTTCCCAACGGATATTCTTGACAAATGAATTCCAGTAAGTTTTGTGACGTAAGGAATGGATCCAATATCCCTTTGAAATAAAGCACGTACAGATCTGTTCTGAGAGAGAGAGAGGAGAAACACATGTTCCCTGTTGGTGAGTCACCTGGATCAAACGAGGGTAGGTCAAGCAGGTGAGGAGGTCTGGTTCACCTCTAAATAACACGAGAGTTCCAGATGGAATAGCATCAAAGGCTATGGCGACCTCTCTAGGTGTAACAGGGATATTGTAAATCCTCATAATTGAGTAACAACCCTTCTGCGTTAAAAAGTTGACTCGCCAGCAGGATAGAATTATTAAACTAGTTCTTTAAGAAATATAGACTTGTTTCTATACAAAATATGCATATAATTCCAAATTAAATATATATATATGTTTAGATATTAACAACCAAGCTAAGAATACTTTTTGTAGGAATCTTTTCAATGTTATAGTTACTATGGTTACCAAGTAACTTAAAATTGAAGCCACCAAAACGGGAGAGGAGATATAATGAGAGATGATATTACAAATTGAAGTTGGATTCTTTAAGAAATGTTTAGCCCAATTTATCTTAAGTATTATTCAAGGTAGGAAAATCAAAAAAAAAAAATGTAGACCACCATATTCATGTGTTCATAACGACAGATTTCCTAATATAAAGTGTACGATTTTTCCAGATAAAGTTGAAAAGCATCTGGTCAACCGCTTTAATATTTTGTTGTGAAGATGTCGGGACTGGGCCGCGCGTAGGGGGGGACTGGGCCGCGCGTAGGGGGGGACTGGGCCGCGCGTAGGGGGGGGACTGGGCCGCGCGTAGGGGGGGGACTGGGCCGCGCGTAGGGGGGGGACTGGGCCGCGCGTAGGGGGGGGACTGGGCCGCGCGTAGGGGGGGACTGGGCCGCGCGTAGGGGGGGACTGGGCCGCGCGTAGGGGGGGACTGGGCCGCGCGTAGGGGGGGACTGGGCCGCGCGTAGGGGGGGACTGGGCCGCGCGTAGGGGGGGGACTGGGCCGCGCGCAGGGGGGGGACTGGGCCGCGCGTAGGGGGGGGGACTGGGCCGCGCGTAGGGGGGGGACTGGGCCGCGCGTAGGGGGGGGACTGGGCCGCGCGTAGGGGGGGGACTGGGCCGCGCGTAGGGGGGGGACTGGGCCGCGCGTAGGGGGGACTGGGCCGCGTAAGTAAGTGGAGATACTTTCAGCTTTAGACAGCAGTACTCGACCTTTCAAGGATAAATCCCTCTGCAACCAATGGCTCAACTTCTTTTAGTTTTTTTTCAATAATAGGTATGACATTTTATGAGCATCTTTCCTGTTGATCCTTAGAGATGGTAACCCCAAGGTATGGTACTTTTTCCTTGACTGGTCTAGGAATCTGGTCAGCATCTTTCAAAAAGAGGGTGGTGTCATCTGCAAGCTGACTGACGATAATAATAATAATAATAGAGATCCCTTTTAATATCTCTGTCATCAATAGAGATCCCTTTTAATATCTCTGTCAGCAATAGAGATCCCTTTTAATATCTCTGTCAGCAATAGAGATCCCTTTTAATATCTCTGTCAGCAATAGAGATCCCTTTTAATGTCTCTGTCATCAATAGAGATCCCTTTTAATATCTGTCAGCGATAGAGATCCCTTTTAATATCTCTGTCAGCAATAGAGATCCCTTTTAATGTCTCTGTCAGCAACAGAGATCCCTTTTAATATCTCTGTCAGCAATAGAGATCCCTTTTAATATCTCTGTCAGCAATAGAGATCCCTTTTAATATCTCTGTCATCAATTATTTAACACCAATTAGAGACCACTAGATGGAGGTATCAAACACCAATAAGAGACCACTAGATGGAGGTATCCAACACCAATAAGAGACCACTAGATGGAGGTATCAAACACCAATAAGAGACCACTAGATGGAGGTATCAAACACCAATAAGAGACCACTAGATGGAGGTATCAAACACCAATTAGAGACCACTAGATGGAGGTATCCAACACCAATAAGAGACCACTAGATGGATGTATCAAACACCAATAAGAGACCACTAGATGGAGGTATCAAACACCAATAAGAGACCACTAGATGGAGGTATCCAACACCAATAAGAGACCACTAGATGGAGGTATCCAACACCAATAAGAGACCACTAGATGGAGGTATCAAACACCAATAAGAGACCACTAGATGGAGGTATCCAACACCAATAAGAGACCATTTTTCCCCCTTCCTTGATCATGTGACTTATACAGTTGTTCTTGAAAATACAAGCAAGGTGCGTGTGAATGTACAATATTACTCACATTTTTTTATTAATTTAAAATACAATTGAAAACAGTTGAGAAAGAATGTCAGGCTTCTTTCCAAATCTCATTGACTCGACTAGTGTTAAGGGAATCCCAGAGTGCTAATTGCTATTTTAACCATCCTGAACAGCTGTTTGAGGCTCTTTCTTATAATGTGGCCTTACTATAACGGCTAATTGCAGACTGTTTTAAAGATTGCTTTAAATTATCTCTCTCGCGCTCTCTGTCTCTCTCTCTCTCTCTCGCGCTCTCTGTCTCTCTCTCTCTGGATTTGTTTTCAAATTCTTTGTGGGTCTGTGTAATCTGAGGTTAAGAAGTGCAGCTCAGTTTCCACCTCATTTTGTGGGCAGTGAGCACACAGCCTGTCTTCTCTTGAGAGCCATGTCTGTCTACGGCGGCCTTTCTCAATAGCAAGGCTATGCTCACCGAGTCTGTACATAGTCAAAGCTTTCCTTAAGTTTGGGTCAGTCACAGTGGTCAGGTATTCTGCTACTGTGTTCTCTCTGTTTAGGGACTCTTTTCTGCCTCTGCCTCTCTCTCTCTCTCTCTCTCTCTCTGTCTCTCTCTCTCTCTCTCTGTCTCTGTGGTGAAATGAAAGACCTTAGCTTGGTGAAGCCCTTCATTACTGAGTATTCTGATTACAGTCTCTGAAGGGTTCATCTCTCACAGCCTCCTGTATGGGCTACAGGTATCTGAAGGGTTCATCTCTCACAGCCTCCTGTATGGGCTACAGGTATCTGAAGGGTTCATCTCTCACAGACTCCTGTATGGGCTACAGGTGTCTGAAGGGTTCATCTCTCACAGCCTCCTCTATGGGCTACAGGTGTCTGAAGGGTTCATCTCTCACAGCCTCCTGTATGGGCTACAGGTGTCTGAAGGGATCACAGGACCAGCAGTCTCATTTTGTCACACTTCCTCATCTTCTATTCAGGTGAGAAAGGTGTAAATCAAGGTTCAATGCCAGAGATTTACACAGGTGGTCACATCTGGCCATGTCTCCCTTATGGAGACGAGTCTGATGCTACCTAAGGTACTGGCATGAAGAAACCTTAAAAAATAAACGCATTTGTTAAAAGTATTATTTCACCTCTCTTTACTAATGTATTTCAGTCGAAGCCTCGGCACAGAGCGAGCACGGCAGGGGCCTCGGCACAGAGCGAGCACAGCAGGGGCCTCGGCACAGAGCGAGCACAGCAGGGGCCTCGGCACAGAGCGAGCACAGCAGGGGCCTCGGCACAGAGCGAGCACAGCAGGGGCCTCGGCACAGAGCGAGCACAGCAGGGGCCTCGGCACAGAGCGAGCACAGCAGGGGCCTCGGCACAGAGCGAGCACAGCAGGGGCCTCGGCACAGAGCGAGCACAGCAGGGTATACTAGAGTCTGTAAATACTATAAGTGGTTTGTGCATGTACATACAAGCTCTTAGCTATCCTACCTGCTACCACATACCTATCTGGGGGGGGGGGGGGGGGGGGGGTGTTGAGGTAGCTGCCAAGTATAGAAAACATAGCAGGTAATAGAGGGAGCATTGTCTCAGCCAGGTGCCATCTATAAGGGATATAATATGACCCGAAAGTTACCTTTGGTATCCGGGGTCCGTCAGTCTATAGATGCCACAGAGTCATACATAGGATACATTCCAAATGACACCCTATTCCCTATGTAGTACACTACTTTAGACTAGAGCCCCATGGAACCCTATTCCCTATATAGTGCACTACTTTAGACTAGGGCCCTATAGAACCCTATTCCCTATGTAGTGCACTACTTTAGATCAGAACCTTTAGATCAGAACCTAGTCAGACATATATTATATGATTGTTTAGTCTCCAAGCTGTAGGTTAGATGCTCCTGCTCCAGTACACGCTCCCTCCCTGTGTGTCCCCTTGCTTCTGTTAGTCAGATAGAAGAGCACTATACTCTCTCTCTCTAGAGGAGCACTATACTCTCTCTCTCTAGAAGAGCACTATACTCTCTCTCTAGAAGAGCACTATACTCTCTCTCTCTAGAGGAGCACTATACTCTCTCTCTAGAAGAGCACTACACTCTCTCTCTCTCTAGTAGAGCACTAAACTATCTCTCTCTAGAGGAGCACTATTCTCTCTCTCTCTCTCTAGTAGAGCACTAAACTCTCTCTGTCTAGAGGAGCACTATACTCTCTCTCTCTCTAGAAGAGCACTATACTCTCTCTCTCTCTAGAAGAGCACTATACTCTCTCTCTAAAAGAGCACTATACTCTCCCTCTCTCTCTAGAAGAGCACTATACTCTCTCTCTAGAGGAACACTATACTCTCTCTCTAGTAGAGCACTAAACTCTCTCTCTCTAGTAGAGCACTAAACTCTCTCTCTCTAGAGGAGCACTATACTATCTCTCTCTAGAGGAGCACTACTCTCTCTCTCTCTCTCTCTAGTAGAGCACTAAACTCTCTCTGTCTAGAGGAGCACTATACTCTCTCTCTCTCTAGAGGAGCACTATACTCTCTCTCTATAAGAGCACTATACTCTCTCTCTCTAGAAGAGCACTATACTCTCTCTCTAGAAGAGCACTACACTCTCTCTCTCTAGAAGAGCACTACACTCTTTCTCTCTAGAAGAGCACTATACTCTCTCTCTCTAGAAGAGCACTATACTCTCTCTCTCTCTCTAGAAGAGCACTATATACTCTCTCTCTAGAAGAGCACTATACTCTCTCTCTCTAGAAGAGCACTATACTATCTCTCTCTCTCTAGAAGAGCACTATACTCTCTCTAGAAGAGCACTACACTCTCTCTCTCTCTCTAGTAGAGCACTAAACTCTCTCTCTCTAGAGGAGCACTATACTATCTCTCTCTAGAGGAGCACTACTCTCTCTCTCTCTCTCTCTCTCTAGTAGAGCACTATACTCTCTCTCTCTAGAAGAGCACTATACTCTCTCTCTCTAGAGGAGCACTATACTCTCTCTCTAGAAGAGCACTACACTCTCTCTCTCTCTAGTAGAGCACTAAACTATCTCTCTCTAGAGGAGCACTATTCTCTCTCTCTCTCTCTAGTAGAGCACTAAACTCTCTCTGTCTAGAGGAGCACTATACTCTCTCTCTCTCTAGAAGAGCACTATACTCTCTCTCTCTCTAGAAGAGCACTATACTCTCTCTCTAAAAGAGCACTATACTCTCCCTCTCTCTCTAGAAGAGCACTATACTCTCTCTCTAGAGGAACACTATACTCTCTCTCTAGTAGAGCACTAAACTCTCTCTCTCTAGTAGAGCACTAAACTCTCTCTCTCTAGAGGAGCACTATACTATCTCTCTCTAGAGGAGCACTACTCTCTCTCTCTCTAGTAGAGCACCAAACTCTCTCTGTCTAGAGGAGCACTATACTCTCTCTCTCTCTAGAGGAGCACTATACTCTCTCTCTATAAGAGCACTATACTCTCTCTCTCTAGAAGAGCACTATACTCTCTCTCTAGAAGAGCACTACACTCTCTCTCTCTAGAAGAGCACTACACTCTTTCT
>NC_048580.1:74152379-74162379 GCF_013265735.2 Oncorhynchus mykiss | reverse complement strand
CTCCTCACCCTCCTTCGCTCACTCCCAGCACACCCCCAAACACACTGTCCTCTCCTCGGGACTTCAAACACATCATACCACAATGCAACAGGAGTCTCTCAGCCTATCTAATCACATCATACCACAATGCAACAGGAATCTCTCAGACAGGCTATCTGATCGGGAGCATGAGGGAGAGCTTCCCAGGAATGCCGGTCTGTGTTCACAAAGCATCTCAGAGTCAAAATATAAACGCAACAATTTCTAAGATTTTACTGATTTGATGTTCATATAAGGAAATTAGTCAATTGAAAGATATTCATTAGGCCCTAATCTATGGATTACACATGACTGGGAATACAGATATGCATCTTTTGGTCACAGACACCTTAAAGTTAGAAACCCAGTCAGTATCTGGTGTGACAAACGTTTGCCTCAAGCAGGGCGACACATCTCCTTGGCACAGAGTTGATCAGACTGTTGATTGTGGCCTGTTGGAATGTTGTCCCACTCCTCTTCGATGGCTGTGTGAAGTTGCTGGATATTGGCAGGAACTAGGGAACAGTGGGTTAACTGCCTTGGTCCGGGGTAGAGAGACAGATTTTTACCTTGTCAGCTCAGGGATTTGATCCAGCAACCTTTCAGTTATGGGCTCAACGCTCTAACCACTGGGCTACCTGCCGCCCCTGATGATGCTGTTTAATCAGCTTCCTGATATGCCACACCTGTCAGGTGGATGGATGACTTTGGTGAAGGAGAAATGCTCACTAACAGGGATGAAAACAAATTTGTGCACAACATTTGAGATAAATATGTTTTTTTTTTTGTACATACGGAACATTTCTGGGATCTTTTATTTCAGCTCATGAAACATGGGAACAACATTTCACCTGTTGCATTTGTCTTTTTGTTCAGTATATATAATGAGCTCAACACACGGTTTATGTTGAGAGAAGTCATATCGTTCAAGAGAGAAATTAAGTCAAGAACTATGTGGGACACTTGGCTGAAGGGAGGACGAGATGCGGTAATATGTTTTGTTCAGTGTAAAAGGCAAGACGGACCGTAGGTAATAGTGGATAGTGTAGGTAATAGGGTCTGTAGATAGTGTAGGTAGTAGGGCCTATAGATAGTGTAGGTAATCCTAACCCTAACCCTTCTCCTCCTCCCCCCTCTTATCCTCCCCCTCCCTCTTCTCCTCCCTCACTTCCTCTTCTCCTCCCTCTTCCTCTCCTCACCCCCTCTTATCCTCCTCCTCACTCTTCTCCTCCCTCTTATCCCCCTCCTCACTCTCCTCCCCCTTCTCATCCCTCCCTCTTCCTCTCCTCCCTCTTCTTCTCCCTCCCTCTTCTCCTCCCTTCCTCCCTCTAACTCCTTCTCCTCCCTTCCTCCCTCTTCCCTCCTCCCTCTTCTCCCCTCCCTCCCTCTTCTCCTCCCTCCTCTACTCCTCCCTCCCTCCCCTCCCCTCGCCTCCCCTTCCATCTACTAATTTTGCATGCCCAATTTTTAAGTTTTTGATTTGTTAAAAAAGTTTGAAATATCCAATAAATGTCGTTCCACTTCATGATTGTGTCCCACTTGTTGTTGATTCTTCACAAAAAAATACAGTTTTATATCTTTATGTTTGAAGCCTGAAATGTGGCAAAAGGTCGCAAAGTTCAAGGGGGCCGAATACTTTCGCAAGGCACTGTACAGGGTTATTTACACAGAGTACTGAGTCCATATACAGGGTTATTTACACAGAGTACTGAGTCCATATACAGGGTTATTTACACAGAGTACTGAGTCCACATACACGGAACAATGTCATTGAGGTAGATATGTACATATAGGTAGGGGTGAAGTGACTAGGCAACAGGATAGATAATAAACAGTAGCAGCAGTATGTGATGAGTCAAAAGAGTTAGTGCCAAAAGGGGTCAATGCAGATAGTTTGGGTGGTTAACTATTTAACTAACTATTTATCAGTCTTATGGTTTGGGGGTAGAAGCTGTTCAGGGTCCTGTTGGTTCCAGACTTGGTGCGTTGGTAAGCGGTAGCAGAGAGAACAGTCAGCTGAGAGACTTGGTGCGTTGGTAGCAGAGAGAACAGTCAGCTGAGAGACTTGGTACGTTGGTAGCAGAGAGAACAGTCAGCTGAGAGACTTGGTTCGTTGGTAAGCGGTAGCAGAGAGAACAGTCAGCTGAGAGACTTGGTGCGTTGGTAAGCGGTAGCAGAGTGAACAGTCAGCGGAGAGACTTGGCACGTTGGTAAGCGGTAGCAGAGAGAACAGTCAGCTGAGAGACTTGGTGCATTGGTAGCAGAGAGAACAGTCAGCAGAGAGACTTGGTACGTTGGTAAGCGGTAGCAGAGAGAACAGTCAGCTGAGAGACTTGGTGCGTTGGTAAGCGGTAGCAGAGTGAACAGTCAGCGGAGAGACTTGGCACGTTGGTAAGCGGTAGCAGAGTGAACAGTCAGCTGAGAGACTTGGTGCATTGGTAGCAGAGAGAACAGTCAGCAGAGAGACTTGGTACGTTGGTAAGCGGTAGCAGAGAGAACAGTCAGCAGAGAGACTTGGTACGTTGGTAAGCGGTAGCAGAGAGAACAGTCAGCTGAGAGGCTTGGTGCATTGGTAAGCGGTAGCAGAGAGAACAGTCAGCTGAGAGACTTGGTGCGTTGGTAGCAGAGAGAACAGTCAGCTGAGAGACTTGGTACGTTGGTAGCAGAGAGAACAGTCAGCTGAGAGACTTGGTAGGTTGGTAGCAGAGAGAACAGTCAGCTGAGAGACTTGGTACGTTGGTAAGCGGTAGCAGAGAGAACAGTCAGCTGAGAGACTTGGTGCGTTGGTAAGCGGTAGCAGAGTGAACAGTCAGCGGAGAGACTTGGCACGTTGGTAAGCGGTAGCAGAGAGAACAGTCAGCTGAGAGACTTGGTGCATTGGTAGCAGAGAGAACAGTCAGCAGAGAGACTTGGTACGTTGGTAAGCGGTAGCAGAGAGAACAGTCAGCTGAGAGACTTGGTGCGTTGGTAAGCGGTAGCAGAGTGAACAGTCAGCGGAGAGACTTGGCACGTTGGTAAGCGGTAGCAGAGTGAACAGTCAGCTGAGAGACTTGGTGCATTGGTAGCAGAGAGAACAGTCAGCAGAGAGACTTGGTACGTTGGTAAGCGGTAGCAGAGAGAACAGTCAGCAGAGAGACTTGGTACGTTGGTAAGCGGTAGCAGAGAGAACAGTCAGCTGAGAGGCTTGGTGCATTGGTAAGCGGTAGCAGAGAGAACAGTCAGCTGAGAGACTTGGTGCGTTGGTAGCAGAGAGAACAGTCAGCAGAGAGACTTGGTACGTTGGTAAGCGGTAGCAGAGAGAACAGTCAGCTGAGAGACTTGGTGCATTGGTAAGCGGTAGCAGAGAGAACAGTCAGCTGAGAGGCTTGGTGCATTGGTAAGCGGTAGCAGAGAGAACAGTCAGCTGAGAGGCTTGGTGCATTGGTAAGCGGTAAGCAGAGAGAACAGTCAGCTGAGAGACTTGGTGCATTGGTAAGCGGTAGCAGAGAGAACAGTCAGCTGAGAGACTTGGTACGTTGGTAGCAGAGAGAACAGTCAGCTGAGAGGCTTGGTGCATTGGTAAGCGGTAGCAGAGAGAACAGTCAGCTGAGAGACTTGGTACATTGGTAAGCGGTAGCAGAGAGAACAGTCAGCTGAGAGACTTGGTATGTTGGTAGCAGAGACAACAGTCAGCTGAGAGGCTTGGTGCATTGGTAAGCGGTAGCAGAGAGAACAGTCAGCTGAGAGGCTTGGTGCATTGGTAAGCGGTAGCAGAGAGAACAGTCAGCTGAGAGGCTTGGTGCATTGGTAAGCGGTAGCAGAGAGAACAGTCAGCTGAGAGACTTGGTGCATTGGTAAGCGTTAGCAGAGAGAACAGTCAGCTGAGAGACTTGGTACATTGGTAAGCGGTAGCAGAGAGAACAGTCAGCTGAGAGACTTGGTATGTTGGTAGCAGAGAGAACAGTCAGCTGAGAGGCTTGGTGCATTGGTAAGCGGTAGCAGAGAGAACAGTCAGCTGAGAGACTTGGTGCATGGATAAGCGGTAGCAGAGAGAACAGTCAGCTGAGTGACTTGGTACATTGGTAAGCGGTAGCAGAGAGAACAGTCAGCTGAGAGACTTGGTATGTTGGTAGCAGAGAGAACAGTCAGCTGAGAGGCTTGGTGCATTGGTAAGCGGTAGCAGAGAGAACAGTCAGCTGAGAGGCTTGGTGCATTGGTAAGCGGTAGCAGAGAGAACAGTCAGCTGAGAGGCTTGGTGCATTGGTAAGCGGTAGCAGAGAGAACAGTCAGCTGAGAGACTTGGTACATTGGTAAGCGGTAGCAGAGAGAACAGTCAGCTGAGAGACTTGGTACGTTGGTAGCAGAGAGAACAGTCAGCTGAGAGGCTTGGTGCATTGTTAAGCGGTAGCAGAGAGAACAGTCAGCTGAGAGGCTTGGTGCATTGGTAAGCGGTAGCAGAGAGAACAGTCAGCTGAGAGACTTGGTACATTGGTAAGCGGTAGCAGAGAGAACAGTCAGCTGAGAGACTTGGTACGTTGGTAGCAGAGAGAACAGTCAGCTGAGAGGCTTGGTGCATTGGTAAGCGGTAGCAGAGAGAACAGTCAGCTGAGAGGCTTGGTGCATTGGTAAGCGGTAGCAGAGAGAACAGTCAGCTGAGAGGCTTGGTGCATTGGTAGCAGAGAGAACAGTCAGCTGAGAGGCTTGGTGCATTGGTAAGCGGTAGCAGAGAGAACAGTCAGCTGAGAGGCTTGGTGCATTGGTAGCAGAGAGAACAGTCAGCAGAGAGACTTGCCAGCTGGTCAACTCATGCTCTGAGTAAGTGTCCTTGTAGTCAGTCTGGCCTTGTAGATGTTAACCTGTGTTAAGGTCTTCACTACGGAGAGAGAGTTCAGTCAGGAATGCTGTTCTGCGTGCGTGTGTGTGTGTTTATGTGTGTGTGTGTGTGTGTGTGTGTGTCGGTACACAGCAGAGACAGGTTCTCCCTAATCTCTATACCCCTCTCCCTGAAAGTGTAGACTCACTCAGTCCCCCTCAAATGATTGAACTGGTCCAAGAAACAGTACGTGGTGGAAAGTCCCTGTTGGCCCATGCTTACACCAATCCAATGGGTCTGAATCCATAAGGGCAGTAAGGAGGTTCATACACAGGAGGCAATGGTAACACACGTAGAGAAGTGAGACATCTGGCCACAGCTTCCAATGGACCCTACAGCCAACAGCACAGTGATCCACACTCCTCATAGCTGCCCATAGACAGACAGGGATCCACACTCCTCATAGCTGCCCATAGACAGACAGGGATCCACACTCCTCATAGCTGTCCATAGACAGACAGTGATCCACACTCCTCATAGCTGCCCATAGACAGACAGGGATCCACACTCCTCATAGCTGCCCATAGACAGACAGGGATCCACACTCCTCATAGCTGCCCATAGACAGACAGGGATCCACACTCCTCATAGCTGCCCATAGACAGACAGGGATCCACACTCCTCATAGCTGCCCATAGACAGACAGGGATCCACACTCCTCATAGCTGTCCATAGACAGACAGGGATCCACACTCCTCATAGCTGCCCATAGACAGACAGGGATCCACACTCCTCATAGCTGCCCATAGACAGACAGGGATCCACACTCCTCATAGCTGCCCATAGACAGACAGTGATCCACACTCAGGCACAGTCAACTTAGTGTATGTAAACTTCTGACCCACTGGAATTGTGATACAGTGAATTATAAGTGAAATAATCTGTCTGTAAACAATTGTTGGAAAAATGACTTGTGTCATGCACACAGTATATGTCCTAACCGACTTGCCAAAACTATAGTTTGTTAACAATGACTCCAACCTAAGTGTATGTAAACTTCTGTCTTCAACTGTATAATGTTTCACTAAAACGTAACAATTTCAAACCTTACTTACATTGGTATAGGATGATTACACATCTCTCTACTATGTGTGGTAATACTTGGTTACAGATGACTTAATATAACATCACTTGGAGCTGTTTTCCTGGTGTTTTTACAGTCTTTTATGTCCAACAATGATAATTTCACACACACCAATAAAACTTGGGGGGGCCAAATAAAACCACCTACGGGCCAAATTCAGCCTGCGGGACGCCAGTTGGGGAACCCTGCACTAGGCTATATATTCTTGGGTGTAGGACCTATATATTCATAGATTGCATTTGGATTAACTGGTACAGTGTTATTTAGGTTATTCGTTCTGACATTCTTGATTTCTTGTTTCTATTTTGTTGTTCATTAGTATGTGTTTATATTTACATTTTTACTGCACCGTTGGGGAGCTTCCCGCTGCAACCGCTATGACATCTGTGTACGCGACCAATACACTTGTATTTTATTTGAGCCAGTCAACCTTGGCGCTGAGCTACCTCGTTCAGCCACTAAGGGCGGAAAAAGAGAGAGGGAATTGAATTGAGAGAGTAGGGGAGGGAGAGAGAACAGAGCACAGATAGTTAGGTGCTCGTCGGAGCGAGAGATACACAGCCACCACAGCAAAAGCAGAGCGCATCGACTGTTGTGCACTTCTTCACCGCGCAACGATTCGGAGTTAAACTCTCATTTATATCGTTGTTATATTGCTATACTTCCGATGGTAGCCTACTTTGTAACAACACAGTAAGGTTATAATCTCGGCTGTTCTTTTCTTGAACATTTCTATTAGTTTTGTCCGTTGTAGCCTAGTCGCCTCTTTATCCAACAGAGTAGAGCGCCGGCAGGTGAAGATGGCGAGGGGACTGGTGTTGGGGACTGTATCCCCTGCGGCTGGCGGCCCTACACAACTTGCATTGCTGCTGTTATACCCCTTAATCTGCGGCCTCTCGGCGCAGGGCCAGGAACTGCCCACCAACGGGGTGAATGGCTACAGCCTGCACCCACCTTATTTTAACCTGGCAGAAGGGACCAAAATCACAGCGACAGCGACCTGTGGAGAGGGGGACAATGGAAGGTCGATACACGATTTGTATTGCAAGCTGGTCGGGGGGCCAGTGTCAGGGGACCCGAGTCACCAGAGCCAAACCATCCAGGTAAAGAACTTGAGCTACATTTTATTCAACCTGTATTGGTTATTCTACTGGGCACAGCACCTCCTTTCAACGTGCATCAATGGTGTACAACACACCCTAGCAGGCCTCGTAAAGCGGGTGGCCCCACGGCCTCTGGCGGCCCCCAAGCCAAAATAATAAAATACAAAAACCTGGAGGTCGGTCGGCCCCCACCCTTTCCCCAGATAGCATATGAACAGGTCATACGCCAATTGCCAAAATGTTTAGAATTACAGGGAAATAAGCAGTAAAAATGATACATGTTCACTCAGCCTCGTGGCAAAATGTGTAGAATAGCAAGAAATGTGTTTTAAAAATTCAAAATTCTCTCAGATAATTCCATTTGCTCTGTTAAATATACCCATTGAAATTGACTTTGCTAGCAACAGTGAACAGATTTAGTTATTAAGAGAACTCTCTCAATGATCGTTGTCATGATAGCGCATTGGTTGAAGTCAGTGACACATTTTGAAAGCTTGGTTAATACTCTGGATGGGAGATCAGGGGCGGCAGGGTAGCCTAGTAACCGGAAGGTTGTGAGTTCAAACCCCCGAGCTGACAAGGTACAAATCTGTTGTTCTGCCCCTGAACAGGCAGTTAACCCACTGTTCCCAGGCCGTCATTGAAAATAATAATTTGTTCTTAACTGACTTGCCTAGTCAGTTAAGACTAGGCAAGGTAAAAAAAAGGTAAAAGGTAAAAAATTAAAAAAAAAAAAAAAAAAAAAAAAATTGAATAGCTGTAGTTAGATCAACTCTCCAGTAGGTTGTGCTACCCAGCCTGAAGTTCTTCTGAATGTGGATAATACAGATACATAATGTTGAAAATCTGACGTTGTTTCAAAGGTACAAATTCAACATATTTTATACAAGGTTTTTGTCTGTGTTGGATGTTGGTTAGAATGAAGACGTAATCCTGTGGTTGAAATTCCACCCTCAAAACAACAGTTGAATTGCTTTTTTTCAAATCCAGTGTATTTTCCACAAAGATTCCACGTCACAATACGTTGACAAATTATTAAACCAGTTTGTGCCCAGTGGGATTTTGCCTGCTTGGATAAAACAAGGCTAGTTTTTAAAAAATGAACTTAATTCCTATAAGTAACTAAAAAGTTGTTAATCAATCAAAATGTATTTACATAGCCCTTTTTCCATCAGCCGATGTCACAAAGTTCTGTACAGAAACCCAGCCTGAAACCACAAACAGCAAGCAATGCAGGTGTAGAAGCACGGTGGCTAGGAAAAACTCCCTAGAAAGGCCAAAACCTAGGAAGAAACCTAGAGAGGATCCAGGCTCTGAGGGGCGGCCAGTCCTCTTCTGGCTGTGCCAGGTAAAGATTATAACAGAACATGGCCAAGATGTTCAAATGTTCATAGATGACCAGCAGGGTCAAATAATAATAATCACAGTGGTTGTAGAGGGTGCAACAGGTCAGCACGTCAGGAGTAAATGACAGTTGGCTTTTCATAGCCAATCATTCAGAGTTAGAGACAGCAGGTGTGGTAGAGGGAGAGAGTCCAAAACAGCAGGTCTGGGACAGGTAGCACGTCCGGTGAACAGGTCAGGGTTCCATAGCCGCAGGCAGAACAGTTGAAACTGGAACAGCAGCACAACCAGGTGGACTGGGGACAGCAAGGAGTCATCAGGCCAGGTAGTCCTGGGGCATGGTCCTAGGGCTCAGGTCCTCCTCCGAGAGAGAGAGAATTAGAGGGAGCATACTTAAATTCACACAGGACACCGGATAAGACAGGAGAAATACTCCAGATATAACAGACTGACCCTAGCCCCCCGACACATAAACTCCTGCAGCATAAATACTGGAGGCTGAGACAGGAGGGGTCTGGAGACACTGTGGCCCCGTCCGACGATTCCCCCGGACAGGGCCAACCAGGCAGGATATAACCCCACACCACTGTTCGTCTTATTATTACAACCTTTCTAGAACTTTCTTCCCCTCCTGTTTTGACATTCCTGGGGGTGAGTGACCTGTGCCGTTTGCGCTGTGAACCAAGCAACTGCTGAGTTGTTGCCTAGATATTTGTCCTGCTTCAGAATTTCAGTTAAACTCCTTGACGAGCAGCACCCTCCGTAGCTGAGGAACGCTCAGCTTCCGTTCTCTTATATATCGAGGGGCGGAGCTGAGTTTTGATAACTGGTCGTTTGATCTGCCTAGCAACAACATTGAGTCTGTCAATACTAAAAAAAAATGTAAAATTCTGAAAACACTTACATTGTACCTATGTCTGTCCTGTACAACTGCGGTTCTTCTGAAATGCATACTCTTAATCTTAAAAAACTTTGATTGAAGTTTACATAGTATGTCAAAGCCACTACAGATGACATCTCTTAATTTGATCATCCTGTTGTTGCAGGAAATGTCCTGTACAGCAGGAAATGAAAACTTGTAATATATTCAAGTTTTTAAAAAGTATTCTAAAGTTTGTCATTTCTATTTAAAAATGTCAGACTTTGCCTCCCGGGTGGCGCAGTGGTTAAGGGGCGCTGTACTGCAGCGCCAGCTGTGCCACCAGAGACTCTGGGTTTGCGCGCCGAGGCTCTGTCGTAACCGGCCGCGACCGGGAGGTCCGTGGGGCGCCGCACAATTGGCCTAGCGTCGTCCGGGTTAGGGAGGGTTTGGCCGGCAGGGATGTCCTTGTCTCATCGCGCACCAGCGACTCCTGTGCGCGCTAACCAAGGTTGCCAGGTCCACGGTGTTTCCTCCGACACATTGGTGCGGCTGGCTTCCGGGTTGGATGCGCGCTGTGTTAAGAAGCAGTGCGGCTTGGTTGGGTTGTGTATCGGAGGACGCATGACTTTCGACCTTCGTCTCTCCCGAGCCTGTACGGGAGTTGTAGCGATGAGACAAGACAGTAATTACTAACAATTGGACACCACGAAATTGGGGAGAAAAAGGGGTAAAAAAAA
>NC_048580.1:74144879-74147379 GCF_013265735.2 Oncorhynchus mykiss | reverse complement strand
TACTATACTACAATATATTATATTGTACTATATTATACGATACTATACTACAATATATTATACTATACTACAATATATTATACTATACTATACGATACTATACTACAATATATTATACTATACTATATTATACGATACTATACTACAATATATTATACTATATTGTACTATACTATACAAAACTACAATATATTATACTATACTATATTATATGACACTATACTATATTATATGCTACTGTACTATATTAAACGATACTATACTATTCTAAACTACAATATATTATACTCTACTATAGTATATGGTACTATACTGTATTGTACTACATTACACAATACTATACTATATTATACTATACTACAATGTATTATACTATACTATATTGTACTATACTATGTTATATGGTACTATACTATATTGTATGACACTATTATATGGTACTATACTATATTAAACCATACTATACTATTCTAAACTACAATATACTATATTATAATGTATTACACTATACTACAGTGTATTATACTATACTATATTGTACTATACTATATTATATGATACTATACTATATTATATGATACTATACTATATTATATGATACTATACTATCTACCCTGATGAAGACAGCTTGGCTGTCGAAACGTTGGTAATTAAATTATTGCATCTGAGCTCCTAGAGGTGTGCGGCTCTCTTTTATTTTATTTTCCAGTTTTCTACTCCGCTAGCCAGCACCTCGTCTTAACAGGTGTGCGTTTCTTTTTCTTCTAGACTATACTATCTATAACATACTATTTGTTGTGTTCTTCAGGGCCAGTACTGTGATACGTGCGCCATAGGGGACAGTGACAGAGCACATCCCATCACCAATGCCATCGACGGGACAGAGCGGTGGTGGCAGAGCCCTCCTCTCTCCCGCAGCACTGAGTTCAACCAGGTCAACGTCACCTTGGACCTGGGACAGGTAGGACTTTATACGTTGCATGTATATACACAGACACACAGACACACACACACACACACACACACACACACACACACACACACACACACACACACACACACACACACACACACCCTGTACGGACCTGTGACAGGTAGGACTCTCTGCAGCTCAACACTAGGTCGGTCGTAGCTACTGTACATCTGACTTTGTGATCAGAGTTTACACCTGTTGCACCAACCAAAGACAAGACTAGTCGTGGCTAAATCCACTTCATAATGATGGTTGCTATGCGGCGCCCGTCACTAAGCTGTTGCTTGGCAGCGCCCCGGGTTACCATCCTCCTGGCAGTTGTAAACATGGCAACGCGTGTCGCTTCGTCTATCTCTTCCCGTAAGCCCATCACTAAGCATGCGCTGTTTTCTGAACCACTACTGGATGGATACATAGAGAACTACCGTGGGAATAAATATCACTGACTGAATAAAATATTGGAATAAAGTGAGCTAATGCCGTTGAAAGGAAGTATCATATTGTTTGTTTACTGAAACTGCCCATGAAGGTATCCGACCGTTAATAACCTCTTGGGGCTAGGGGGCAGAATTTTCACTTTTGGATAAATAGCGTGCCCAATTTCAACTTCCTGCTTCTCATGCCAAGAATATAAGATATGCATATGATTCATAGATTTGGATAGAAAACACTCTGAAGTTTCTAAAACTGTTTGAATCATGTCGGTGAGTATAACAGAACTTATGTAGCAGGCAAAACCCCGAGGACTAACTGTTCAGATTTTTTTGTTTTTGTTGCCTCTCTCTGTTCCCTGACTTGTTATTGCCAAGGGATATTTCTTAGGAACCTGTTTGCAGGTCCACTGGGTGTCACCAGTCTTTGGAATTTGGTTGAGGTTATTCCTTTGTGAAATGAAGAAGTAGGCCAACTCGGAACTGGGGACACTTTTGTGAGCAGCGCTGGTTTGTCTTCTTTCCTGTATTGAACACAGATTGCCCCGTCTACAATTTGATCGATTATTAACGTTTAAAAATACCTAAAGTTGTATTACAAAAGTAGTTTGGGGGGGGGGGGGGGGGGGGGGTTTAACATCAGCCTGGGAAATGTTAGTTTTGTTGAGGTGAATGTTCATCGTCATTAGTCTGGTTGGTTCTTCCATTAGCAGGGCTGATCACAACATTTTGTTGGCATGTTGTGGAGCTTCGTGGATTATTTTTCTACTCCGAAAAGCCAGTGACGTGTCTAATTATCAATCGATGAGATGTTTCACAAAAAAAAAAAAAAGTCTAAGCATATCATCTTGCTATTGATTCCAGCGCGTCTAGGAAACTCCAAAAGGCCACGGATGTTTTTGAAATATGAACAGGAAACTCCCATCCTTTTGAAAATATATTTTCTGTGCGTATCTGGATGAATGACAGTCCCAATTGAACACCCTACGCCTGCTCCCTACTAGTATCCAGACGTAGCTCATAGCAGGAAGGGCTCCCAGGTGGTGCAACAGGTATCATTTCTAGGTCAGAGTTACGACCCACTGATGCAACAGGT
>NC_048580.1:74132379-74142379 GCF_013265735.2 Oncorhynchus mykiss | reverse complement strand
AGAGAGAGAGGAGCAGAGAGAGGAGCAGAGAGAGAGGAGCAGAGAGAGAGGAGCAGAGAGAGAGGTGCAGAGAGAGGAGCAGAGAGAGGAGCAGAGAGAGGAGCAGAGAGAGGAGCAGAGAGAGAGGAGCAGAGAGAGAGGAGCAGAGAGAGAGAGAGGAGCAGAGAGAGGAGCAGAGAGAGAGGAGCAGAGAGATAGGAGCAGAGAGAGAGGAGCAGAGAGATAGGAGCAGAGAGAGGAGCAGAGGGAGAGGAGCAGAGAGAGAGGAGCAGAGAGAGAGGTGCAGAGAGAGGAGCAGAGAGAGGAGCAGAGAGAGAGGAGCAGAGAGAGAGGAGCAGAGAGAGAGGAGCAGAGAGAGGAGCAGAGAGAGAGGAGCAGAGAGAGAGGAGCAGAGAGAGAGGAGCAGAGAGAGAGGAGCAGAGAGAGGAGCAGAGAGATAGAAGCAGAGAGATAGGAGCAGGGGGAGAGGAGCAGAGAGAGAGAAGCAGAGAGAGGAGCAGAGAGAGAGGAGTAGAGAGAGGAGCAGAGAGAGAGGAGCAGAGAGAGAGGAGCAAGGAGGGGAGCAGAGAGAGAGGAGCAGAGAGTCAGGAGCAGAGAGAGAGGAGCAGAGAGAGAGGAACACAGAGAGAGGAGCAGGGAGAGAGAGAAGAGAGAGAGGAGCAGAGAGAGGAGCAGAGAGAGAGGAGCAGAGAGAGGAGCACAGAGAGAGGAGCAGAGAGAGAGAGAGAAGAGAGAAGAGTAAAAACAGACACAGTTAGAGTTATGTCTGAGAACCTCTCCATGGTACCCTAATAACTCTCTCTCTCTCACACACACACACACACACACACGCACACACATGGACACACAGGACTGGGGTGATTAAACCAGCGTTGTTGAGTCTTGGTGTCGCTCATCATTTCACCGTTCTGACGTTATTAATGTTAATGTCCCGGCGGCTGTTTCTGTTAGCCGGTGTTGTTGAGTAAAGTCACGCTACGCTCTGCAACAACACTGAATCATTACATCGCTGTAATTAACAGGCTGTTTCTCTCTGATTGCAGATTAACGTTAAAATTGATCACAACTCGAATGAAGTGTTAGAGAAACAGTAACAACAGGATCCATTCAGTCGTATCGTTTCCACAGTCTGACGGTGTCCACTTTCTCTCATTGAACCATCTCTAATCGTCTGTTCAAAAAACACTTCTAAAGAGTCTTTGATGTGTTCTTCTCCTTTGGACGCCCTCAACTGTTTTAGTCTAGTCGCTTTTCTCGTTTCAATGGTCGCCGCGGTGCCACGCATTGCATTCTGCTGAGACAGACGGTGTCCCTCTCAGAGCATTGCATTCTGCTGAGACAGACGATGTCCCTCTCAGAGCATTGCATTCTGCTGAGACAGACGGTGTCCCTCTCAGAGCATTGTATTCTGCTGAGACAGACGGTGTCCCTCTCAGAGCATTGTATTCTGCTGAGACAGACGGTGTCCCTCTCAGAGCATTGTATTCTGCTGAGACAGACGGTGTCCCTCTCAGAGCATTGTATTCTGCTGAGACAGACGGTGTCCCTCTCAGAGCATTGTATTCTGCTGAGACAGACGGTGTCCCTCTCAGAGCATTGCATTCTGCTGAGACAGACGGTGTCCCTCTCAGAGCATTGTATTCTGCTGAGACAGACGGTGTCCCTCTCTAGGCTGTCTCTCTTCCGTCCCTCAAATGCAGGAATGTAGGTGGGCTAGGAGGAAGGGGCTTGGTGTCGAGGGCAGGCGGGTGTGTGTGCGTGCGAGTTTGTGTGTGCGGTTGAGTGTGTCAGTGATTATTTGTTGAGTTAGAAGCACCCACGCGAGAGACAGGTCAAGCGAGACGGGGAGAGAGAGACAGGTAGACAGAGAGAGACAGGTCAAGCGAGACGGGGAGAGAGAGACAGGTAGACAGAGAGAGACAGGTCAAGCGAGACAGGGCAAGAGAGAGACAGAAAGAGAGAGAAAGGGAGAGAGAGACAGGAAGAGAGAGAGAAACAGGGAGAGAAAGAGACAGAGAGAGAGAGAGACAGAGAGAGAGAGAGACAGGGAGAGAGAGAGACAGGGAGAGAGAGAGACAGGTCAAGCGAGACAGGGCAAGAGAGAGACAGAAAGAGAGAGACAGGGAGAGAGAGACAGGAAGAGAGAGAGAGAGACAGGGAGAGAAAGAGACAGAGAGAGAGAGAGACAGGGAGAGAGAGAGACAGGTCAAGCGAGAGACAGGAAGAAAGAGACAGGGAGAGAGACAGGGAGAGAGACGGAAAGAGAGACAGGGAGAGAGACGGAAAGAGAGACAGGGAGAGAGAAAGGGAGAGAGACAGGGAGAGAGACGGAAAGAGAGACAGGGAGAGAGAAAGGGAGAGAGACAGGGAGAGAGAGAGAGAGACAGGTCACGTGAGACAGGGCAAGAGAGAGACAGGGAGAGAGAGACAGGGAGAGAGAAAGGTAGAGAGAGGGAGAGAGAAAAGGAGAAAGACAGGGAGAGAGAGAGAAAACAAAAAGATAATTACTTGACACATCGGAAAGAATTTACAAAAAAACAGAGCAAACTAGAATGCTATTTGGCCCTAAACAGAGAGTACACAGCGGCAGAATACCTGACTGCTGTGACTGACCCAAACTTAAGGAAAGCTTTGACAATGTACAGACTCAGTGAGCATAGCCTTGCTATTGAGAAAGGCCGCCGTAGGCAGACATGGCTCAAGAGAAGACATACTATGTGCACACTGCCCACAAAATGAGGTGGAAACTGAGCTGCACTTCCTAACCTCCTGCCAAATGTATGACCATATTAGAGATACATATTTCCCTCAGATTACACAGATCCACAAAGAGTTTGAATATAAACCTGATTTTGATAAACTCTCATATCTACTGGGTAAAATACCACAGTGTACCATCACAGCAGCAAGATGTGTGACCTGTTGCCATGACAACATAACAACCAGTGAAGAACAAACACCAACCTATATTTATGTTTATTTATTTTCCCTTTTGTACTTTAAGTATTTGCATATTATTATGACACTGTAAATAGACATAATATAACATATGTAATGTCTTTATTCTTTTGGAACTTCTGTGAGTGTAATGTTTACTGTTAATATTTATTGTTTATGCCACTTTTGTTTATTTTCTACTTCACTTGCTTTGGCAATGTAAACATATCTTTCCCAGACCTTGAATTTAATTTAGAGAGAGAGAGACAGGTAGAGAAAGACAGGGAGAGAGAGACACCGAGAGAGAGACAGGGAGAGAGACACCGAGAGAGAGACACAGAGAGAAAGAGAGAGACAGGGAGAGAGAGACACAGGGAGAGAGAGAGACAGGGAGAGAGAGAGACAGGGAGAGAGAGAGACAGGGAGAGAGAGACAGGGAGAGAGAGACAGGGAGAGAGAGACAGGGAGAGAGAGACAGGTAGAGAAAGACGGGGAGAGAGAGACAGGGAGAGAGACACCGAGAGAGAGAGACAGAGAGAGAGAGAGACACAGGGAGAGAGAGACACAGGGAGAGAGAGACAGAGAGAGAAATACAGGGCGAGAGAGACAGGTACAGAGAGCCAGAGAGACACATAGAGAGAGACAGGTAGAGAAAGACAGGGAGAGAGAGCCAGAGAGACACAGAGAGAGAGACAGGTAGAGAAAGACAGGGAGAGAGAGCCAGAGAGAGCAGAGAGAGAGAGAGACAGAGAGACAGACATGTTGACCCCCCCAGAGGATAAGAAAGACATTGGAATGTTAATTAACCTGATTTGTGTCTCAACCTTTGAAGGGACCACAGATAAATGACCTCTCTCTCCCTTACCTAACTCTAACTGCCCAGGGACCACAGATAAATTACTTCTCTCTCTCCCTTACCTAACTCTAACTGCCCAGGGACCACAGATAAATGACCTCTCTCTCCCTTACCTAACTTTAACTGCCTAGGGACCAGAGATAAATGACCTCTCTCCCCCTTACCTAACTTTAACTGCCTAGGGACCAGAGATAAATGACCTCTCTCTCCCTTACCTAACTCTAACTGCTCAGGGACCAGAGATAAATGACCTCTCTCCCCCTTACCTAACTCTAACTGCTTAGTGACCACAGTTAAATGACCTCTCCCCCCTTACCTAACTCTAACTGTCCAGGGACCACAGATAAATGACCTCTCTCTTCCTTACCTAACTCTAACTGCCCAGGGACCAGAGATAAATGACCTCTCTCTTCCTTACCTAACTCTAACTGCCCAGGGACCACAGATAAATTAGCTCTCTCTTCCTTACCTAACTCTAACTGCCTAGGGACCAGAGATAAATGACCTCTCTCTTCCTTACCTAACTTTAACTGCCTAGGGACCAGAGATAAATGACCTCTCTCCCCCTTACAGTTAAATTACCTCTCTCTTCCTTACCTAACTCTATCTGTCCAGGGACCACAGTTAAATGACCTCTCTCTTCCTTACCTAACTCTAACTGTCCAGGGACCACAGATAAATGACCTCTCTCTTCCTTACCTAACTCTAACTGCCCAGGGACCAGAGATAAATGACCTCTCTCTTCCTTACCTAACTCTAACTGCCCAGGGACCACAGATAAATTAGCTCTCTCTTCCTTACCTAACTCTAACTGCCTAGGGACCAGAGATAAATGACCTCTCTCTTCCTTACCTAACTTTAACTGCCCAGGGACCAGAGATAAATGACCTCTCTCTTCCTTACCTAACTCTAACTGCCCAGGGACCACAGTTAAATGACCTCTCTCTTCCTTACCTAACTCTAACTGCCCAGGGACCACAGTTAAATGACCTCTCTCTTCCTTACCTAACTCTAACTGCCCAGGGACCACAGCTACATTTAAAATTCAAAACGTAAAAAAAAATTCTCTGATCGTAACTTTTTTTGTATATAATGTTTCGGCCATCGCTTCCTGTGACCGAAAAGAGCTTCTAGACATCAGAGCAGCGATCACTAACCTCAATTTGGTAGAAGATTTCTACATCAACTAGTCCGCGGTGCAGGACATACTGATCCCTAGGCCCTAATCCCGAGGCTCAGGAAGAGAAAGAGACACGTCCTTAAGAGAAGCAGTCACCCTGACAAAACTACGTCGGCGAATAGATAAACCACCTCTACCTTCCATTCTATTGGCACAATCACCGGAGAATAAACTGGACGAGCTCCGTTGGAGACTGTCTTATCAACGGGACCTGAAGTACTGGAATATTCCGTGTTTCTCAGAGTCGTTGCTGAACAAGGACATGGGTAATATACAGTCCATCGAGCAGTTTTTTTCTTCTGCATCGGCAGCAACAGGTAAGCTCAATGGGGAGGTCCCTGTCTCTCTGTTAAGAACCGACAGGAAGTCTCAAGGTTCTAGAATACCTCAAGGTTCTAGAATACCTCAAGGTTCTAGAATACCTCAAGGTTCTAGAATACCTCAAGGTTCTAGAATACCTCAAGGTTCTGCTCTCCAGAGGCTCCTCTCCTGGTGGCCAGGGATTTCAGTTTGACCTATTTTCTTCCAGCATGTCACCTGGCCAACTAGAGGTGACAAAACTCTACGGCCCCTTTACTCCACACAAAGAAATGCATACAAAGCTCTCCCTCGTCCTCCATTTGGCAAACGTGACCATAACTCTATCCTTCTGATTCCTGCTAACAAACAAAAAAACTCAAACAGGAAGTACCAGTGACACGCCAAATACAGAAGTGGTCCGATGAAACGGATGCTAAGCTACAGTTTTGCTTGCGTATGTTCCGGGAGTTTCTCCGATGGCTTTGAGGAATACACCACATCAGTCATCGGCTTCATTAATAAGTGCATCAACGATGTCGTCCCTACAGTGACTGTACGTACAGTGCCTTGCGAAAGTATTCGGCCCCCTTGAACTTTGCGACCTTTTGCCACATTTCAGGCTTCAAACATAAAGATATAAAACTGTATTTTTTTGTGAAGAATCAACAACAAGTGGGACACAATCATGAAGTGGAACGACATTTATTGGATATTTAAAACTTTTTTAACAAATCAAAAACTGAAAAATTGGGCGTGCAAAATTATTCAGCCCCCTTAAGTTAATACTTTGTAGCGCCACCTTTTGCTGCGATTACAGCTGTAAGTCGCTTGGGGTATGTCTCTATCAGTTTTGCACATCGAGAGACTGACATTTTTTCCCATTCCTCCTTGCAAAACAGCTCGAGATCAGTGAGGTTGGATGGAGAGCATTTGTGAACAGCAGTTTTCAGTTCTTTCCACAGATTCTCGATTGGATTCAGGTCTGGACTTTGACTTGGCCATTCTAACACCTGGATATGTTTATTTTTGAACCATTCCATTGTAGATTTTGCTTTATGTTTTGGATCATTGTCTTGTTGGAAGACAAATCTCCGTCCCAGTCTCAGGTCTTTTGCAGACTCCATCAGGTTTTCTTCCAGAATGGTCCTGTATTTGGCTCCATCCATCTTCCCATCAATTTTAACAATCTTCCCTGTCCCTGCTGAAGAAAAGCAGGCCCAAACCATGATGCTGCCACCACCATGTTTGACAGTGGGGATGGTGTGTTCAGCTGTGTTGCTTTTAAGCCAAACATAACGTTTTGCGTTGTTGCCAAAAAGTTCAATTTTGGTTTCATCTGACCAGAGCACCTTCTTCCACATGTTTGGTGTGTCTCCCAGGTGGCTTGTGGCAAACTTTAAACAACACTTTTTATGGATATCTTTAAGAAATGGCTTTCTTCTTGCCACTCTTCCATAAATGCCAGATTTGTGCAATATACGACTGATTGTTGTCCTATGGACAGAGTCTCCCACCTCAGCTGTAGATCTCTGCAGTTCATCCAGAGTGATCATGGGCCTCTTGGCTGCATCTCTGATCAGTCTTCTCCTTGTATGAGCTGAAAGTTTAGAGGGACGGCCAGGTCTTGGTAGATTTACAGTGGTCTGATACTCCTTCCATTTCAATATTATCGCTTGCACAGTGCTCCTTGGGATGTTGAAAGCTTGGGAAATCTTTTTGTATCCAAATCCGGCTTTAAACTTCTTCACAACAGTATCTCGGACCTGCCTGGTGTGTTCCTTGTTCTTCATGATGCTCTCTGCGCTTTTAACGGACCTCTGAGACTATCACAGTGCAGGTGCATTTATACGGA
The DNA here is from genome assembly GCF_013265735.2 of Oncorhynchus mykiss. NCBI lineage: Eukaryota > Metazoa > Chordata > Actinopteri > Salmoniformes > Salmonidae > Oncorhynchus > Oncorhynchus mykiss. The sequence goes on along the minus strand of NC_048580.1, from coordinate 74,135,254 downwards.
GACTTGATTACACACAGGTGGATTGTATTTATCATCATTAGTCATTTAGGTCAACATTGGATCATTCAGAGATCCTCACTGAACTTCTGGAGAGAGTTTGCACTGAAAGTAAAGGGGCTGAATAATTTTGCACGCCCAATTTTTCAGTTTTTGATTTGTTAAAAAAGTTTGAAATATCCAATAAATGTCGTTCCACTTCATGATTGTGTCCCACTTGTTGTTGATTCTTCACAAAAAAATACAGTTTTATATCTTTATGTTTGAAGCCTGAAATGTGGCAAAAGGTCGCAAAGTTCAAGGGGGCCGAATACTTTCGCAAGGCACTGTATATATCCCAACCAGAAGCCATGGATTACAGGCAACATCCGCACTGAGCTAAAGGCTAGAGCTGCCACTTTCCAGGAGCGGGCCTCTAACCCGGAAGCTTATAAGAAATACCATTATGTCCTCAGACGAACCATCAAACAGACTAAGCATCAATAAAGGACTAAGATCGAATCCTACTACGCCGTTTCTGAAGCTCGTCGGATGTGGTAGGTCTTGCAAACTATCATAAATGATGAAAGAAAACCCTACCGTGAGCTGCCCAGTGACGCAAGCCTACCAGGAGAGCTAAATGCCTTCTATGTTCACTTCAAGGCAAACAACACTGAACCATGTATAAAGCCATGTTATTACCTCGTACCCCTACACATTTACAATTCTACACATTTTGACATGGGACGGAGAGAAAAGGTTGCAGTTTTAAAGCTAATTTATCCCAATTCTACACATTTTAACATGGGACTGTGAGAAAAGGTTGCAGTTTTAAAGCTAATTTATCCCAATTCTACACATTTTGACATGGGACGGTGAGAAAAGGTTGCAGTTTTAAAGCTAATTTATCTAATTCTACACATTTTGACATGGGACGGAGAGAAAAGGTTGCAGTTTTAAAGCTAATTTATCCCAATTCTACACATTTACAATTCTACACATTTTGACATGGGACGGAGAGAAAAGGTTGCAGTTTTAAAGCTAATTTATCCCAATTCTACACATTTTGACATGTCTTATGTGCGTTCATGTGATACCTGAGCAGTGTTGACATATCAAAATATCACTCGTGAGTAATACATTACTTTTTATGAGTAACGGAGTTATATAACAAGTTTCTGTGTTTAAATACTGAAATACTATTGCAGTTACTTAACTAACGAGTCTGTTCCTTTCAGAATCACATCTCTACCTGTGTGTTATATTTAGTATTTTAAAGCCTTGTCTCCTGCTACCAGAATTCTGTCTGTAGCTGCCCAAGGCTGCGGTTCTGAACCTCCTGTTCCCTTGTGTCTATTTAGTTTACCGTCCCTTCACATTTATGACTGTCAATCGTAAACGATCGGCCTATTCTTCAAGTTTTACTGGTAAAACGTCCATTGCAGCATCTCCATGCCAACCATCTGATCTCTGTTTCGTTAAAATCTGCATTTAAATCTTTTGGAATTAGGCTACGTAGTTTACAGTGTTGTTGGGAATTATGTAGAATACAGTGTTATTATATATATGTATATAAATATGTAGGCTGCCTGTTGATTGGTTGATCCAGAGCATCTAGAGAGATCGACTCTCTGTAACATATTTGGTCATTGTGGTACTTCCTGGTAGCCTAGTGGTTAGAGCGTTGGTCATTGTGGTACTTCCTGGTATCCTAGTACGTTGGTCATTGTGGTACTTCCTGGTTTCCCGTTGGTCATTGTGGTACTTCCTGGTAGCTTAGTGGTTAGAGCGTTGGTCATTGTGGTACTTCCTGGTATCCTAGTACGTTGGTCATTGTGGTACTTCCTGGTTTCCCGTTGGTCATTGTGGTACTTCCTGGTAGCTTAGTGGTTAGAGCGTTGGTCATTGTAGTACTTCCTGGTAGCCTGGTGGTTAGAGCGTTGGTATCCCCCTTTCCCTTTCTGTTGTACAACTGACTAGGTACCCCCCTTTCTGTTGTACAACTGACTAGGTATCCCCCTTTCTGTTGTACAACTGACTAGGTACCCCCCTTTCCGTTGTACAACTGACTAGGTATCCCCCCTTTCTGTTGTACAACTGACTAGGTATCCCCCCTTTCTGTTGTACAACTGACTAGGTATCCCCCCTTTCTGTTGTACAACTGACTAGGTATCCCCCCTTTCTGTTGTACAACTGACTAGGTATCCCCCCTTTCTGTTGTACAACTGACTAGGTATCCCCCCTTTCTGTTGTACAACTGACTAGGTATCCCCCCTTTCTGTTGTACAACTGACTAGGTATCCCCCTACAGTAAGGTGTAATCATACCAGAGCTAGTGGAAGAAAACATTTCTCTGTCTGCGTCCCAAACGGCTCTCTATTCCCTCTACAGTGCACTACTTTAGACCAGGGCCCATAGGGCTTCCTAGGGGAAAGGAAAGGGTGATACCTAGTCAGTTGTACAACTAAATGCCTTCAACTGAAATGTGTCTTCCACATTTAAGGTAAGGTGCCCATTAGAGAACTAGAGAACACTAGATAACCAGAGAACACCAGAGAACTAGAGAACACTAGAAAACACCAGAGAACTAGAGAACACCAGAGAACACCAGATGACCAGAGAACATCAGAATACTAGAGAACACCAGATAACCAGAGAACACCAGAGAACTAGAGAACACCAGAGAACTAGAGAACACCAGAGAACACTAGAGAACCAGAGAACACTAGAGAACTAGAGAACACTAGAGAACACTAGATAACCAGAGAACACCAGATAACACCAGAGAACACTAGATAACACCAGAGAACTAGAGAACACTAAATAACACCAGATAACACTAGATAACACCAGAGAACTAGAGAACACTAGATAACACTAGAGAACAGCAGAGAACACC
>NC_048580.1:74124879-74127379 GCF_013265735.2 Oncorhynchus mykiss | reverse complement strand
ATTTGAGTCTCTACTAGGTAATGAGTCTGAGCTGGGTCTCTACCAGGTAATTAGACTGAGCCGGGTCTCTACTAGGTAATAAGACTGAGCTGGGTCTCTACTAGGTAATACGACTGAGCTGGGTCTCTACTAGATAATGAGACTGAGCTGGGTCTCTACTAGGTAATGAGACTGATTTGAGTCTCTACTAGGTAATGAGTCTGAGCTGGGTCTCTACCAGGTAATTAGACTGAGCCGGGTCTCTACTAGATAATTAGACTGAGCCGGGTCTCTACTAGGTAATGAGACTGAACTGGGTCTCTACTAGATAATAAGACTGAGCTGGGTCTCTACTAGATAATGAGACTGAGCTGGGTCTCAACTAGATAATGAGACTGAGCTGGGTCTCTTCTAGGTAATAAGACTGAGCTGGGTCTCTACTAGGTAATAAGACTGAGCTGGGTCTCTACTAGATAATGAGACTGAGCTGGGTCTCTACTAGGTAATGAGACTGAGCTGGGTCTCTACTAGGTAATGAGACTGAGCTGGGTCTCTACTAGGTAATAAGACTGAGCCGGGTCTCTACTAGATAATGAGACTGAGCTAGGTCTCTACTAGGTAATTAGACTGAGCCGGGTCTCTACTAGATAATGAGACTGAGCTGGGTCTCTACTAGGTAATGAGACTGATTTGAGTCTCTACTAGGTAATGAGTCTGAGCTGGGTCTCTACCAGGTAATTAGACTGAGCCGGGTCTCTACTAGATAATTAGACTGAGCCGGGTCTCTACTAGGTAATTAGACTGAGCCGGGTCTCTACTAGATAATTAGACTGAGCTGGGTCTCTGCTAGGTAATGAGACTGAGCTGGGTCTCTACTAGATAATGAGACTGAGCTGGGTCTCTACTAGGTAATTAGACTGAGCTTGGTCTCTACTAGGTAATTAGACTGAGCCGGGTCTCTACTAGATAATTAGACTGAGCTGGGTCTCTACTAGATAATTAGACTGAGCCGGGTCTCTACTAGATAATGAGACTGAGCTGGGTCTCTACTAGATAATTAGACTGAGCCAGGTCTCTACTAGATAATGAGACTGAGCTGGGTCTCTACTAGATAATAAGACTGAGCTGGGTCTCTACAAGATAATGAGACTGAGCTGGGTCTCTACTAGATAATGAGACTGAGCTGGGTCTCTACTAGGTAATTAGACTGAGCTGGGTCTCTACTAGATAATGAGACTGAGCTGGGTCTCTACTAGGTAATTAGACTGAGCTGGGTCTCTACTAGGTAATTAGACTGAGCTGGGTCTCTACTAGATAATTAGACTGAGCTGGGTCTCTACTAGATAATGAGACTGAGCTGGGTCTCTACAAGATAATGAGACTGAACCGGGTCTCTACTAGATAATTAGATTGAGCCGGGTCTCTACTAGATAATGAGACTGAGCTGGGTCTCTACTAGATAATTAGATTGAGCCGGGTCTCTACTAGGTAATGAGACTGAGCCGGGTCTCTACTAGGTAATGAGACAGAGCCAGGTCTCTACTAGGTAATTAGACTGAGCTGGGTCTCTACTAGATAATTAGACTGAGCTGGGTCTCTACTAGATAATTAGACTATGCTGGGTCTCTACTAGATAATTAGACTGAGCTGGGTCTCTACTAGATAATGAGACTGAGCTGGGTCTCTACTAGATAATTAGACTGAGCTGGGTCTCTACTAGATAATTAGACTGAGCTGGGTCTCTACTAGGTAATTAGACTGAGCTGGGTCTCTACTAGGTAATTAGATTGAGCTGGGTCTCTACTAGATAATGAGACTAAGCCGGGTCTCTACTAGATAATGAGACTGAGCTGGGTCTCTACTAGGTAATTAGACTGAGCTGGGTCTCTACTAGGTAATTAGATTGAGCTGGGTCTCTACTAGATAATGAGACTAAGCCGGGTCTCTACTAGATAATGAGACTAAGCCGGGTCTCTACTAGATAATGAGACTGAGCTGGGTCTCTACTAGGTAATTAGACTGAGCTGGGTCTCTACTAGGTAATTAGATTGAGCTGGGTCTCTACTAGATAATGAGACTAAGCCGGGTCTCTACTAGGTAATGAGACTGAGCTGGGTCTCTACTAGATAATGAGACTAAGCCGGGTCTCTACTAGATAATGAGACTGAGCTGGGTCTCTACTAGGTAATTAGACTGAGCTGGGTCTCTACTAGGTAATTAGATTGAGCTGGGTCTCTACTAGATAATGAGACTAAGCCGGGTCTCTACTAGATAATGAGACTGAGCAGGGTCTCTACTTGGTAATGAGACTGAGCTGGGTCTCTACTAGGTAATGAGACTGAGCCGGGTCTCTACTAGGTAATGAGACTGAGCCGGGTCTCTACTAGATAATGAGACTGAGCAGGGTCTCTACTTGGTAATGAGACTGAGCTGGGTCTCTACTAGGTAATGAGACTGAGCCGGGTCTCTACTTGGTAATGAGACTGAGCTGGGTCTCTACTAGGTAATGAGACTGAGCCGG
>NC_048580.1:74094879-74119879 GCF_013265735.2 Oncorhynchus mykiss | reverse complement strand
TGGGAGGTGTGAGCAGGAAGTAGGGGGAGGGGCGAGGAGGAGGAGGATGCAGGGGGAGATAGGAGGAGGAGAAGGTAGGCGGAGATAGGAGGAGGAGGTATAGAGGAGAGGGGGGGAGGGGAGGAGGAGGTATAGAGGAGAGGGGAGGAGGAGGAGGTATAGAGGGGAGGAGGAGGATAGGTGAGGAGGAGGAGAGGTGAGGAGGAGGAGGAGAAGGAGGTATAGAGGTGAGTGGAGGACTAGGAGGAGAGGTGAGGAGGAGGAGGAGGAGGAGAGGGGCTTTTCAACTGAAATGGCGTAGAAGCACCTCAGTGCCCGTTGAGACACGATCAGCTAACTCCTCTTCTCCAGTGGGCCGTCGACTCATTCACATAAAGAGAGGGGAAACAGCCACAGAAAGAAACCCAGCCCTCTCCTATTGTGTGGCTGTGTGTCGCTGCACTCAAAGACTCCTTTGATGAAATACAAGTCCTCATCAATTCCAACAACTGTGCAAAGAAAGAGGGCCCAAACACGCCCCTGATCACGGCATTGTAGCAGGGACCACATGCTGTCTGCTAAAGGCGAGAACGCCAGGTATTGAGTACAAACACCTACGAGATCCCATTCATTTTCTGTGACAAAAATGTTTTACCATAAATCAATTAAAACTAGGTTAAATCCACAAACATATATTCTCCATTCAGTGTGTGAGAGTCCTGGTCTGTATGTCTGTAACCTAGTGTCTGGGCTGTATGTCTGTAACCTGTCCCACTAGTGTCTGGGCTGTAACCTGTCCCTCTAGTGTCTGGGCTGTAACCTGTCCCTCTAGTGTCTGGACTGTAACCTGTCCCTCTAGTGTCTGGGCTGTAACCTGTCCCTCTAGTGTCTGGGCTGTAACCTGTCCCTCTAGTGTCTGGGCTGTAACCTGTCCCTCTAGTGTCTGGGATGTAACCTGTCCCTCTAGTGTCTGGGCTGTAACCTGTCCCTCTAGTGTCTGGGATGTAACCTGTCCCTCTAGTGTCTGGGCTGTAACCTGTCCCTCTAGTGTCTGGGATGTAACCTGTCCCTCTAGTGTCTGGGATGTAACCTGTCCCTCTAGTGTCTGGGATGTAACCTGTCCCTCTAGTGTCTGGGCTGTAACCTGTCCCTCTAGTGTCTGGGATGTAACCTGTCCCTCTAGTGTCTGGTGGTCAGGGAGAGTCAACTGCTCAGTTTAGTTTGATTCCCCTCTGACACTTCCAGGAGCCATGACAAACACATACACACACACACAAACACACACAAACACACACACACACACACACACACACACACACACACACACACACACACACACACACAAACACACACACACTAACACACTAACACACTACCGTGTTGGTTGGTCGGTGTGTTGGTTTTAAGAAGATATATTTCTAATGACGGCAGAGAAGACATCTTTATAATGAATGCAGAGAAGATATATTTATAATGAAGGCAGAGAAGATATCTTTATAATGACGGCAGAGAAGATATCTTTATAATGAATGCAGAGAAGATATCTTTATAATGAATGCAGAGAAGATATCTTTATAATGACGGCAGAGAAGATATCTTTATAATGAATGCAGAGAAGATATCTTTATAATGACGGCAGAGAAGATATCTTTATAATGACAGCAGAGAAGATATCTTTATAATGACGGCAGAGAAGATATCTTTATAATGACGGCAGAGAAGATATCTTTATAATGAAGGCAGAGAAGATATCTTTATAATGAAGACAGAGAAGATATCTTTATAATGAAGACAGAGATGACATATCGGCCTGGTTCCTGGACTGAAGATTAAGCCGTGCCCTGGACTGAAAGCATTTGTAATGGAGCGTTTATTTTTAGTATATGACGAGACTTATTAATCATTGTCCAGGAAACTGTCCCACAATGTGTAAGACAGTTCCCTCTAAACAGTAGCCGTCTGTGTTTATTGTTCCCTCGTCATCAGGAATATCTGAACGCCGTGTTCGTACAGAACACGTATTTGTTACGTGACATTTCCTTAGTAAAGCTGTAGACGACGACAACAACAACGAAAAAACAGAGACAGAAACGGTCAAATACTAAATTATAGACTGAAATAGTCTGGCTATTAGGTTCTTCCCGGACGAACACCCTACAGCTGAATGACAGTGTGGCGATAATAGCATAATGGTCAAGTTAAATATTCTATCCTCAAACTATGGCGTCATTCTGTTGCGGGCGGACAGAGACATAAAAATAGAAGGGTTGACATTTCGTGTTGCTGGTGCATTTCTTCTCTAAATGTGAGGAGAGATACAATATTTAGATTATTATTCATATTCATATTTATGAATATTTCAACCGAACTGAACTTGGTAGTGCATATTCTCTCCTCTCTGAACTTATATGTTGCGAGTCTTGCTTATTTGTTTTTCTAAACGGTCGCTGATAGTTGGAGGGTTGGCTTTCCATACTAGGCCCGATGTTTGTCAATGTTAATCTTTACCATGAACGAAGGATCAGGAGAAGAAAAAAAAAGAGAGAAAGAGAGAAATAAAGAGGGAGAGAAAGAGGGGGAGAGAGAGAGAGAAATAAAGAGAAAGAGAGAGAGAAAGAGGGAGAGAGAGAGAAAGAGGGAGAGGGAGAGAGAGAAAAAGAGAAAGAGGGAGAAAGAGAGAGAGAGAGAGGGGGAGAGAGAAAGAGGTAGAAAGAGAGAAAGAGGGGGAGAGAGAAAGAGGGGGAGAGAGAGAAAGAGAGAGAGAAAGAGGGAGAGAGAGAAAAAAGAGAGAGGGAGAGAGAGAGAAAGATGGAGAGAGAGAGGGGGAGAGAGAGAGAGAAAGAGAGAGAGACAGACAGAGAGAGAGAGAAAGAGAGAGAGAGAGAGAGAGGGAGAGAAAGAAAGAAAGACAGACGACATAAAGACAGAAAACAAGGAGGTCTGTCCTTGTTAATGTGTGGGTAAATATTGGTTTTCACCAGGTCAACACTAGCTGGTGTTTGAGCTCTGCTTTTTCTTTCATCGTTGTCTCAATGGAACATTGAACTGGGGGTGTGGATGGAGGGAGGGACGGAGGGAGGGCAGGAGGGAGGGAGGGAGGGCAGGAGGGAGGGAGTAAGCGAGGGAGGGGTTAGAGTGTGTAAATATTACCTCTTTCCTCACTCAGGCAGGAGGACTGAGAGGCTGGAGGACTGAGAGACAGGAAGGCAGGAGGACTGAGAGGCAGGAAGGCAGGAGGACTGAGAGGCAGGAAGGCAGGAGGACTGAGAGGCTGGAAGGCAGGAGGACTGAGAGGCTGGAAGGCAGGAGGACAGAGAGGCTGGAAGGCAGGAGGACTGAGAGGCTGGAAGGCAGGAGGACTGAGAGGCTGGAAGGTAGGAGGACTGAGAGGCAGGAAGGCAGGAGGACTGAGAGGCAGGAAGGCAGGACGACTGAGAGGCAGGAAGGCAGGAGGACTGAGAGGCTGGAAGGCAGGAGGACTGAGAGGCTGGAAGGCAGGAGGACTGAGAGGCTGGAAGGCAGGAACCAGCATGATCACAGTGTTATCAGTCTCTCTTTTAGGCTGTGGGCCCCAGGGTTGGCACCTGGCTCTGGGTCTAGGGCCTCTTCCTCTGCACGGCCTGACAAGCTTTGCTCCTGAAGAGAGAGAGATACACAGGGTCAGGGTAAGACAGAGGGGACATTGTGACCGGGCTGTGGGGTTGGTTTACAGTCTGTAGTAGGGGGTTGGTTTACAGTCTGTAGTATGGGGGTTGGTTTACAGTCTGTAGTAGGGGGTTGGTTTACAGTCTGTAGTATGGCGGTTGGTTTACAGTCTGTAGTATGGGGTTGGTTTACAGTCTGTAGTATGGGGTTGGTTTACAGTCTGTAGTAGGGGGGTTGGTTTACAGTCTGTAGTATGGGGGTTGGTTTACAGTCTGTAGTATGGGGGTTGGTTTACAGTCTGTAGTATGGGGGTTGGTTTACAGTCTGTAGTATGGGGTTGGTTTACAGTCTGTAGTATGGGGTTGGTTTACAGTCTGTAGTATGGGGGTTGGTTTACAGTCTGTAGTATGGGGTTGGTTTACAGTCTGTAGTAGGGGGTTGGTTTACAGTCTGTAGTATGGGGTTGGTTTACAGTCTAGTATGGGGTTGGTTTACAGTCTGTAGTATGGGGTTGGTTTACAGTCGGTAGTATGGGGTTGGTTTACAGTCTGTAGTATGGGGTTGGTTTACAGTCTGTAGTAGGGGGTTGGTTTACAGTCTGTAGTATGGGGTTGGTTTACAGTCTGTAGTAGGGGGTTGGTTTACAGTCTGTAGTAGGGGGTTGGTTTACAGTCTGTAGTATGGGTTTGGTTTACAGTCTGTAGTATGGGGTTGGTTTACAGTCTAGTATGGGGTTGGTTTACAGTCTGTAGTATGGGGGTTGGTTTACAGTCTGTAGTATGGGGTTGGTTTACAGTCTGTAGTATGGGGTTGGTTTACAGTCTGTAGTATGTGGTTGGTTTACAGTCTGTAGTATGTGGTTGGTTTACAGTCTGTAGTAGGGGGTTGGTTTACAGTCTAGTATGGGGTTGGTTTACAGTCTGTAGTATGGGGGTTGGTTTACAGTCTGTAGTATGGGGTTGGTTTACAGTCTGTAGTATGGGGTTGGTTTACAGTCTGTAGTATGTGGTTGGTTTACAGTCTGTAGTATGTGGTTGGTTTACAGTCTGTAGTAGGGGGTTGGTTTACAGTCTGTAGTATGGGGTTGGTTTACAGTCTGTAGTATGGGGTTGGTTTACAGTCTGTAGTGTGGGGTTGGTTTACAGTCTGTAGTATGGGGTTGGTTTACAGTCTGTAGTATGGGGTTGGTTTACAGTCTGTAGTATGGGGTTGGTTTACAGTCTGTAGTATGGGGTTGGTTTACAGTCTGTAGTATGGGGTTGGTTTACAGTCTGTAGTAGGGGGTTGGTTTACAGTCTGTAGTATGGGGTTGGTTTACAGTCTGTAGTGTGGGGTTGGTTTACAGTCTGTAATAGGGGGTTGGTTTACAGTCTGTAGTATGGGGTTGGTTTACAGTCTGTAGTATGGGGTTGGTTTACAGTCTGTAGTATGGGGTTGGTTTACAGTCTGTAGTAGGGGGTTGGTTTACAGTCTGTAGTATGGGGTTGGTTTACAGTCTGTAGTATGGGGTTGGTTTACAGTCTGTAGTATGGGGTTGGTTTACAGTCTGTAGTAGGGGGTTGGTTTACAGTCTGTAGTAGGGGGTTGGTTTACAGTCTGTAGTATGGGGGTTGGTTTACAGTCTGTAGTATGGGGGTTGGTTTACAGTCTGTAGTAGGGGGTTGGTTTACAGTCTGTAGTATGGGGTTGGTTTACAGTCTGTAGTATGGGGTTGGTTTACAGTCTGTAGTATGGGGGTTGGTTTACAGTCTGTAGTAGGGGGTTGGTTTACAGTCTGTAGTATGGGGTTGGTTTACAGTCTGTAGTATGGGGTTGGTTTACAGTCTGTAGTATGGGGTTGGTTTACAGTCTGTAGTATGGGGTTGGTTTACAGTCTGTAGTAGGGGGTTGGTTTACAGTCTGTAGTAGGGGGTTGGTTTACAGTCTGTAGTATGGGGTTGGTTTACAGTCTGTAGTATGGGGTTGGTTTACAGTCTGTAGTATGGGGTTGGTTTACAGTCTGTAGTAGGGGGTTGGTTTACAGTCTGTAGTAGGGGGTTGGTTTACAGTCTGTAGTATGGGGTTTGTTTACAGTCTGTAGTAGGGGGTTGGTTTACAGCCTGTAGTATGGGGTTGGTTTACAGTCTGTAGTAGGGGGTTGGTTTACAGTCTGTAGTATGGGGTTGGTTTACAGTCTGTAGTAGGGGGTTGGTTTACAGTCTGTAGTATGGGGTTGGTTTACAGTCTGTAGTATGGGGGTTGGTTTACAGTCTGTAGTATGGGGGTTGGTTTACAGTCTGTAGTATGGGGGTTGGTTTACAGTCTGTAGTATGGGGGTTGGTTTACAGTCTGTAGTATGGGGTTGGTTTACAGTCTGTAGTATGGGGTTGGTTTACAGTCTGTAGTATGGGGGTTGGTTTACAGTCTGTAGTATGGGGTTGGTTTACAGTCTGTAGTAGGGGGTTGGTTTACAGTCTGTAGTATGGGGTTGGTTTACAGTCTAGTATGGGGTTGGTTTACAGTCTGTAGTATGGGGTTGGTTTACAGTCGGTAGTATGGGGTTGGTTTACAGTCTGTAGTATGGGGTTGGTTTACAGTCTGTAGTAGGGGGTTGGTTTACAGTCTGTAGTATGGGGTTGGTTTACAGTCTGTAGTAGGGGGTTGGTTTACAGTCTGTAGTAGGGGGTTGGTTTACAGTCTGTAGTATGGGGTTGGTTTACAGTCTGTAGTATGGGGTTGGTTTACAGTCTGTAGTATGGGGGTTGGTTTACAGCCTGTAGTATGGGGGTTGGTTTACAGTCTGTAGTATGGGTTTGGTTTACAGTCTGTAGTATGGGGGTTGGTTTACAGTCTGTAGTAGGGGGTTGGTTTACAGCCTGTAGTATGGGGGTTGGTTTACAGTCTGTAGTATGGGGGTTGGTTTACAGTCTGTAGTATGGGTTTGGTTTACAGTCTGTAGTAGGGGGGGTTGGTTTACAGTCTGTAGTATGGGGTTGGTTTACAGTCTGTAGTAGGGGGTTGGTTTACCGTCTCTAGTATGGGGTTGGTTTACAGTCTGTAGTATGGGTTTGGTTTACAGTCTGTAGTAGGGGGGGTTGGTTTACAGTCTGTAGTATGGGTTTGGTTTACAGTCTGTAGTAGGGGGGGTTGGTTTACAGTCTGTAGTATGGGGTTGGTTTACAGTCTGTAGTAGGGGGTTGGTTTACAGTCTGTAGTATGGGGTTGGTTTACAGTCTATAGTATGGGGTTGGTTTACAGTCTGTAGTAGGGGGTTGGTTTACAGTCTGTAGTATGGGGGTTGGTTTACAGTCTGTAGTATGGGGTTGGTTTACAGTCTGTAGTATGGGGGTTGGTTTACAGTCTGTAGTAGGGGGTTGGTTTACCGTCTCTAGTATGGGGTTGGTTTACAGTCTGTAGTAGGGGGTTGGTTTACAGTCTGTAGTATGGGGTTGGTTTACAGTCTGTAGTAGGGGGTTGGTTTACAGTCTGTAGTATGGGGTTGGTTTACAGTCTGTAGTATGGGGTTGGTTTACAGTCTGTAGTAGGGGGTTGGTTTACAGTCTGTAGTATGGGGTTGGTTTACAGTCTGTAGTATGGGGTTGGTTTACAGTCTGTAGTAGGGGGTTGGTTTACAGTCTGTAGTATGGGGTTGGTTTACAGTCTGTAGTATGGGGGTTGGTTTACAGTCTGTAGTAGGGGGTTGGTTTACAGTCTGTAGTATGGGGTTGGTTTACAGTCTGTAGTAGGGGGTTGGTTTACAGTCTGTAGTATGGGGTTGGTTTACAGTCTGTAGTATGGGGGTTGGTTTACAGTCTGTAGTATGGGGTTGGTTTACAGTCTGTAGTATGGGGTTGGTTTACAGTCTGTAGTAGGGGGTTGGTTTACAGTCTGTAGTATGGGGTTGGTTTACAGTCTGTAGTATGGGGTTGGTTTACAGTCTGTAGTAGGGGGTTGGTTTACAGTCTGTAGTATGGGGTTGGTTTACAGTCTGTAATATGGGGGTTGGTTTACAGTCTGTAGTAGGGGGTTGGTTTACAGTCTGTAGTAGGGGGTTGGTTTACCGTCTCTAGTATGGGGTTGGTTTACAGTCTGTAGTAGGGGGTTGGTTTACAGTCTGTAGTATGGGGTTGGTTTACAGTCTGTAGTATGGGGTTGGTTTACAGCCTGTAGTATGGGGGTTGGTTTACAGTCTGTAGTATGGGGTTGGTTTACAGTCTGTAGTATGGGGTTGGTTTACAGTCTGTAGTATGGGGGTTGGTTTACAGTCTGTAGTATGGGGGTTGGTTTACAGTCTATAGTATGGGGGTTGGTTTACAGTCTGTAGTATGGGGTTGGTTTACAGTCTGTAGTAGGGGGTTGGTTTACAGTCTGTAGTATGGGGTTGGTTTACAGTCTGTAGTAGGGGGTTGGTTTACAGTCTGTAGTAGGGGGTTGGTTTACAGTCTGTAGTATGGGGTTGGTTTACAGTCTGTAGTATGGGGTTGGTTTACAGTCTGTAGTATGGGGTTGGTTTACAGTCTGTAGTATGGGGTTGGTTTACAGTCTGTAGTATGGGGTTGGTTTACAGTCTGTAGTAGGGGGTTGGTTTACAGTCTGTAGTATGGGGTTGGTTTACAGTCTGTAGTATGGGGTTGGTTTACAGTCTGTAGTATGGGGTTGGTTTACAGTCTGTAGTATGGGGTTGGTTTACAGTCTGTAGTATGGGGTTGGTTTACAGTCTGTAGTATGGGGTTGGTTTACAGTCTGTAGTAGGGGGTTGGTTTACAGTCTGTAGTATGGGGTTGGTTTACAGTCTGTAGTATGGGGTTGGTTTACAGTCTGTAGTAGGGGGTTGGTTTACAGTCTGTAGTAGGGGGTTGGTTTACAGTCTGTAGTATGGGGTTGGTTTACAGTCTGTAGTATGGGGTTGGTTTACAGTCTGTAGTATGGGGTTGGTTTACAGTCTGTAGTATGGGGTTGGTTTACAGTCTGTAGTATGGGATTGGTTTACAGTCTGTAGTAGGGGGTTGGTTTACAGTCTGTAGTATGGGGTTGGTTTACAGTCTGTAGTATGGGGTTGGTTTACAGTCTGTAGTATGGGGTTGGTTTACAGTCTGTAGTAGGGGGTTGGTTTACAGTCTGTAGTAGGGGGTTGGTTTACAGTCTGTAGTATGGGGTTGGTTTACAGTCTGTAGTAGGGGGTTGGTTTACAGTCTGTAGTATGGGGTTGGTTTACAGTCTGTAGTAGGGGGTTGGTTTACAGTCTGTAGTATGGGGTTGGTTTACAGTCTGTAGTATGGGGTTGGTTTACAGTCTGTAGTAGGGGGTTGGTTTACAGTCTGTAGTATGGGGTTGGTTTACAGTCTGTAGTAGGGGGTTGGTTTACAGTCTGTAGTATGTGGTTGGTTTACAGTCTGTAGTAGGGGGTTGGTTTACAGTCTGTAGTATGGGGTTGGTTTACAGTCTGTAGTATGGGGGTTAGTTTACAGTCTGTAATATGGGGTTGGTTTACAGTCTGTAGTAGGGGGTTGGTTTACAGTCTGTAGTATGGGGTTGGTTTACAGTCTGTAGTATGGGGTTGGTTTACAGTCTGTAGTAGGGGGTTGGTTTACAGTCTGTAGTAGGGGGTTGGTTTACAGTCTGTAGTATGGGGTTGGTTTACAGTCTGTAGTATGGGGTTGGTTTACAGTCTGTAGTATGGGGTTGGTTTACAGTCTGTAGTATGGGGGTTGGTTTACAGTCTGTAGTAGGGGGTTGGTTTACAGTCTGTAGTAGGGGGTTGGTTTACAGTCTGTAGTATGGGGGTTGGTTTACAGTCTGTAGTCTGGGGTTGGTTTACAGTCTGTAGTATGGGGGTTGGTTTACAGTCTGTAGTAGGGGGTTGGTTTACAGTCTGTAGTAGGGGGTTGGTTTACAGTTTGTAGTAGGGGGTTGGTTTGCAGTCTGTAGTATGGGGTTGGTTTACAGCCTGTAGTAGGGGGTTGGTTTACAGTCTGTAGTAGGGGGTTGGTTTACAGTCTGTAGTATGGGGTTGGTTTACAGTCTGTAGTAGGGGGTTGGTTTACAGTCTGTAGTATGGGGTTGGTTTACAGTCTGTAGTATGGGGGTTGGTTTACAGTCTGTAGTATGGGGTTGGTTTACAGTCTGTAGTATGGGGTTGGTTTACAGTCTGTAGTATGGGGTTGGTTTACAGTCTGTAGTAGGGGGTTGGTTTACAGTCTGTAGTATGGGGGTTGGTTTACAGTCTGTAGTAGGGGGTTGGTTTACAGTCTGTAGTATGGGGGTTGGTTTACAGTCTGTAGTATGGGGTTGGTTTACAGTCTGTAGTATGGGGTTGGTTTACAGTCTGTAGTAGGGGGTTGGTTTACAGTCTGTAGTATGGGGTTGGTTTACAGTCTGTAGTATGGGGTTGGTTTACAGTCTGTAGTAGGGGGTTGGTTTACAGCCTGTAGCATGGGGTTGGTTTACAGTCTGTAGTAGGGGGTTGGTTTACAGTCTGTAGTATGGGGTTGGTTTACAGTCTGTAGTAGGGGGTTGGTTTACAGTCTGTAGTATGGGGTTGGTTTACAGTCTGTAGTATGGAGTTGGTTTACAGTCTGTAGTAGGGGGTTGGTTTACAGTCTGTAGTATGGGGTTGGTTTACAGTCTGTAGTATGGGGGTTGGTTTACAGTCTGTAGTGTGGGGTTGGTTTACAGTCTGTAGTATGGGGTTGGTTTACAGTCTGTAGTAGGGGGTTGGTTTACAGTCTGTAGTAGGGGGTTGGTTTACAGTCTGTAGTAGGGGGTTGGTTTACAGTCTGTAGTATGGGGTTGGTTTACAGTCTGTAGTATGGGGGTTGGTTTACAGTCTGTAGTATGGGGTTGGTTTACAGTCTGTAGTATGGGGTTGGTTTACAGTCTGTAGTATGGGGTTGGTTTACAGTCTGTAGTAGGGGGTTGGTTTACAGTCTGTAGTAGGGGGTTGGTTTACAGTCTGTAGTAGGGGGTTGGTTTACAGTCTGTAGTATGGGGTTGGTTTACAGTCTGTAGTAGGGGGTTGGTTTACAGTCTGTAGTAGGGGATTGGTTTACAGTCTGTAGTAGGGGGTTGGTTTACAGTCTGTAGTAGGGGGTTGGTTTACAGTCTGTAGTATGGGGTTGGTTTACAGTCTGTAGTATGGGGTTGGT
Source organism: Oncorhynchus mykiss (assembly GCF_013265735.2). Classification (NCBI taxonomy): domain Eukaryota; kingdom Metazoa; phylum Chordata; class Actinopteri; order Salmoniformes; family Salmonidae; genus Oncorhynchus; species Oncorhynchus mykiss. The sequence goes on along the minus strand of NC_048580.1, from coordinate 74,109,131 downwards.
TTACAGTCTGTAGTATGGGGTTGGTTTACAGTCTGTAGTATGGGGTTGGTTTACAGTCTGTAGTAGGGGGTTGGTTTACAGTCTGTAGTATGGGGTTGGTTTACAGTCTGTAGTATGGGGTTGGTTTACAGTCTGTAGTATGGGGTTGGTTTACAGTCTGTAGTATGGGGTTGGTTTACAGTCTGTAGTATGGGGTTGGTTTACAGTCTGTAGTATGGGGTTGGTTTACAGTCTGTAGTGTGGGGGTTGGTTTACAGTCTGTAGTATGGGGGTTGGTTTACAGTCTGTAGTATGGGGTTGGTTTACAGTCTGTAGTAGGGGGTTGGTTTACAGTCTGTAGTATGGGGTTGGTTTACAGTCTGTAGTATGGGGTTGGTTTACAGTCTGTAGTAGGGGGTTGGTTTACAGTCTGTAGTATGGGGTTGGTTTATAGTCTGTAGTGTGGGGTTGGTTTACAGTCTGTAGTATGGGGTTGGTTTACAGTCTGTAGTATGGGGTTGGTTTACAGTCTGTAGTATGGGGTTGGTTTACAGTCTGTAGTATGGGGTTGGTTTACAGTCTGTAGTATGGGGTTGGTTTACAGTCTGTAGTAGGGGGTTGGTTTACAGTCTGTAGTATGGGGTTGGTTTACAGTCTGTAGTGTGGGGTTGGTTTACAGTCTGCAATAGGGGGTTGGTTTACAGTCTGTAGTATGGGGTTGGTTTACAGTCTGTAGTATGGGGTTGGTTTACAGTCTGTAGTAGGGGGTTGGTTTACAGTCTGTAGTATGGGGTTGGTTTACAGTCTGTAGTATGGGGTTGGTTTACAGTCTGTAGTATGGGGTTGGTTTACAGTCTGTAGTAGGGGGTTGGTTTACAGTCTGTAGTAGGGGGTTGGTTTACAGTCTGTAGTATGGGGGTTGGTTTACAGTCTGTAGTATGGGGGTTGGTTTACAGTCTGTAGTAGGGGGTTGGTTTACAGTCTGTAGTATGGGGTTGGTTTACAGTCTGTAGTATGGGGTTGGTTTACAGTCTGTAGTATGGGGTTGGTTTACAGTCTGTAGTATGGGGTTGGTTTACAGTCTGTAGTAGGGGGTTGGTTTACAGTCTGTAGTAGGGGGTTGGTTTACAGTCTGTAGTATGGGGTTGGTTTACAGTCTGTAGTATGGGGTTGGTTTACAGTCTGTAGTATGGGGTTGGTTTACAGTCTGTAGTAGGGGGTTGGTTTACAGTCTGTAGTAGGGGGTTGGTTTACAGTCTGTAGTATGGGGTTGGTTTACAGTCTGTAGTAGGGGGTTGGTTTACAGCCTGTAGTATGGGGTTGGTTTACAGTCTGTAGTAGGGGGTTGGTTTACAGTCTGTAGTATGGGGTTGGTTTACAGTCTGTAGTAGGGGGTTGGTTTACAGTCTGTAGTATGGGGTTGGTTTACAGTCTGTAGTATGGGGGTTGGTTTACAGTCTGTAGTATGGGGGTTGGTTTACAGTCTGTAGTATGGGGGTTGGTTTACAGTCTGTAGTATGGGGGTTGGTTTACAGTCTGTAGTATGGGGTTGGTTTACAGTCTGTAGTATGGGGTTGGTTTACAGTCTGTAGTATGGGGGTTGGTTTACAGTCTGTAGTATGGGGTTGGTTTACAGTCTGTAGTAGGGGGTTGGTTTACAGTCTGTAGTATGGGGTTGGTTTACAGTCTAGTATGGGGTTGGTTTACAGTCTGTAGTATGGGGTTGGTTTACAGTCGGTAGTATGGGGTTGGTTTACAGTCTGTAGTATGGGGTTGGTTTACAGTCTGTAGTAGGGGGTTGGTTTACAGTCTGTAGTATGGGGTTGGTTTACAGTCTGTAGTAGGGGGTTGGTTTACAGTCTGTAGTAGGGGGTTGGTTTACAGTCTGTAGTATGGGGTTGGTTTACAGTCTGTAGTATGGGGTTGGTTTACAGTCTGTAGTATGGGGGTTGGTTTACAGCCTGTAGTATGGGGATTGGTTTACAGTCTGTAGTATGGGTTTGGTTTACAGTCTGTAGTATGGGGGTTGGTTTACAGTCTGTAGTAGGGGGTTGGTTTACAGCCTGTAGTATGGGGGTTGGTTTACAGTCTGTAGTATGGGGGTTGGTTTACAGTCTGTAGTATGGGTTTGGTTTACAGTCTGTAGTAGGGGGGGTTGGTTTACAGTCTGTAGTATGGGGTTGGTTTACAGTCTGTAGTATGGGGTTGGTTTACAGTCTGTAGTATGGGGTTGGTTTACAGTCTGTAGTATGGAGTTGGTTTACAGTCTGTAGTAGGGGGTTGGTTTACAGTCTGTAGTATGGGGGTTGGTTTACAGTCTGTAGTATGGGTTTGGTTTACAGTCTGTAGTATGGGGTTGGTTTACAGTCTGTAGTATGGGGTTGGTTTACAGTCTGTAGTATGGGGTTGGTTTACAGTCTGTAGTAGGGGGTTGGTTTACAGTCTGTAGTAGGGGGTTGGTTTACAGTCTGTAGTATGGGGTTGGTTTACAGTCTGTAGTATGGGGTTGGTTTACAGTCTGTAGTATGGGGTTGGTTTACAGTCTGTAGTATGGGGTTGGTTTACAGTCTGTAGTAGGGGGTTGGTTTACAGTCTGTAGTATGGGGTTGGTTTACAGTCTGTAGTATGGGGGTTGGTTTACAGTCTGTAGTATGGGTTTGGTTTACAGTCTGTAGTAGGGGGGGTTGGTTTACAGTCTGTAGTATGGGGTTGGTTTACAGTCTGTAGTAGGGGGTTGGTTTACAGTCTGTAGTATGGGGTTGGTTTACAGTCTGTAGTGTGGGGTTGGTTTACAGTCTGTAGTATGGGGTTGGTTTACAGTCTGTGGTAGGGGGTTGGTTTACAGTCTGTAGTATGGGGGTTGGTTTACAGTCTGTAGTTTGGGGTTGGTTTACAGTCTGTAGTAGGGGGTTGGTTTACAGTCTGTAGTAGGGGGTTGGTTTACAGTCTGTAGTATGGGGGTTGGTTTACAGTCTGTAGTATGGGGTTGGTTTACAGTCTGTAGTATGGGGTTGGTTTACAGTCTGTAGTAGGGGGTTGGTTTACAGTCTGTAGTATGGGGGTTGGTTTACAGTCTGTAGTATGGGGTTGGTTTACAGTCTGTAGTATGGGGTTGGTTTACAGTCTGTAGTAGGGGGTTGGTTTACAGTCTGTAGTATGGGGGTTGGTTTACAGTCTGTAGTATGGGGTTGGTTTACAGTCTGTAGTAGGGGGTTGGTTTACAGTCTGTAGTATGGGGTTGGTTTACAGTCTGTAGTATGGGGTTGGTTTACAGTCTGTAGTAGGGGGTTGGTTTACAGTCTGTAGTAGGGGGTTGGTTTACAGTCTGTAGTAGGGGGTTGGTTTACAGTCTGTAGTATGGGGGTTGGTTTACAGTCTGTAGTATGGGGTTGGTTTACAGTCTGTAGTAGGGAGTTGGTTTACAGTCTGTAGTATGGGGTTGGTTTACAGTCTGTAGTATGGGGGTTGGTTTACAGTCTGTAGTATGGGGTTGGTTTACAGTCTGTAGTAGGGGGTTGGTTTACAGTCTGTAGTAGGGGGTTGGTTTACAGTCTGTAGTATGGGGGTTGGTTTACAGTCTGTAGTATGGGGTTGGTTTACAGTCTGTAGTAGGGGGTTGGTTTACAGTCTGTAGTATGGGGTTGGTTTACAGTCTGTAGTATGGGGTTGGTTTACAGTCTGTAGTGTGGGGGTTGGTTTAAAGTCTGTAGTAGGGGGTTGGTTTACAGTCTGTAGTAGGGGGTTGGTTTACAGTCTGTAGTAGGGGGTTGGTTTACAGTCTGTAGTATGGGGGTTGGTTTACAGTCTGTAGTATGGGGTTGGTTTACAGTCTGTAGTAGGGGGTTGGTTTACAGTCTGTAGTATGGGGTTGGTTTACAGTCTGTAGTAGGGGGTTGGTTTACAGTCTGTAGTATGGGGGTTGGTTTACAGTCTGTAGTAGGGGGTTGGTTTACAGCCTGTAGGGTGTGTGACACAGTTCTCGTGACAAACTGTCTTGCAGACCCACTCGTTAGCAACTCTACTTTTCACGTGAAAGAGGTGATCAGAGTTGTTGATGCCTGGCCACGGTTGGTCACGGTAGGGTAGTGATCAGAGTTGTTGATGCCTGGCCACGGTTGGCCACGGTAGGGTAGTGATCAGAGTTGTTGATGCCTGGCCAAGGTTGGTCACGGTAGGGTAGTGATCAGAGTTGTTGAGGCCTGGCCACGGTTGGCCACGGTAGGGTAGTGATCAGAGTTGTTGAGGCCTGGCCACGGTTGGCCACGGTAGGGTAGTGATCAGAGTTGTTGATGCCTGGCCACGGTTGGCCACGGTAGGGTAGTGATCAGAGTTGTTGATGCCTGGCCACGGTTGGCCACGGTAGGGTAGTGATCAGAGTTGTTGATGCCTGGCCACGGTTGGCCACGGTAGGGTAGTGATCAGAGTTGTTGATGCCTGGCCACGGTTGGCCACGGTAGGGTAGTGATCAGAGTTGTTGATGCCTGGCCACGGTTGGCCACGGTAGGGTAGTGAGCAGAGTTGTTGATGCCTGGCCACAGTAGGGTAGTGATCAGAGTTGTTGAGGCCTGGCCACGGTTGGCCACGGTAGGGTAGTGATCAGAGTTGTTGAGGCCTGGCCACGGTAGGGTAGTGATCAGAGTTGTTGAGGCCTGGCCACGGTTGGACAGAGCAGGCCAAGGAAGAGGGTACCTCTCTCATACCGCTTAACCACCCTTTTAGCATCTATCAGAGTCCAAAACGTGTACATGTGTCCTGGACTATTGGACCATTGGCTTTCATACCTTTTCAAATTGTCACCAAACAATTTCTCCAACTGTCAACACATTCAACGGAATAGAAGAGGCGTAGGTGGAGCCGCGTGTTTTGGGAATTGTGGGGAGATGCACGTCCCGGGCTGTGCGTCCTCCGAGGACGGTGGTCTGAGAGCCTCGTAGCTACAGTTTGTCACAACAGGGATGCCGGACTATGACGTAACTGCTTCTGTGCACTCTGAATGAGGCTTTAAAATCCAGCCTGTAGCTGCCACGCAACGTGTAGTGTTTAGGGTACACTCCAACGTAACCCTCTGATCCTCCAGCTGTTCAAAGTTACCTTCAGAGGTAAAAACATATATGAATTAGTTAGTGGTGTTTCAGTGTCTGATTGTTCTGTCTTCACATTCCGATCAACACAGCATTGGGCTCCTTCAGTCGTGTATCTTCTTCCAGGGACCCCTCGGAACCCCTCGGAACCCCTCGGAGGTTTCTCAGGATCACACAAAGGTCTTTCCGTTCCAACCGGCTGAACATAAGATTCAACCGGCCTTCTATTCACTGTGTCTTTCTCCCCTATGCGTCCCAAATGGCACCCTATTCCCTATATAGTGCACTACTTTAGACCAGAGCTCTATGGGACCCTATTCCCTATATAGTGCACTACTTTAGACCAGAGCCCTTTGGCACCCTATTCCCTATTATATAGTGCACTACTTTAGACCAGAGCCCTTTGGCACCCTATTACCTATATAGTTTCACTACTTTAGACCAGGGCCCTTTGGCACCCTATTACCTACATAGTGCACTACTTTGGACCATTTGTAGCCTTATTAGTGCCGATCAGGACTCTACCCATGCTTGTGTTTCCTCTCAGTCATCTCTACGTAGTTCTTGCCAGGTCTATCAAGACTTTAATGGTCCTGAGATTAGTTCTGGAGGGCGAGCACAGAGTTCATATATAGACAGGCAGTTTAGTTCAGAAGACACGCTCCACAACCTTCACAGGACAGTAACAAACCAGTCCTCATTTAAAACCTCTCTCAAGACAATGTTATCATGCTTGAGGAGAGATTGGGGGTATCTGGTTTCTAACTGTAGTACTGCAGTTCTACAGGTTTATATTGTAATACTGCAGTTCTACAGGTTTATAATGTAGTACTGCAGTTCTACAGGTTTCTATTGTAGTACTTCAGTTCTACAGGTTTCTATTGTAGTACTGCAGTTCTACAGTTTTCTAGTTATAGTACTACAGTTCTACAGGTTTCTATTGTAGTACTGCAGTTCTATACGTTTCTATTGTAGTACTGCAGTTCTACAGGTTTATAATGTAGTACTGCAGTTCTACAGTTTTCTATTGTAGTACTTCAGTTTTACAGGTTTCTATTGTAGTACTGCAGTTCTACAGTTTTCTAGTTATAGTACTACAGTTCTACAGGTTTCTATTGTAGTACTGCAGTTCTATACGTTTCTATTGTAGTACTGCAGTTCTACAGTTTTCTATTGTAGTACTGCAGTTCTATACGTTTCTGGTTGTAGTATTGCAGCTCTGTGGATATTGTCCCTGGCCCCTTGTCCCTGGTCTTTGGCAAGAAAGAAGGAGACATTAGGATTGTGGTAAAATTGAGACTCAGAGGGCCAGTTTCCCACACCTTAAGACATTAAGAAAGCATCTCAATGGAGAATCTCCATTGCTGAGAAACTGGCAAAAATGTAAAGTTGTAATCATGTTGAATCTCATGATAATAGTTTACGGTGCTTTCAGAAAGTATTCAGACCCTTGGAATTGTTCCTCATTTTGTTTCATTATTCTAAAATGGATTCAAGTATTATTTTTACACATCAATCTACACACAATGCCCCATAATGACATCACAATACCCCATAATGACATCACAATGCCCCATAATGACATCACAATGCCCCATAATGACATCACAATGCCCCATAATGACATCACAATGCCCCATAATGACATCACAATACCCCATAATGACATCACAATACCCCATAATGACATCACAATACTCCATAATGACATCACAATGCCCCATAATGACATCACAATACCCCATAGTGACATCACAATACCCCATAATGACATCACAATACCCCATAATGACATCACAATACCCCATAGTGACATCACAATACCCCATAATGACATCACAATACCCCATAATGACATCACAATACTCCATAATGACATCACAATGCCCCATAATGACATCACAATACCCCATAATGACAAAGTGAAAACAGGTTTCTATACATTTTTGCAAATGTATAAAACATAAATACCGTTTTTACATACACTACCGGTCAAAGGTTTTAGAACACCTACTCATTCAAAAGTTTTAGAACACCTACTCATTCAAGGGTTTTTCTATATTTTTACTATTTTCTACATTATAGAATAAAACCATGAAATAACACATGTGGAATCATGTAGTAACCAAAAAAGTGTTAAACATAACAAAATATATTTTATATATGAGATTCTTCAAAGTAGTCACCCTTTGCCTTGATGACATCTTTACACACTCTTGGCATTCTCTCAACCAGCTTCATAAGGTGGAATGCATTTCAATTAACAGGTGTGACTTGTTAAAAGTGAATTCATTCATCAATTTCTTTCCTCCTTAATGCGTTTGAGCCAATCAGTTGTGTTGTGACAAGGTAGGGGGGATATACAGAAGATAGCCCTAATTGGTAAAAGACCAAGTCCATATTATGGCAAGAACAGCTCAAATGAGCAAAGAGAAATGACAGTCCATCATTACTTTAAGACATGAGGGTCAGTCAATTCGGAACATTTCAAGAACTGTTAAAGTTTCTTGAAGTGCAGTCGCATAAACCATTAAGCGCTATAATGAAACTGGCTCTCATGAGGACCGCCACAGGAAAGGAAGACCCAGAGTCACCTCTGCTGCAGAGGATAAGTTCATTAGAGTTACCAGCCTCAGAAATTGCAGCCCAAATAAATGTTTCACAGAGTTCAAGTAACAGACACATCTCAACATCAACTGTTCAGAGGAGACTTCGTGAATCAGGCCACTACTAAAGGACACCAAAAAGAAGAAGAGACTTACTTGGGCCAATAAACACGAGCAACACAAGCAGCACAAGCAATGGACATTAGACTGGTGGAAATCTGTCTGAGATTTTTGGTTCCAACCGCCGTGTCTTTGTGAACAGATGATTTCCGCACATGTATTTCCCACCGTGAAGCATGGAGGAGGAGGTGTGGGGGTGCTTTGCTGGTGACATTGTCTTTGATTTATTTAGAATTCAAGGCACACTTAACCAGCATGGCAACCACAGCATTCTGCAGCGATAAGCCATCCCATCTGGTTTGCGCTTAGTGGGACTATCATTTGTTTTTCAACAGGACAATGACCCAACACACCTCCAGGCTACGTAAGGGCTATTTTACCAAGAAGGAGAGTGATGGAGTGCTGCATCAGATGACCTGGCCTCCACAATCCCCCGACCTCAACCAAATTGAGATGGTTTGGGATGTGTCGGACCGAAGAGTGAAGGGAAAGCAGCCAACAAGTGCTCAGCATATGTAGGAACTCCTTCAAGACTGTTGGAAAAGCATTCCAGGTGAAGCTGGTTGAGAGAATGCCAAGAGTGTGCAAAGCTGTCATCAAGGCAACGGGTGGCTATTTGAATAATCTTTTTTTGGTTACTACATGATTCCATATGTGTTATTTCATAGTTTTGATATCTTCACTATTATTCTACAATGTAAAAAATGGTTTAAAAAAAAGAAAAACCCTTGAATGAGTAGGTGTGTCCAAACCTTTTGACAGATAGTGTAAGAATTCTGACCCTTTTCTATGAGACAAAAAATGTAACTCAGATGCTTCCTGTTTCCATTGATCATCCTTGAAATGTTTCTACAACTTGATTGGAGTCCACCTGTGTATAAATTCAATTGATTGGACATGATTTGTAAAGGCACACACCTGTCTATACAAGGTCCCACAGTTGACAGTGTCTGTCAGATCTGGGGAAGGGTACCATAATATTTTTTGCAGCATTGAAGGTTCCCAAGAACACAGTGGCCTCCATCATTCTTAAATGGAAGAAGTTTGGAACCACCAAGACTCTTCCTAGAGCTGACCGCCCGGCCAAATGGAGCAATCAGGAGAGAAGGGCCTTGGTCAGGGAGGTGTACAAGAACCCGATGTTCACTCTGACAGAGCTCCATTGTTCCCCTGTGGAGATGGGAGAACCTTCAAGAAGGACAACCATCTCTGCAGCACTCCACCAATCAGGCCTTTATGGTAGAGTGGCCAGACGGAAGCTTCTCTGGTCTGATGAAACCAAGATTGAACTCCTTGGCCTGAATGCCAAGTGTCACATCTGGAGGAAACCTGGCACCATCTCTACGGCTGTAATCGCTGCCAAAGGTGCTTCAACAAAGTATCTGAGGAAAGCGTCTGAATACTTACGTAAAAGGTCATATTTCCGTTTTTTTTTTTTTTTTTTTTTGCCTAAATGTCTAAGAACCTGTTTTTTGCTTTGTCATTATTGTGTGTAGATTGATGAGGGGGACGGACAATTTGATCTATTTGAGAATAAGACTTTAACGTAACAAAATGTTGAAAAGGGGTCAAGAGGTCTGAATGCTTTCTGAATGCCCTGTATTACAGTATAATATAATAATAGTGTTGTTCTGAGTTGTTGCAGCTGTTCAATAACTTGTTACCGTATGAAAAGCTTATGAAAACGTGCCAAACCGTATGAGAAAAGCCCAGGGATCTCTGTCAAGCTGAAGTTGAAATAGAGTGTGGGGAGTCGGCCCTCCTCCATAAAACTGTCAGAATCCATAACAGACGGACGTGTTTCACATCACCCGAGGTGTAGAGAAATGCTGTGGAGTAGAGGTCTCTGGAGACAGTAGTGTTGGTCTCTGGACTGGAGACAGTAGTGTAGGTCTCTGGAGACAGTAGTGTTGGTCTCTGGACTGGAGACAGTAGTGTAGGTCTCTGGAGACAGTAGTGTTGGTCTCTGGACTGGAGACAGTAGTGTAGGTCTCTGGAGACAGTAGTGTTGGTCTCTGGACTGGAGACAGTAGTGTAGGTCTCTGGAGACAGTAGGTAGGTCTCTGGACTGGAGACAGTAGTGTAGGTCTCTGGAGACAGTAGTGTTGGTCTCTGGACTGGAGACAGTAGTGTAGGTCTCTGGAGACAGTAGTGTTGGTCTCTGGACTGGAGACAGTAGTGTAGGTCTCTGGAGACAGTAGTGTTGGTCTCTGGACTGGAGACAGTAGTGTAGGTCTCTGGACTGGAGACAGTAGAGTTGGTCTCTGGACTGGAGACAGTAGTGTAGGTCTCTGGACTGGAGACAGTAGTGTAGGTCTCTGGAGAGAGTAGAGTTGGTCTCTGGACTGGAGACAGTAGTGTAAGTCTCTGGACTGGAGACAGTAGTGTAGGTATCTGGACTGGAGACAGTAGTGTAGGTCTCTGGAGACAGTAGTGTATGTCTCTGGAGACAGTAGTGTAGGTCTCTGGACTGGAGACGGTAGTATAGGTCTCTGGAGACAGTAGTGTAGGTCTCTGGACTGGAGACAGTAGTGTAGGTCTCTGGAGACAGTAGTGTAGGTCTCTGGAGACAATAGTGTAGGTCTCTGGACTGGAGACAGTAGTGTAGGTCTCTGGACTGGAGACAGTAGTGTAGGTCTCTGGAGACAGTAGTGTAGGTCTCTGGACTGGAGACAGTAGTGTTGGTCTCTGGACTGAAGACAGTAGTGTAGGTCTCTGGAGACAGTAGTGTTGGTCTCTGGACTGGAGACAGTAGTGTAGGTCTCTGGAGACAGTAGTGTTGGTCTCTGGACTGGAGACAGTAGTGTAGGTCTCTGGAGACAGTAGGTAGGTCTCTGGACTGGAGACAGTAGTGTAGGTCTCTGGAGACAGTAGTGTTGGTCTCTGGACTGGAGACAGTAGTGTAGGTCTCTGGAGACAGTAGTGTTGGTCTCTGGACTGGAGACAGTAGTGTAGGTCTCTGGAGACAGTAGTGTTGGTCTCTGGACTGGAGACAGTAGTGTAGGTCTCTGGACTGGAGACAGTAGAGTTGGTCTCTGGACTGGAGACAGTAGTGTAGGTCTCTGGACTGGAGACAGTAGTGTAGGTCTCTGGAGAGAGTAGAGTTGGTCTCTGGACTGGAGACAGTAGTGTAAGTCTCTGGACTGGAGACAGTAGTGTAGGTATCTGGACTGGAGACAGTAGGTAGGTCTCTGGAGACAGTAGTGTATGTCTCTGGACTGGAGACAGTAGTGTTGGTATCTGGACTGGAGACAGTAGTGTAGGTCTCTGGACTGGAGACAGTAGTGTTGGTATCTGGACTGGAGACAGTAGTGTAGGTCTCTGGACTGGAGACAGTAGTGTAGGTCTGGACTGGAGACAGTAGTGTAGGTCAGCTTGAATTGTCTGCTTGTGTTTTAGTGCATACAGTACAGTATGTCCACAGAGGCAGACCATGGAGGTTATACTGTACTCCAATTCTGGCACCACCCTCACAGGCTGTCTGGCTCTCTGGGTCTCTAGTCTCTCTCTGGCTGGCCTGGCACCCTCACAGGCTGTCTGGCTCTCTGGGTCTCTAGTCTCTGGCTGTCCTCTCCCTCCCAAGTGTGTTTGTGAGTTCTCTCTCCTCTCCTAGGTTAGTTTGTGACTTATTTTGCTGTAGCAGAAGAGCTGTGTCTTGTCAGAAACCAGATGGGACACAGCTGATAATACACAGCTGGAGATGTCCGGTCTGCTCTGGTCTGGTCTGGTCTGGTCCGGTCTGCTCTGGTCCGGTCTGCTCTGGTCCGGTCTGCTCTGCTCTGGTCTGGTCCGGTCTGCTCTGGTCCGGTCTGCTCTGGTCCGGTCTGCTCTGCTCTGGTCTGGTCTGGTCTGGTCTGCTCTGGTCTGCTCTGGTCCGGTCTGGTCCGGTCTGCTCTGCTCTGGTCTGGTCTGCTCTGCTCTGGTCTGGTCCGGTCCGGTCTGCTCTGGTCTGCTCTGGTCTGCTCTGGTCTGGTCTGGTCTGGTCTGGTCTTGTCTGGTCTTGTCTGTTCCGATGTTGGTCTGGTTGTGGATCATTACTGTATCTACTAGTCTGGTCTGGTTGTGGATCATTACTGTATCTACTAGTCTGGTCTGGTTGTGGATCATTACTGTATCTACTAGTCTGGTCTGGTCTGGTTGTGGATCATTACTGCATCTACTAGTCTGGTCTGGTCTGGTTGTGGATCATTGCTGCATCTACTAGTCTGGTCTGGTTGTGGATCATTACTGAATCTACTGGTCTGGTCTGGTTGTGGATCATTACTGTATCTACTAGTCTGGTCTGGTCTGGTTGTGGATCATTACTGTATCTACTGGTCTGGTCTGGTTGTGGATCATTACTGTATCTACTGGTCTGGTCTGGCTGTGGATTATTACTGTATCTACTAGTCTGGTCTGGTTGTGGATCATTACTGTATCTACTAGTCTGGTCTGGTTGTGGATCATTACTGTATCTACTGGTCTGGTCTGGTTGTGAATCATTACTGTATCTACTAGTCTGGTCTGGTTGTGGATCATTACTGTATCTACTAGTCTGGTCTGGTCTGGTTGTGGATCATTACTTTATCTACTAGTCTGGTCTGGTCTGGTTGTGGATCATTACTGTATTTACTAGTCTGGTCTGGTTGTGGATCATTACTGTATTTACTAGTCTGGTCTGGTTGTGGATCATTACTGTATCTACTAGTCTGGTCTGGTTGTGGATCATTACTGTATCTACTAGTCTGGTCTGGTCTGGTTGTGGATCATTACTGTATCTACTGGTCTGGTCTGGTTGTGGATCATTACTGTATCTACTAGTCTGGTCTGGTTGTGGATCATTACTGTATCTACTAGTCTGGTCTGGTCTGGTTGTGGATCATTACTGTATCTACTGGTCTGGTCTGGTTGTGGATCATTACTGTATCTACTAGTCTGGTCTGGTTGTGGATCATTACTGTATCTACTAGTCTGGTCTGGTCTGGTTGTGGATCATTACTGTATCTACTAGTCTGGTCTGGTTGTGGATCATTACCATCTCTACAGTAAATCCTGGTAGATTAGTGTTTCAGTCTGCTTTATACATTCCAGAGAGACAGGAGGATATCATTTAATACATTAAACAACATTACAACGTTTCTCTTTATTATGGCCCCTTTCTCTCTCTGGCTGTCTGGTACTATGGCCCCTTTCTCTCTCTGGCTGTCTGGTACTATGGCCCCTTTCTCTCTCTGGCTGTCTGGTACTATGGCCCCTTTCTCTCTCTGGCTGTCTGGTACTATGGCCCCTTTCTCTCTCTGACTGTCTGGTTCTCTGCCTGTCTCGTTCTCTGGCCCCTTTCTCTCTCTGACTGTCTGTTCTCTGGCTGTCTGGTTCTCTGGCCCCTTTCTCTCTCTGACTGTCTGGTTCTCTGTCTGTCTGGTTCTCTGGCTGTCTGGTTCTCTGGCTGTCTGGTTCTCTGGCCCCTTTCTCTCTCTGACTGTCTGGTTCTCTGGCTGTCTGGTTCTCTGGCCCCTTTCTCTCTCTGACTGTCTGGTGTTCTGACCCCTTTCTATCTCTGACTGTCTTGTTCTCTGGCCCCTTTCTCTCTCTGGCTGTCTGGTTCTCTGGCCCCTTTCTATCTCTGACTGTCTGGTTCTCTGGCCCCTTTCTCTCTCCGGCTGTCTCGTTCTCTGGCCCCTTTCTCTCTCCGGCTGTCTGGCTCTCTGGCCCCTTTCTCTCTCCGGCTGTCTCGTTCTCTGGCCCCTCTCTCTCTCTGGCTGTCTCGTTCTCTGGCCCCTCTCTCTCTCTGACTGTCTGGTTCTCTGGCCCCTTTCTATCTCTGACTGTCTGGTTCTCTGGCCCCTTTCTCTCTCCGGCTGTCTCGTTCTCTGGCCCCTTTCTCTCTCCGGCTGTCTGGTTCTCTGGCCCCTTTCTCTCTCCGGCTGTCTCGTTCTCTGGCCCCTCTCTCTCTCCGGCTGTCTCGTTCTCTGGCCCCTCTCTCTCTCCGGCTGTCTTGTTCTCTGGCTGTTCTTTATCCTGTTCATGTTGATGTTGATAATTATGGTTCTTCAGGGGGAGGTATCCGTCTTCCCAATTTGTTCAAGGCCTCCTGAGTACTAGAAAGAGTCCTCCCCTCCTGTTCTCCCGCTTCTCTCCTCTCCTCGTTCCTCCCTTCCTCTTTTCTCTTGTGAGCTGTTGGAGGCAGAGCCATGTGTGTCAATTGGGAAACAGCTGGGACACACAAGAGATAACAGATACTGATATACTCTGACAGACAAATAAAGACAAATGGATAGACATAGATACCCAATTAGACTCTTAGACAGCATCTGGAGAGCTAGCAGATCTCACCCACTGCCTTTTCTTGAGAACCAGTAGATAGAGAGAGAGAGACACACACACACACACACACACACACACACACACACACACACACACACACACACACACACACACACACACACACACACACACACACACACACATATACATATACACACACACA
>NC_048580.1:74084879-74092379 GCF_013265735.2 Oncorhynchus mykiss | reverse complement strand
TATCATCAACCTTTAGTTATAACCTAGTTATCATCAGCCTAGTTATCATCAGCCTTTAGTTAGGGCCTAGTTATCATCAGCCTTTAGTTAGGGCCTAGTTATCATCAGCCTTTAGTTAGGGCCTAGTTATCATCAGCCTTTATTTAGGGCCTAGTTATCATCAACCTTTTGTTATAACCTAGTTATCATCAGCCTTTAGTTAGGGCCTAGTTATCATCAACCTTTAGTTATAACCTAGTTATAACCGGCACCAGTACAGAGACAATGTGACTATATACAGGGGGTACCGGTACCGAGTCATGTGACTATTTACAGGGGGTACCAGTACAGAGTCATGTGACTATATACAGGGGGGTACCGGTACAGAGTCAATGTGGAGGCTATATACAGGGTGTTACGGTACAGAGTCAATGTGGAGACTATATACAGGGGGTACTGGTACAGAGTCAATGTGGAGGCTAGATACAGGAGGTACTGGTACCGAGTCAATGTGGAGGCTATATACAGGGGGTACCGGTACAGAGTCATGTGACTATATACAGGGGGTACCGGTACCGAGTCATGTGACTATATACAGGGGGTACCGGTACAGAGACAATGTGACTATATACAGGGGGTACCGGTACCGAGTCATGTGACTATTTACAGGGGGCACCAGTACAGAGTCATGTGACTATATACAGGTGGTACCGGTACAGAGTCAATGTGGAGGCTATATACAGGGGGTACCGGTACCGAGTCATGTGACTATATACAGGGGTACCGGTACACAGTCAATGTGGAGACTATATACAGGGTGTACCAGTACAGAGTCAATGTGGAGGCTATATACAGGGGGTACCGGTACCGAGTCATGTGACAATATACAGGGGGTACCAGTACAGAGTCAATGTGGAGGCTATTTACAGGGGGTACCGGTACAGAGTCAATGTGGAGGCTATTTACAGGGGGTACCGGTACAGAGTCAATGTGGAGGCTAAATACAGGGGGTACCAGTACAGAGTCAATGTGGAGGCTATACACAGGGGGTACTGGTACAGAGTCAATGTGGAGGCTATATACAGGGGGTACCGGTACAGAGTCAATGTGGAGGTTATATACAGGGGGTACCGGTACAGAGTCAATGTGGAGGCTATATACAGGGGGTACCGGTACAGAGTCAATGTGGAGGCTATATACAGGGGGTACCGGTACAGAGTCAATGTGGAGGCTATATACAGGGGGTACTGGTACAGAGTCAATGTGGAGGCTATACACAGGGGGTACTGGTACAGAGTCAATGTGGAGGCTATATACAGGGGGTACTGGTACAGAGTCAATGTGACTATATACAGGGGGTACCGGTACAGAGTTAATGTGACATAATACAGGGGGTACCGGTACAGAGTCAATGTGACTATATACAGGGGGTACCGGTACAGAGTCAATGTGACTATATACAGGGGGTACCGGTACAGAGTCAATGTGACTATATACAGGGGTACCGGTACAGAGTCAATGTGACTATATACAGGGGGTACCGGTAAAGAGTGAATGTGACTATATACAGGGGGTACTGGTACAGAGTCAATGTGACTATATACAGGGGGTACTGGTACCGAGACAATGTGCGGCCGTACAGGTTAGTCAAGGTCATTTTTACGTGTAGGTCGGGGTAAAGTGACTATGCATAGTTAATAAACAGGGAGTAGCAGCAGTGTACAAACAATGTAAACAGTCCGGGTGACTATTTGATTAGCTGTTCAGCAGGCTTATAGCTTGGCGGGATAGAAGCTGTTAAGGAGCCTTTTGGACCTAGACGTGGCGCTCCGGTACCGCTTGCCGTGAGGTAGCAAAGAGAACAGTCCATGACTTGGGTGACTGGAGTCTTTGACAATATTTTGGGCCTTCCTCTGACACCGCCTGGTATATAGGTCCTGGATGGCAGGAAACTTGGCCCCAGTGATGTACTGGGCCGTACGCACTATCCTCTGTAGCACCTTGTGGTCAGATGCCAAGCAGTTGCCATACCGGTCAGGATGCTCTCGATGGTGCAGGACTTTTTTAGGATCTGGGGACCCATGCAAAATCTTTTCAGTCTCCTGAGGGGGAAAAGGTGTTGTCGTGCCCTCTTCACGACTGTCTTGGTGTGTTTGGACCATGATAGTTTGTTGGTGAGGTGGACACCAAAGAAAGTTGAAATATGCGAAGTGATTAGTAATTCCTATCGAAATCCAGCCAGTGGGAGGATATCCAAGAATTTGAATATTTCATCATCCACAAACCCACTGCTATGGTGAAAGACTGAACAATACTAAACTAAACCATCTAAACTGGAACAACCATCTCAGTAACGGGTGGAATAAATCCCAACCCCTTACAGATTGGATTAGTTTAGAAAAAATTTACGTTATTTCAATTAATCAATCAATGTGCACGAGGAAACTATCATATTAAAACTATTATAAAAATCAACAAAGAATGCTGGGAAATATGGTAATGACGCCCCTACCACGTCTTTTTTCACTCTGAGAGAGGTAAACAGAAATCAACCACAAAACCATTGAAAATATTAAAAACATTTTTTGAATCAAATGCCCTGTTCAGTTGTGTGGAAATCTAGATAAGGTGACAGACATTTCTAACACTGATCTGAATAAAAGGCATGGAAAGGCACAGACATTTCTAACACTGATCTGAATAAAAGGCATGGAAAGGCACAAACATTTCTAACACTGATCTGAATAAAAGGCATGGAAAGGCACAGACATTTCTAACACTGATCTGAATATAAGGCACGGAAAGGCACAGACATTTCTAACACTGATCTGCATATAAGGCACGGAAAGGCACAGACATTTCTAACACTGATCTGAATATAAGGCACGGAAAGGCACTTTAACCAGGACGATGGGACACTAGTGGTTAACACTTCTGAACACTTCAGGAGATAAAGCTTTTCCAGGACGATGGGAAAGTAAACAAAGATAAACACAGATAAAGCTTTTCTCCTGGTTGGAAACGGAAAATATAACAATCTTATTTAATCTTTTTGCATTCTAAACGCCTGTGTTTATTAACGATGAGAATACGTTTTGGCCAATTTAAATGCTTAATCTTTCAATTTTAAACACTGCCGTTTAGGTTATTAACATGTTTCATGGTTTTATAGTGTAAAGCGGGTGTCCTTGCAAGGATTTGTCTCCTCTTTCCAATTAGTGAGCAGTGAGATTCATGCCTGTTGAATACAGTACAGTACAGTTCATGGTCATTCGTCTCTCTGTGTAGGAGAAAAATCCTTGAGTTGAGTGAATTGTATCATAACCAGAGGATTTCTCCCTGTGTGTAGGAGGAAAAATCCAAGAGCTGAGTGGGTAAGATGTAAGGTAATGTTTTGTAAAGAGGAAGAGGGGAGATAAATGTTAAGGTGTACTGAGGAGAGGAGAGGAGAGGAGAGGAGAGGAGATGAGAGGAGAGGAGAGGGGGGAGGAGAGGAGAAGAGAAGAGAGAGGAAAGAAGATGAGAGGAGAGAAATGTTAAGGTGTTGTACAGAGGAGAGGAGAGGAGAGGAGAGGAGAGGAGAGGAGAGGAGGGGGAGGGGGAGGGGGAGGAGAGGAGGAGATGAGAAGAGAAGAGAGAGGAGAGAAGATGAGAGGAGAGAAATGTTAAGGTGTTGTACTGAGGAGAGGAGAGGAGAGGAGAGGAGAGGAGAGGAGAGGAGAGGAGAGGAGAGGAGAGGAGAGGAGAGGAGAGGAGAGGAGAGGTTGACATGTAGAGGGGCACAGAGGACTTAACTAGTAGTAACTCTGATGGTGGTAAGACCAGGAGTAGAGGAGAGCAGACTGGGAGGTCTAATGAAGGAGGAAGTAGAGCAGACTGGGAGGTCTAATGAAGGAGGAAGTAGAGCAGACTGGGAAGTCTAATGAAGGAGGAAGTAGAGCAGACTGGGAGGTCTAATGAAGGAGGAAGTAGAGCGGACTGGGAGGTCTAATGAAGGAGGAAGGAGAGCAGACTGGGAGGTCTAATGAAGGAGGAAGGAGAGCAGACTGGGAGGTCTAATGAAGGAGGAAGGAGAGCAGACTGGGAGGTCTAATGAAGGAGGAAGTAGAGCAGACTGGGAGGTCTAATGAAGGAGGAAGGAGAGCAGACTGGGAGGTCTAATGAAGGAGGAAGGAGAGCAGACTGGGAGGTCTAATGAAGGAGGAAGTAGAACATACTGGGAGGTCTAATGAAGGAGGAAGTAGAGCAGACTGGGAAGTCTAATGAAGGAGGAAGTAGAACAGACTGGGAGGTCTAATGAAGGAGGAAGTAGAACATACTGGGAGGTCTAATGAAGGAGGAAGTAGAACAGACTGGGAGGTCTAATGAAGGAGGAAGTAGAACAGACTGGGAAGTCTAATGAAGGAGGAAGTAGAGCAGACTGGGAGGTCTAATGAAGGAGGATGTAGAGCAGACTGGGAGGTCTAATGAAGGAGGAAGTAGAGCAGACTGGGAGGTCTAATGAAGGAGGAAGTAGAGCAGACTGGGAGGTCTAATGAAGGAGGAAGGAGAGCAGACTGGGAGGTCTAATGAAGGAGGATGTAGAGCAGACTGGGAGGTCTAATGAAGGAGGAAGTAGAGCAGACTGGGAGGTCTAATGAAGGAGGAAGTAGAGCGGACTGGGAGGTCTAATGAAGGAGGAAGTAGAACAGACTGGGAGGTCTAATGAAGGAGGAAGTAGAACAGACTGGGAGGTCTAATGAAGGAGGAAGTAGAACAGACTGGGAGGTAAGGAATGAGGGTGGTGAAGGGGTCTGCTAGGCCGGAAGCCTTCTCCCAGGGAGGCTCCAGGTGACGGGAACATTTTAAGACATGAGGGTGATTCCTCCTGGATCTTCTAAATCCCTCTTTCTCTTCCCATCCCACCCTCCCATACCTCTAGACCTCACATCTGTTCTGTTTGCAGTGTACCTTTATAATGATAGCTTACACAGGGCCCTGTAATTACCCTTTAAACTGCTCTCTCTCTCTCTCTCTACTCTCTCGCTCTACTCTCTCTCTCTCTCTCTCTCTGTCTCTATCTGTCTCTCTCTCTCTCTCTCTCTCTCTCTGTCTCTATCTCTCTGTCTCTCTCTGTCTCTCTCTCTATGTCTCTCTCTGTCTCTCTCTCTCTGTTTCTCTCTCTCTCTCTCTCTCACACACACACACACACACACACACATACACACACACACACACACACACACACACACACCTGCACTACACGTACCACACACACACCACTATTTTCTACATTGTATAATAACTGTGAAGTCGTCAACACTATGAAATAACACATATGGAATCATGTAGTAACCAAAAAAGTAGCCACCCTTTGCCTTGATGACAGCTTTGCACATTCTTGGCATTCTCTCAACCAGCTTCATGAGGAATGCTTTTCCAACAGTCTTGAAGGAGTTCCCACACATGCTGAGCACTTGTTAGCTGCTGTTCCTTCACTCTGGGGTCTAACTCATTCCAAACCATCTCAGTTTGGTTGAGATCGGGTGATTGTGGAGGCCAGGTCATCTGATCATCAGCTAACAGTAGACATTTGACTTCAGATTCTAGTAGGGTGAGGCCGGGTGCTGCAGTCTGTTCTAGTGGCCTCTCCAATTCGTTGATATATATTTGTTGAAGAGGGTGGGGCTTAAGCTGCATCCCTGTCTCACCCCACAGCCCTGTGGAAAGAAATTAATGTGTTTTTTGCCAATGTTTTTGTGCATGGATTTTATAATTGTGAGGATGTTGGTAAAATGAAAAAATGCAGAGTCAGGCGCAGTTCTGAGTAATCATCCAAAATTTACTCCAAAATAAGCAAGATTCCAACAAGGAACAAATACAATAATCCCAAGCACGAACAACGAGAATCCACATGACAAGAAATGTGACCCATTTTTGTTGGTTATGTTGTCATAGTTGTGCCTAGGGGGGAGGGAATGCTGTCACCTCCAGGTATGTGTTTGTCCCCCTGTGTGCTGAGGGTGTCAGGTTCTTGTCCGGTTCTGGCATTTAGGTTGCCACAGACTAGTACATGTCCCTGGGCCTGGAAATGATTGATTTCCCCCTCTAGGATGGAGAAGCTGTCTTCATTAAAGTATGGGGATTCTAGTGGGGGGATATAGGTAGCACACAGGAGGACATTTTTCTCTGTTGAGATCATTTCCTTTTGAATTTCTTGCAAAATGTAAAATATTCCTGTTTTTACTCATTTAATAGAGTGACTTACATCTGCTCTGTACTAAATTAGCATATCCCCTGAGTCCCTTCCCTGTTTCACACCTGGTAGTTTTGGTGGATGGGACTATCAGCTCTCTGTAACCTAGAGGGCAACCAGTGGGTCCATCTCCCCCCCCCCCCCCCCCCCCCCCTCAGGGCTCTTGGCCCCTCTTCTCCCCCTCAAATACCTCAGATTCCAATCCTTTCTTACAGCCTCCTCAGGAAATGAAACACGATTATTTATATGAGTGTTGAGGTGTGGAGAGTTGTAGGTTGAGTTATTGAGGGTTGAGGGGTTAAGGGGACTCTCTATAAACTGTTAGTGTTTATTTAAGTCAGTTAAGAACAAATTCTTATCTACAATGACGGCCTACCAGGGAAAAGTGGGTTAACTGCCTTGTTCAGGGGCAGAACGACAGATTTTAGGTTCTAGGTCAACACTCTAACCACTAGGTAACTACTCTAAGCACTAGGCCAACACTCTAACCACTAGGCCAACACTCTAACCACTAGGTCAACACTCTAACCACTAGGTCAACACTCTAACCACTAGGTAACTACTCTAAGCACTAGGCCAACACTCTAACCACTAGGCCAACACTCTAACCACTAGGCCAACACTCTAACCACTAGGTAACCACTAGGTCAACACTCTAACCACTAGGTCAACACTCTAACCACTAGGCCAACACTCTAACCACTAGGCCAACACTCTAACCACTAGGTAACCACTCTAACCACTAGGTCAACACTCTAACCACTAGGTAACCACTAGGTCAACACTCTAACCACTCGGCCAACATTCTAACCACTAGGCCAACACTCTAACCACTAGGCCACCACTCTAACCACTAGGTAACCACTCTAACCACTAGGCCAACACTCTAACCACTAGGCCAACACTCTAACCACTAGGCCAACACTCTAACCACTAGGCCAACACTCTAACCACTAGGTAACCACTCTAACCACTAGTCCAACACTCTATCCACTAGGTAACCACTCTAACCACTAGGCCAACACTCTAAACACTAGCCCAACACTCTAACCACTAGCCCAACACTCTAACCACTAGGCCAACACTCTAACCACTAGGCCAACACTCTAACCACTAGGCCAACACTCTAACCACTAGGTAACCACTCTAACCACTAGGTAACCACTCTAACCACTAGGTAACCACTCTAACCACTAGGCCAACACTCTAACCACTAGGCCAACACTCTAACCACTAGGCCAACACTCTAACCACTAGGCCAACACTCTAACCACTAGGTAACCACT
>NC_048580.1:74029879-74079879 GCF_013265735.2 Oncorhynchus mykiss | reverse complement strand
TGTCATCTGGAGGGAAAACCTGTCTTCATATGGAGAGACTGGGCCTGTCATCTGGAGGGAAAACCTGTCTTCATATGGAGAGACTGGGCCTGTCATCTGGAGGGAAAACCTGTCTTCATATGGAGAGACTGGGCCTGTCATCTGGAGGGAAAACCTGTCTTCATATGGAGAGACTGGGCCTGTCATCTGGAGGGATAACCTGTCTTCATATGGAGAGACTGGGCCTGTCATCTGGAAGGGAAACCTGTCTTCATATGGAGAGACTGGGCCTGTCATCTGGAGGGAAAACCTGTCTTCATATGGAGAGACTGGGCCTGTCATCTGGAGGGAAAACCTGTCTTCATATGGAGAGACTGGGCTGTCATCTGGAGGGAAAACCTGTCTTCATATGGAGAGACTGGGCCTGTCATCTGGAGGGAAAATCTGTCTTAATATGGAGAGACTGGGCCTGTCATCTGGAGGGGAATCCTGTCTTCATATGGAGAGACTGGGCCTGTCATCTGGAGGGAAAACCTGTCTTCATATGGAGAGACTGGGCCTGTCATCTGGAGGGAAAACCTGTCTTCATATGGAGAGACTGGGCTTGTCATCTGGAGGGAAAACCTGTCTTCATATGGAGAGACTGGGCTGTCATCTGGAGGGAAAACCTGTCTTCATATGGAGAGACTGGGCCTGTCATCTGGAGGGAAAATCTGTCTTCATATGGAGAGACTGGGCCTGTCATCTGGAGGGAAAACCTGTCTTCATATGGAGAGACTGGGCCTGTCATCTGGAGGGATAACCTGTCTTCATATGGAGAGACTGGGCCTGTCATCTGGAGGGGAAACCTGTCTTCATATGGAGAGACTGGGCCTGTCATCTGGAGGGAAAACCTGTCTTCATATGGAGAGACTGGGCCTGTCATCTGGAGGGAAAACCTGTCTTCATATGGAGAGACTGGGCCTGTCATCTGGAGGGAAAACCTGTCTTCATATGGAGAGACTGGGCCTGTCATCTGGAGGGAAAACCTGTCTTCATATGGAGAGACTGGGCCTGTCATCTGGAGGGATAACCTGTCTTCATATGGAGAGACTGGGCCTGTCATCTGGAGGGAAAACCTGTCTTCATATGGAGAGACTGGGCCTGTCATCTGGAGGGGAAACCTGTCTTCATATGGAGAGACTGGGCCTGTCATCTGGAGGGATAACCTGTCTTCATATGGAGAGACTGGGCCTGTCATCTGGAGGGAAAACCTGTCTTCATATGGAGAGACTGGGCCTGTCATCTGGAGGGAAAACCTGTCTTCATATGGAGAGACTGGGCCTGTCATCTGGAGGGAAAACCTGTCTTCATATGGAGAGACTGGGCCTGTCATCTGGAGGGAAACATGCCTTCATATGGAGAGACTGGGCCTGTCATCTGGAGGGAAAACCTGTCTTCATATGGAGAGACTGGGCCAGTCATCTGGAGGGAAACATGCCTTCATATGGAGAGACTGGGCCTGTCATCTGGAGGGATAACCTGTCTTCATATGGAGAGACTGGGCCTGTCATCTGGAGGGAAAACCTGTCTTCATATGGAGAGACTGGGCCTGTCATCTGGAGGGAAAACCTGTCTTCATATGGAGAGACTGGGCCTGTCATCTGGAGGGGAAACCTGTCTTCCTATGGAGAGACTGGGCCTGTCATCTGGAGGGAAAACCTGTCTTCATATGGAGAGACTGGGCCTGTCATCTGGAGGGATAACCTGTCTTCATATGGAGAGACTGGGCCTGTCATCTGGAGGGGAAACCTGTCTTCATATGGAGAGACTGGGCCTGTCATCTGGAAGGAAAACCTGTCTTCATATGGAGAGACTGGGCCTGTCATCTGGAGGGAAAACCTGTCTTCATATGGAGAGACTGGGCCTGTCATCTGGAGGGAAAACCTGTCTTCATATGGAGAGACTGGGCCTGTCATCTGGAGGGAAAACCTGTCTTCATATGGAGAGACTGGGCCTGTCATCTGGAGGGATAACCTGTCTTCATATGGAGAGACTGGGCCTGTCATCTGGAGGGAAAACCTGTCTTCATATGGAGAGACTGGGCCTGTCATCTGGAGGGGAAACCTGTCTTCATATGGAGAGATTGGGCCTGTCATCTGGAGGGATAACCTGTCTTCATATGGAGAGACTGGGCCTGTCATCTGGAGGGAAAACCTGTCTTCATATGGAGAGACTGGGCCTGTCATCTGGAGGGAAAACCTGTCTTCATATGGAGAGACTGGGCCTGTCATCTGGAGGGAAAACCTGTCTTCATATGGAGAGACTGGGCCTGTCATCTGGAGGGAAACATGCCTTCATATGGAGAGACTGGGCCTGTCATCTGGAGGGAAAACCTGTCTTCATATGGAGAGACTGGGCCAGTCATCTGGAGGGAAACATGCCTTCATATGGAGAGACTGGGCCTGTCATCTGGAGGGATAACCTGTCTTCATATGGAGAGACTGGGCCTGTCATCTGGAGGGAAAACCTGTCTTCATATGGAGAGACTGGGCCTGTCATCTGGAGGGAAAACCTGTCTTCATATGGAGAGACTGGGCCTGTCATCTGGAGGGGAAACCTGTCTTCCTATGGAGAGACTGGGCCTGTCATCTGGAGGGAAAACCTGTCTTCATATGGAGAGACTGGGCCTGTCATCTGGAGGGAAAACCTGTCTTCATATGGAGAGACTGGGCCTGTCATCTGGAGGGAAAACCTGTCTTCCTATGGAGAGACTGGGCCTGTCATCTGGAGGGGAAACCTGTCTTCATATGGAGAGACTGGGCCTGTCATCTGGAGGGATAACCTGTCTTCATATGGAGAGACTGGGCCTGTCATCTGGAGGGAAAACCTGTCTTCATATGGAGAGACTGGGCCTGTCATCTGGAGGGAAAACCTGTCTTCATATGGAGAGACTGGGCCTGTCATCTGGAGGGAAAACCTGTCTTCATATGGAGAGACTGGGCCTGTCATCTGGAGGGAAACATGCCTTCATATGGAGAGACTGGGCCTGTCATCTGGAGGGAAAACCTGTCTTCATATGGAGAGACTGGGCCAGTCATCTGGAGGGAAACATGCCTTCATATGGAGAGACTGGGCCTGTCATCTGGAGGGATAACCTGTCTTCATATGGAGAGACTGGGCCTGTCATCTGGAGGGAAAACCTGTCTTCCTATGGAGAGACTGGGCCTGTCATCTGGAGGGAAAACCTGTCTTCATATGGAGAGACTGGGCCTGTCATCTGGAGGGAAAACCTGTCTTCCTATGGAGAGACTGGGCCAGTCATCTGGAGGGAAACCTGTCTTCATATGGAGAGACTGGGCTGTCATCTGGAGGGAAAACCTGTCTTCCTATGGAGAGACTGGGCCAGTCATCTGGAGGGAAACCTGTCTTCATATGGAGAGACTGGGCTGTCATCTGGAGGGAAAACCTGTCTTCCTATGGAGAGACTGGGCCAGTCATCTGGAGGGAAACATGCCATTATATTTGAAAATACCATAATATTTCCCTGTCGAACTTCATGCGATGATGCGTGGTGATTTCCCCTCTCTCATTTTAACGGGTTCTATAGTGGTATGTTCGAGAGGACTTTGTAATAACTGTAGACAACATGTCATTGGAGTGCAGATCCGTGCATAGACTCTAGAACCCCAGGGACAGGAACTCTAGAACCCCAATGATAGGAACTCTACAACCCCAAGGACAGGAACTCCACAACCCCAGGGACAGGAACTCTAGAACTCCAGGGACAGGAACTCTAGAACCCCAATGATAGGAACTCTACAACCCCAGGGACAGGAACTCTACAACCCCAGGGACAGGAACTCTACAACCCCAGGGACAGGAACTCTACAACCCCAGGGACAGGAACTCTAGAACCCCAGGGACAGGAACTCTAGAACCCCAGGGACAGGAACTCTAGAACCCCAGGGACAGGAACTCTAGAACCCCAGGGACAGGAACTCTAGAACCCCAGGGACAGGAACTCTAGAAACCCAGGGACAGGAACTCTAGAACCCCAGGGACAGGAACTCTAGAACCCCAGGGACAGGAACTCTAGAACCCCAAGGTGAATAGTACAGGCTCCATTGATATTTATTTGATTGATTCTACATTTTGAATGGTGACATTTCTTGCTCTTTCCATGACATAGACAGACCAGGTGAATCCAGGTGAAAGCAATGATCCCTTATTTGATGTCACCTGTTAAACCCACTTCAATCAGTGTAGAGATGAAGGGGAGGAGACGGGTTAAAGAAGGAGTTTTGAGACAATTGAGACAGATTGTGTATGTGTACCATTCAGAGGGTGAATGGGCAAGACTAAAGATTTAAGTGCCTTTGAAAGGGGTATAGTATTTGGTGCCAGGCGCACCAGTTTGTGTCAAGAACTGCAATGCTGCTGGATTTTTCACGTTCAAAGGCATTCAGCCAGCTTGACACAACTGTGGGAAGCATTGGAGTCAACATGGACCAGCATCCCTGTGGAACGCTTTCAACACCTGAAGAATCCCTGCCCCGATGAATTGAGGCTGTTTTGAGGGCAAGAGCGGGTACAACTCAAAATTTGGAAGGTGGTCTTAATGTTTTGTACACTCAGTGTCTATAGATATACTCTAGTGTCTATATATACTGTAGTGTCTATAGATATACTCTAGTGTCTATAGATATACTGTAGTGTCTACATATACTGTAGTGTCTATAGATATACTGTAGTGTCTATATATACTGTAGTGTCTATATATACTGTAGTGTCTATAGATATACTGTAGTGTCTATATATACTGTAGTATCTATAGATATACTCTAGTGTCTATAGATATACTGTAGTGTCTATATATACTGTAGTGTCTATAGATATACTGTAGTGTCTATATATACTGTAGTGTCTATATATACTGTAGTGTCTATAGATATACTGTAGTGTCTATATATACTGTAGTGTCTATATATACTGTAGTGTCTATAGATATACTGTAGTGTCTATATATACTGTAGTATCTATAGATATACTCTAGTGTCTATAGATATACTGTAGTGTCTATATATACTGTAGTATCTATAGATACACTGTAGTGTCTATATATATACTGTAGTGTCTATATATACTCTAGTGTCTATAGATATACTGTAGTGTCTATATATACTGTAGTGTCTATATATACTGTAGTGTCTATAGATATACTGTAGTGTCTATATATACTGTAGTATCTATAGATATACTCTAGTGTCTATAGATATACTGTAGTGTCTATATATACTGTAGTGTCTATAGATATACTGTAGTGTCTATATATACTGTAGTGTCTATAGATATACTGTAGTGTCTATATATACTGTAGTGTCTATATATACTGTAGTGTCTATAGATATACTCTAGTGTCTATAGATATACTGTAGTGTCTATATATACTGTAGTGTCTATAGATATACTCTAGTGTCTATAGATATACTGTAGTGTCTATATATACACTGTAGTGTCTATATATATACTGTAGTGTCTATAGATATACTGTAGTGTCTATATATACTGTAGTGTCTATAGATATACTGTAGTGTCTATATATACTGTAGTGTCTATATATACTGTAGTGTCTATAGATATACTGTAGTGTCTATATATACTGTAGTGTCTATAGATATACTGTAGTGTCTATATATACTGTAGTGTCTATATATACTGTAGTGTCTATAGATATACTGTAGTGTCTATATATACTGTAGTGTCTATAGATATACTCTAGTGTCTATATATACTGTAGTGTCTATATATACTGTAGTGTCTATAGATATACTGTAGTGTCTATATATACTGTAGTGTCTATATATACTGTAGTGTCTATAGATATACTGTAGTGTCTATATATACTGTAGTGTCTATAGATATACTGTAGTGTCTATATATACTGTAGTGTCTATATATACTGTAGTGTCTATAGATATACTCTAGTGTCTATATATACTGTAGTGTCTATATATACTGTAGTATCTATAGATATACTCTAGTGTCTATATATACTGTAGTGTCTATATATACTGTAGTGTCTATAGATATACTGTAGTGTCTATATATACTGTAGTGTCTATATATACTGTAGTGTCTATAGATATACTGTAGTGTCTATATATACTGTAGTGTCTATAGATATACTGTAGTGTCTATATATACTGTAGTGTCTATATATACTGTAGTGTCTATAGATATACTGTAGTGTCTATATATACTGTAGTGTCTATATATACTGTAGTATCTATAGATATACTGTAGTGTCTATATATACTGTAGTGTCTATAGATATACTGTAGTGTCTATATATACTGTAGTGTCTATAGATATACTCTAGTGTCTATATATACTGTAGTGTCTATATATACTGTAGTGTCTATAGATATACTGTAGTGTCTATATATACTGTAGTGTCTATATATACTGTAGTGTCTATAGATATACTGTAGTGTCTATATATACTGTAGTGTCTATAGATATACTGTAGTGTCTATATATACTGTAGTATCTATAGATATACTGTAGTGTCTATAGATATACTGTAGTGTCTATATATACTGTAGTGTCTATATATACTGTAGTGTCTATATATACTGTAGTATCTATAGATATACTGTAGTGTCTATATATATATATTGTAGTGTCTATAGATATACTGTAGTATCTATATATACTGGAGGAAGTGCACTTCTAAGTACATAATAGATGGCACTCATCCATCTGGGACTTACTGGGACTTACTGGGACTTACTGGGACTTCCTGGGAATGCCCCTGCTTTTTGTGACCTCACCAGCCACGACACCCCCTAGCCCTCAGCCCTTTCTACCCCTTCTACCCTCAGCCCTCCAACCCCTTCTACACCCAGCACCTCAACCCCTTCTACCCCTAGCCCTCAGCCCCCCAACCCCCCCAACCCCTTCTGCCCCCAGCACCTCAACCCCTTCTACCCCCAGCCCCCAGTCCCCAGCACCTAAACCCCTTCTACCCCCAGTCCTCAGCACCTCAACCCCTTCTACCCCCAGCCCTCAGCACCTCAATCCCTTCTACCCTCAGCACCTCAACCCCTTCTACCCTCAGCACCTCAACCCCTTCTACCCCCAGCCCCCCAACCCCTTCTACCCCCAGCCCCCCAACCCCTTCTACCCTCAGCACCTCAACCCCTTCTACCCCCAGCACCTCAACCCCTTCTACCCCCTGCACCTCAGCACCTCAACCCCTTCTACCCCCAGCCCCCCAACCCCTTCTACCCTCAGCACCTCAACCCCTTCTACCCCCAGCCCCCCAACCCCTTCTACCCTCAGCACCTCAGCCCCTTCTACCCTCAGCACCTCAGCACCTCAATCCCTTCTACCCCCAGTCCTCAGCACCTCAACCCCTTCTACCCCCAGTCCTCAGCACCTCAACCCCTTCTACCCCCAGTCCTCAGCACCTCAACCCCTTCTACCCTCAGCACCTCAACCCCTTCTACTCCCAGCACCTCAACCCCTTCTACCCCCAGCACCTCAACCACTTCTACCCTCAGCACCTCAACCCCTTCTACCCTCAGCACCCCAACCCTTTCTACTCCCAGCACCTCAACCCCTTCTACCCCCAGCACCTCAAGCCCTTCTACCCTTAGCACCTCAACCCCTTCTACCCCCAGTCCCCCAACCCCTTCTACCCCCAGCACCCCAACCCCTTCTACCCCCAACACCTCAACCCCTTCTACCCCCAGCACCTCAACCCCTTCTACCCCCAGTCCCCCAACCCCTTCTACCCCCAGTCCTCAGCACCTCAACCCCTTCTACCCCCAGTCCTCAACCCCTTCTACCCCCAGTCCTCCCGGTCTAGCCCAGCATGGAGTGGTAAAGGGAGACCTGATTGGTTCTAGTCTGTCTCCAGGGTATGGTAAAGGGAGACCTGATTGGTTCTAGTCTGTCTCCAGGGTATGGTAAAGGGAGACCTGATTGGTTCTAGTCTGTCTCCAGGGTATGGTAAAGGGAGACCTGATTGGTTCTAGTCTGTCTCCAGGGTATGGTAAAGGGAGACCTGATTGGTTCTAGTCTGTCTCCAGGGGAGGGTAAAGGGAGACCTGATTGGTTCTAGTCTGTCTCCAGGGTATGGTAAAGGGAGACCTGATTGGTTCTAGTCTGTCTCCAGGGGAGGGTAAAGGGAGACCTGATTGGTTCTAGTCTGTCTCCAGAGTATGGTAAAGGGAGACCTGATTGGTTCTAGTCTGTCTCCAGGGGAGGGTAAAGGGAGACCTGATTGGTTCTAGTCTGTCTCCAGGGTATGGTAAAGGGAGACCTGATTGGTTCTAGTCTGTCTCCAGGGTATGGTAAAGGGAGACCTGATTGGTTCTAGTCTGTCTCCAGGGGAGGGTAAAGGGAGACCTGATTGGTTCTAGTCTGTCTCCAGAGTATGGTAAAGGGAGACCTGATTGGTTCTAGTCTGTCTCCAGGGGAGGGTAAAGGGAGACCTGATTGGTTCTAGTCTGTCTCCAGAGGAGGGTAAAGGGAGAACTGATTGGTTCTAGTCTGTCTCCAGAGGAGGGTAAAGGGAGACCTGATTGGTTCTAGTCTGTCTCCAGAGGAGGGTAAAGGGAGACCTGATTGGTTCTAGTCTGTCTCCAGGGTATGGTAAAGGGAGACCTGATTGGTTCTAGTCTGTCTCCAGGGGAGGGTAAAGGGAGACCTGATTGGTTCTAGTCTGTCTCCAGAGTATGGTAAAGGGAGACCTGATTGGTTCTAGTCTGTCTCCAGGGGAGGGTAAAGGGAGACCTGATTGGTTCTAGTCTGTCTCCAGAGGAGGGTAAAGGGAGACCTGATTGGTTCTAGTCTGTCTCCAGAGGAGGGTAAAGGGAGACCTGATTGGTTCTAGTCTGTCTCCAGGGGAGGGTAAAGGGAGACCTGATTGGTTCTAGTCTGTCTCCAGGGTATGGTAAAGGGAGACCTGATTGGTTCTAGTCTGTCTCCAGGGGAGGGTAAAGGGAGACCTGATTGGTTCTAGTCTGTCTCCAGGGTATGGTAAAGGGAGACCTGATTGGTTCTAGTCTGTCTCCAGGGGAGGGTAAAGGGAGACCTGATTGGTTCTAGTCTGTCTCCAGGGTATGGTAAAGGGAGACCTGATTGGTTCTAGTCTGTCTCCAGGGTATGGTAAAGGGAGACCTGATTGGTTCTAGTCTGTCTCCAGGGGAGGGTAAAGGGAGACCTGATTGGTTCTAGTCTGTCTCCAGGGTATGGTAAAGGGAGACCTAATTGGTTCTAGTCTGTCTCCAGAGGAGGGTAAAGGGAGACCTGATTGGTTCTAGTCTGTCTCCAGGTTATGGTAAAGGGAGACCTGATTGGTTCTAGTCTGTCTCCAGAGGAGGGTAAAGGGAGACCTGATTGGTTCTAGTCTGTCTCCAGAGGAGGGTAAAGGGAGACCTGATTGGTTCTAGTCTGTCTCCAGGGGGTCAACAGAGTAGACAGACAAGACATAAATATTGTCTGGATGAATATATATACTGTACTGTATCCATGTGCTGGGCTGACATTGGTTGTCTTAGACAAGACAGACAGACAGACAAGACAGACAGACAGACAGACAGACAGACAGACAGACAGACAGACAGACAGACAGACAGACAGACAGACAGACAGACAGACAGACAGACAGACAGACAGACAGACAGACAGACAGACAGACAGACAGACAGACAGACAGACAGACAGACAGACAGACAGACAGACAGACAGACAGACAGACAGACAGACAGACAGACAGACAGACAGACAGACAGACAGACAGACAGACAGACAGACAGACAGACAGACAGACAGACAGACAGACGGGCACAGCTGTGCCTCCATTATTATGTATCCTTTGTATCTCTGTAGAGCCTGAGATACTCCACTGGGGATGACTCAGGATAAGCCGGTCTGTCCGTCTGGGGGGTGCCCGGCAGATAGCGGATAACGCCCTAAGACGTCCACCCACTCAACATCTGTCATAGGACAGGAGATGGGAGGACAGCGGGTAGGACAGGTGGGAGAGGGGAGGAGAGGAAAGGGCAGGACGGGAGAGGGGATGGGAAGAGGGGGGAGGAGAGGAGAGAGGAGGACGGAGGAGAGGGGAGGGGAGGAGGGGGAGGAGAGGAGGAGGACAGTGGGTAGGACACGGGGGAGAGGGGAGGTGAGGAGGAGGAAGGAGAGGAGAGGGGAGGGGAGGGGAGGATAGGAGGGGTTAGGAGAGGCAGAGAGGAGAGGGGAGGAGGAGAGGTGGAGAGGGGAGGAGGGGGAGGAGAGGAGAGGAGAGGCGGAGAGGGGAGGAGAGGACAGGTGGAGAGGAGAGGTGGGAAGGGGGAGGGTGGAGGAGAGAAGAGGGGAGGGGAGGAGAGGAGAGGAGAGGCGGAGAGGAGAGGTAGAGAGGGGAAGGGGGAGGGTGGAGGAGAGAAGAGGGGAGGGGAGGAGAGGATAGGATATCTATGTCTGCTAAATGACTCACTACTGTAAGTCTCTCCATAAGGGCACAAGGCGAAACCCAAATGCAGACACAGAAGGCAGATGGTTGAGCTCTGATATTTATTATAACAAGATTGGGGAGGCAAAAGGCAGGTCGGGGACAGGACAGGCAGAGTGGTCAGGCAGGCGGGTTCGACGCCAGCACAGGCAAGTGTCAAAACCAGGAGGGCTAGGAAAAAATCAGAGACTGGGATCTAGGAAAAAATCAGAGACTGGGATCTAGGAAAAAACGCGGGTTGACTTGGCAAAACAAGACAAACTGGCACAGAGAGACAGGAAACACAGGGATAAATACACTGGTACAGAGAGACAGGAAACACAGGGATAAATACACTGGTACAGAGAGACAGGAAACAAAGGGATAAATACACTGGTACAGAGAGACAGGAAAAACAGGGATAAATACACTGGTACAGAGAGACAGGAAACACAGGGATAAATACACTGGTACAGAGAGACAGGAAACACAGGGATAAATACACTGGTACAGAGAGACAGGAAACAGGGATAAATACACTGGTACAGAGAGACAGGAAACACAGGGATAAATACACTGGTACAGAGAGACAGGAAACACAGGGATAAATACACTGGTACAGAGAGACAGGAAACACAGGGATAAATACACTGGTACAGAGAGACAGGAAACAGGGATAAATACACTGGTACAGAGAGACAGGAAACACAGGGATAAATACACTGGTACAGAGAGACAGGAAACACAGGGATAAATACACTGGCACAGAGAGACAGGAAACAGGGATAAATACACTGGTACAGAGAGACAGGAAACACAGGGATAAATACACTGGCACAGAGAGACAGGAAACACAGGGATAAATACACTGGTACAGAGAGACAGGAAACAGGAATAAATACACTGGTACAGAGAGACAGGAAACACAGGGATAAATACACTGGTACAGAGAGACAGGAAACACAGGGATAAATACACTGGCACAGAGAGACAGGAAACAGGGATAAATACACTGGCACAGAGAGACAGGAAACAGGGATAAATACACTGGCACAGAGAGACAGGAAACACAGGGATAAATACACTGGTACAGAGAGACAGGAAACAAAGGGATAAATACACTGGTACAGAGAGACAGGAAACACAGGGATAAATACACTGGCACAGAGAGACAGGAAACACAGGGATAAATACACTGGTACAGAGAGACAGGAAACAGTGATAAATACACTGGCACAGAGAGACAGGAAACACAGGGATAAATACACCGGGGACTAATGGGGAAAACAAGAGGAACTGACACAGAGAGACAGGAAACACAGGGATAAATACACTGGTACAGAGAGACAGGAAACACAGGGATAAATACAGTGGTACAGAGAGACAGGAAACACAGGGATAAATACACTGGTACAGAGAGACAGGAAACACAGGGATAAATACAGTGGTACAGAGAGACAGGAAACACAGGGATAAATACACTGGTACAGAGAGACAGGAAACACAGGGATAGACAGGAAACACAGGGATAAATACACTGGCACAGAGAGACAGGAAACACAGGGATAAATACACTGTGGACTAATGCGGAGAACAGGACCACACCTGGGGGTGGGTGGAGACAATCACAAAGACAGGTGAAACAGATCAGGGCGTGACGCTCTCTGGATAAGAGTCTGCTAAATTACCAGGAAGTAAATGGAACACTTTCCATGCTAATGAGGCCTTTTTGAATTTGAGTTTGAGAGAGGGTCTTCGAGAAGCATGCAGGGAGTGGTATCTTCTAGACTTATTCTCAGGAGACTGTCAGCCTGTCTCTCCTGTCTGGTAGTCTTGTCTCTATAGACTTATTCTCAGGAGACTGTCAGCCTGTCTCTCCTATCTGGTAGTCTTGTCTCTATAGACTTATTCTCAGGAGACTGTCAGCCTGTCTCTCCTGTCTGGTAGTCTTGTCTCTATAGACTTATTCTCAGGAGACTGTCAGCCTGGCTCTCCTGTCTGGTAGTCTTGTATCTCGTCCATCAGGCAGCTCTCTCTAGCGATTATGTTATTCTGTGGATGATGAGGTTATCTCTGACATGTACATAGAGAGAGAGACAGAGTGATGTGACTGGTCAGAGAGACAGAGAGGCAGAGTGATGTGACTTGTCAGAGAGACAGTCTCCCTGTCTCCCTGTATCTGATAACACACTGTCCAGGTCCCCTCCCTGTCTCCCTGTCTTCCTGTATCTGAGAACACACTGTGACTTTGCCCTGTGGTCATGTTACTCTGACCTGGGCGTGCTTTGATCGTCTGGGGTCACTCTCTCCCTGAGGATCTCTCTCTTCCTCTATCTTCCCTTGAGATCAGACTGTCCAGACTGTAAACTCCCTTTGGCCTGTGGCGTTCTGACCTGGGCGTGTGTGAGACGGAGTCACCTCCTTCCCTGTCTTCCCTCTTTCGCTCTCTCTCTACCTCTCTCCTTTTCTTTCCTTCCCAATCCCTCTCTCTCCCCCTGCCTCAGGTGTCAACAGGCCCATCGATCATCCCTCCGTTAGTCTCCTCTCCTCTTCTCTTCCCTCCCCCTCTCCTCTCCTCTTCTCTTTCCTCTCCTCTTCTCTTCCCTCTCCTCTCCTCTCCTCCTCCCCTCTCCTCTCCTCCTCCCCTCTCCTCCCCTCTCCTCTCCTCTCCTCCTCCCCTCTCCTCTCCACCTCCCCTCTCCTCTCCTACTCCCCTCCTCTCCTCTCCTCTCTTCCTCAGCTAATCACCATGATAACCTGGGGCAGGATTCAGAAATGCACTACCAACTCCCGAAGGAATGTGTACAGTAATTAACCCCAAAGGGATATTGAGTGTGTGGGTAGGTGCCTGGGTGGCTGGCTGGCTGGGTGGATGGGTGGGTGGGTGGATGGATGGGTGGCTGGCTGGGTGCCTGGATGGGTGGCTGGCTGGGTGGATGGGTGGCTGGCTGGCTGGCTGAATGGGTAGATGGATGGATGGATTGCTGGCTGGGTGGATGGGTAGCTGGCTGGATGGGTGGCTGGCTGGCTGGCTGGCTGGCTGGCTGGATGGATGGGTGGCTGGCTGGATGGATCGCTGGCTGGGTGGGTCGGTGGGTGGGTGGATGGGTGGCTGGCTGGCTGGCTGGCTGGGTGGATGGGTGGCTGGCTGGCTGGCTGACTGGCTGGGTGGGTGGATGGATGGATCGCTGGCTGGCTGGCTGGCTGGCTGGCTGGCTGGCTGGCTGGCTGGCTGGGTGGGTGGGTGGGTGGGTGGCTGGCTGGCTGGGTGGGTGGGTGGGTGGATGGATCGCTGGCTGGCTGGGTGGGTGGGTGGATGGATGGATCGCTGGCTGGGTGGGTGGATGGATGGATGGATGGATGGGTGGGTGGCTGGCTGGGTGGCTGGCTGGATGGGTGGCTGGGTGGCTGGCTGGGTGGGTGTGGGGGTGGAGGGATCGCTGGCTGGCTGGGTGGGGGGTGGATGGATGGCTGGCTGGCTGGGTGGGTGGGTGGGTGGGTGGATGGATCGCTGGCTGGCTGGGTGGGGGGGTGGATGGATCGCTGGCTGGCTGGCTGGGTGGGTGGGTGGGTGGATGGATCGCTGGCTGGCTGGCTGGCTGGGTGGGTGGATGGATCGCTGGCTGGCTGGGTGGGGGGGCGGATGGGGGGGCCCTAGCCCTCTAAGTGATGGCGAAAGATCGACAGATCCTCTTTTCCAAATAACTATTTCACCCCCCACCCCACCCCACCCCACCCCACCCCCACATGTTTCACTTAGATAACTGTTTTGAACGTATTTAACAGTCCCTCTTCTTTCTCCATGGCAGCTCTTCCACGTGGCCTATGTCCTCATCAAGTTTGCCAACTCTCCTCGACCAGACCTGTGGGTGCTAGAACGTTCCACTGACTTCGGAGAGACCTACCAGCCGTGGCAGTTCTTCGCCTGTGAGTGAGATATGTATTACGTTTCCATTCCAATTTTTATTTGCGATTTGATGTTCAGAACATTTTGCTGACTAGATATCTGCTGCAGAGAGACGAGAGAAAATGAGTTTTGATCAGACATGGAAATAGAAGTGGTGAAAACATGTTGGCTCACTATTTCAAAATGAAGATGGAGAACAAAGCTATAGGATGGAAACTACCGGAGGGTTTTGGAGCAGGTACAACTTCCAGTCAAATATCGATGTGTAACATCTTCCAGGTACAGCCAACTAGAGAAAGCTAACGCTACCTGGCGACAACAACAAAAAAACAATACTTGGAGTCAAACTACCGATATATCGTCCAAAAAATAATATTGAGATTTTAGAACTATGATACAAATTGTACTTGCGGTTCCTGAACATCGAAAAGAGAAGGAAGACAAGGCTCAGGAAGAGGATTAGGTTTGTGTGTTTGTGTCTGGGGGCCTGGAAGTTCAACTCCTGTGTTTGGTTTAACCCCTTGTGTGTTTGGTTGTGTGTGATTGGTTGTGTGTGATTGGTTGTGTGTGTGATTGGTTGTGTGTATTTGGTTGTGTGTGTTTGGTTGTGTGTGATTGGTTGTGTGTGATGGTTGTGTGTGTTTGGTTGTGTGTGTTTGGTTGTGTGTTTGGTTGTGTGTGTTTGGTTGTGTGTGTCTGGTTGTGTGTGTTTGGTTGTGTGTGATTGGTTGTGTGTGATTGGTTGTGTGTGTTTGGTTGTGTGTGTTTGGTTGTGTGTGTTTGGTTGTGTGTGTCTGGTTGTGTGTGTTTGGTTGTGTGTGATTGGTTGTGTGTGTTTGGTTGTGTGTGTTTGGTTGTGTGTGTTTGGTTGTGTGTGTCTGGTTGTGTGTGTTTGGTTGTGTGTGATTGGTTGTGTGTGATTGGTTGTGTGTGATTGGTTGTGTGTGATTGGTTGTGTGTGATTGGTTGTGTGTGATTGGTTGTGTGTGTTTGGTTGTGTGTGATTGGTTGTGTGTGATTTGTTGTGTGTGATTGGTTGTGTGTGATTGGTTGTGTGTGATTGGTTGTGTGTGTTTGGTTGTGTGTGTTTGGTTGTGTGTGATTGGTTGTGTGTGATTGGTTGTGTGTGATTCTAAGGGTTATTCCAAGGTTCCAGGGGTTTGTTTTGGAATAACCCTGAGGGCAGAGGGGGGGTGGCCTCTCACAGAGCTGCTTCCACCTGACTGGCGGCACCAGCTGTCAATCAATAGGAGGGAGACAGGAACATTCCGAGCATTGTTGCCCGCCCACCTCAGCGGCGGTACAGATACAACCTCTACCTCAGAGCTCAATATTTGAGACGACACAGACAGGAGAAGATATTTACAGTGACTTCACTATTGACAGACAGGAGAAGATATTTAACTTCACTATTGACAGACAGGAGAAGATATTTACCGTGACTTCACTATTGACAGACAGGAGAAGATATTTAACGGGACTTCACTATTGACAGACAGGAGAAGATATTTAACTTCCCTATTGACAGACAGGAGAAGATATTTAACTTTACTATTGACAGACAGGAGAAGATATTTAATGGGACTATTGACAGACAGGAGAAGATATTTAACTTCACTATTGACAGACAGGAGAAGATATTTAACGGGACTATTGACAGACAGGAGAAGATATTTAACGTGACTATTGACAGACAGGAGAAGATATTTAACTTCCCTATTGACAGACAGGAGAAAATATTTAACTTCCCTATTGACAGCCAGGAGAAGATATTTAACTTCCCTATTGACAGACAGGAGAAGATATTTAACTTCCCTATTGACAGACAGGAGAAGATATTTAACTTCACTATTGACAGACAGGAGAAGATATTTAACGGGACTTCACTATTGACAGACAGGAGAAGATATTTAACGTGACTATTGACAGTCAGGAGAAGATATTTAACTTCCCTATTGACAGACAGGAGAAGATATTTAACTTCCCTATTGACAGACAGGAGAAGATATTTAACTTCCCTATTGACAGACAGGAGAAGATATTTAACTTCACTATTGACAGTCAGGAGAAGATATTTAACGTGACTTCCCTATTGACAGACAGGAGAAGATATTTAACGTGACTTCACTATTGACAGACAGGAGAAGATATTTAACGTGACTTCCCTATTGACAGACAGGAGAAGATATTTAACTTCACTATTGACAGACAGGAGAAGATATTTAATTTCACTATTGACAGTCAGGAGAAGATATTTAACGTGACTTCCCTATTGACAGACAGGAGAAGATATTTAACGGGACTTCACTATTGACAGACAGGAGAAGATATTTAACTTCACTATTGACAGTCAGGAGAAGATATTTAACTTCACTGTTGACAGACAGGAGAAGATATTTAACGTGACTTCACTATTGACAGACAGGAAGAAGATATTTAACGTGACTTCACTTCCTCGTAGGTAAAATTGGACACGGTAAAAGCAGTTAGTAGTCTGAGAGATGAGGGACCCTGGGCCTCCTCTTAGACTAACAGTATTGTCTGTACAAGAGAGACCCTGGTTGTTTGGATCCTGGACGCTGATTGGTTGATAAAAAAAAAACAACATGACATGTTAATCTCATAACTCCATTGTCCCGCAGCTCAGCCAGGAAATTCAGAAACTTCATCTCCTTTGTGGGGGAAAAAAAACGTATACACATAATTTTTCGATGCTACTATTTGGTTTGCAGCAGTTTGAGGGTTGTAAAACGACCAGCCTGCTTGGGTAGCAACTTCAGAACGCAAAAACAAATGTACTATTTTTTTGAATGGTCTTCTTTTTATTTAATTAAATGTATCAACCGAAGATATCACAATACACCAGCAGTAGTATTGTACCTGTATACATGATTATAAGTACTATTATTATTGTTACTGAAATACTGTACCACTATGGCAAAATCAACTAATTGTATTTCATGCCAAAAAGGCCATCTGAATTTGAATTTGAGAGAGCGAGCAGAGAGAGAGAGAAAGAGAGAGAAAGAGAGTGAGAGCGAGCTGAGAGAGAGCGCAAAGAGAGAGAGAGGGAAGAGAGGGAGAGCTCACCTCTTGGCCACAGTACAGTGGACTATATGATTACAGACATTGACCCTTTCTCTCTCAGCCCCATTCACTGTCAAGCCACGAACACCTCTGTCTGATCACAGACAAATTACGTTGTTCCTCAAAAGAACAGACATGGAATCAACCACACATTCACAGCCCAGTAAGCTGTACAACATCAGACATTCACAGCCCAGTAAGCTGTACAACATCAGACATTCACAGCCCAGTCAGCTGTACAACATCAGACATTCACAGCCCAGTAAGCTGTACAACATCAGACATTCACAGCCCAGTCAGCTGTACAACATCAGACATTCACAGCCCAGTCAGCTGTACAACATCAGACATTCACAGCCCAGTCAGCTGTACAACATCAGACATTCACAGCCCAGTCAGCTGTACAGCATCAGACATTCACAGCCCAGTCAGCTGTACAGCATCACACATTCATACAGATGGGCCCAAAACAGCACAGAAAAATACCAGGAAGCAACCTGTCATCGAAATATCCAAACACTCTTAGATAACTTTCTGGAGACCACATTCACTCA
Organism: Oncorhynchus mykiss; assembly: GCF_013265735.2. Classification (NCBI taxonomy): domain Eukaryota; kingdom Metazoa; phylum Chordata; class Actinopteri; order Salmoniformes; family Salmonidae; genus Oncorhynchus; species Oncorhynchus mykiss. Next base: position 74,061,869 of record NC_048580.1, on the reverse strand, counting down.
CAGTGAAGAAGGCATCAATCTGGCAGTACAAAACATCAACTATATATTCAGGCAAACGGCAAAAGAAGCACAATTGAAATGGATAAAAAACAAAACAAAAAAAAGATCACAGATGACGACTGGTTTGATGCAGATTGTAAAATTATTAGGAAAAAACTTAGATCACTATCCAACCAAAAGCACAGAGACCCAAATAATGGTGAATTACACCTTCATTACTGTGAGACTTTAAAACTCTATAAGCGTAACACTCAGAACCAAAAAAGCACAGTACAACAGCAAGCAGCTGACACTAATTGAACACTAACAACTTCTGGCAAAATTGAAATAAAAAAAATATTTAAAAAACACAAGAGGAATTGGCGATACAAAATGGTGACATATGGACAACCCATTTTAAAACACTCTACAACACCGTTCAAATTGACACATACGCAGAACAGCATCAAATTCATGAGGAGTTGAATGGATTAGAAAAAGCTATAAAGGACAATCAACATCCACTGGACTCCCCAATTACTGACCAGGAGCTCTATAAGAAACTAAACTATTACTGACCAGGAGCTCTATAAGAAACTAAACTATTACTGACCAGGAGCTCTATAAGAAACTAAACTATTACTGACCAGGAGCTCTATAAGACACTAAACTATTACTGACCAGGAGCTCTATAAGACACTAAACTATTACTGACCAGGAGCTCTATAAGACACTAAACTATTACTGACCAGGAGCTCTATAAGAAACTAAACTATTACTGACCAGGAGCTCTATAAGAAACTAAACTATTACTGACCAGGAGCTCTATAAGACACTAAACTATTACTGACCAGGAGCTCTATAAGAAACTAAACTATTACTGACCAGGAGCTCTATAAGAAACTAAACTATTACTGACCAGGAGCTCTATAAGACACTAAACTATTACTGACCAGGAGCTCTATAAGAAACTAAACTATTACTGACCAGGAGCTCTATAAGAAACTAAACTATTACTGACCAGGAGCTCTATAAGACACTAAACTATTACTGACCAGGAGCTCTATAAGAAACTTCAGGCCCTCAGATTTAAAAAAGCATGCGGACCTGATGGCATCCTAAATGAGATGCTCAAACTCACCAGCGCAAAATTGGCTATATTAAAACGGTTTAATTTGATCCTGAGTGTAGGTTATTTCCCTGACATCTGGAATCAAGGACTCATAACCCCAATCTTTAAGAACGGAGACACATTTGACCCTGACAATTACAGAGGCATTTGTGTGAACAGTAACCTGGGGAAGGTTTTCTTGTGGTATTATAAACGTAGGAGTTCTAAACTTCCTTAATAAGCCCAATGTCTTGAGTAAAAGCCAAATTGGATTCATACCAAAACATCGCACAACTGATCATATTTAAACCCTACACACCCTGACAGATCAACATGTCCACCAAAATAATACCAAAATATACGCTTTCTTTATCAACTTCCAAAAAGCATTTGATTCTATTTGGCATACAGGACTGTTCTACAAAGTTATTGAAAGTGGTGTAGGGGGTAAAACATATGACATAATTAAATCAATGTATACCGGCAATACGTGCAGCATTACAATTGGCAAGAAAATAACAGAATTCTTTAACCAGGGGCGTGGCCTTCGCCAGGGTTGCAATCTGAGCCCTGCACTCTTCAATATTTACATTAATGAATTGGCCACTATTCTAGAAAAATCCTCAGCCCCTGGTGTTAATCTCCACAATTCAGAAGTTAAATGCCTACTTTTCGCAGATGACTTATGCCTGCTGTCACCCACAGCACATGGCCTACAGCAGAGCCTGGACCTGCTAGAGCAGTACTGCCAGACCTGGGCCCAAAAATACTAAAATAATGATTTTTCAGAGAAGATTCAGATCTCAGGGAATTAGCCCAAAGTTCTCAATTGATACAAAATATAGAGAATTGCACACACTACAATAATGTAGGTTTAAATACTGTATATAGAGTACTGCACACACTACAATTACTGAGGTTTAAACATAAGCTCAACTGGACACCTTTATTTTTTTATTTTTTTATTTTACCTTTATTTAACCAGGCAAGTCAGTTAAGAACAAATTCTTATTTTCAATGACGGCCTGGGAACAGTGGGTTAACTGCCTGTTCAGGGGCAGAACGACAGATTTGTACCTTGTCAGCTCAGGGGTTTGAACTCGCAACCTTCCGGTTACTAATCCAACGCTCTAACCACTAGGCTACCCTGCCGCCCTTAATGAGGCAGCGAATGAACAGAGAGAAGCCTCAGGACCAGAACATCCAATCAATCAGAATAAATCAAATTACAACACAGTCAAAACAAAACTACATTGCTTATTGGGAGACACAAGCACAAGCACAAAGCAGAATGCAGTGCTATCTGGCCCTAAATCGACAGTACACCATGGCTAACTATTTGACCATGGTTACTGAGCATTCTACGCCATTAAAAGCCAATTCAAATTGAAATACCTATTAAAATTTGGCTAAAACTAATTGAATATGTCATTGAACCAATTGCACTTCATGGCAGTGAGGTGTGGGGTCCACTTGCAAAACAGGATTTCATCAAATGGGACAAACACCCCATTGAAACCCTGCATGCAGAGTTCTGTAAGATTCTCCTACATGTCCAGAGGAAAACTACAAACAATGCATGCAGGGCAGAATTAGGCCAATATCCACTAATAATAAAAACTCAAAAAAGAGCAATTAAGTTTTGGAAACATCAAACACAGTGACCACCTCTCATATCATTACCAAGTCCTGTAATGAGCTGAGCAATGAAAAGAGTCCCCTCATCCAGCTGGTCCTGGGGCTGAGTTCACAAACCTGTTCTACTAACACACTGAAGCCTCAGTCCCCTCATCCAGCTGGTCCTGGGGCTGAGTTCACTAACCTGTTCTACTAACACACTGAAGCCTCAGTCCCCTCATCCAGCTGGTCCTCGGGCTGAGTTCACAAACCTGTTCTACTAACACACTGAAGCCTCAGTCCCCTCATCCAGCTGGTCCTGGGGCTGAGTTAACAAACCTGTTCCACTAACACACTGAAGCCTCAGGACTAGAACATCCAATCAATCAGAATAAACCAAATTACAGTCAAAACAAACTACATTGCTTATTGGGAAACACAAGCACAAACACAAAGCAAAATGCAGTGCAATCTGGCCCTAAATCGACAGTACACCATGGCTAACTATTTGACCATGGTTACTGATCAAAACCTTAGAAAAACCTTGACAAAGTACAGGCTCAGTGAGCACAGCCTTGCCATTGAGAAGGGTAGACACAGGAAAACCTGGCTCCCTGTAGAGGAAAGGCTGTGCACCCACTGCACAACAGCAGAACCTGAGAAGGAGCTGCATTTCCTGACTAATTTGAAACCTTTATTCAATGTATGGTTATTGTATGGTTATTTAGACCCTTGGTTGTTGTTACTGTTGTCCCGTTGACAATTTTGATTCTTATTATCTTCATATTGTAAATATCCTAAGTAAGCTTTGGCAATATGTACATTGTTACGTCATGTCAATAAAGCAAATTGAATTGAATTGAAATAGAGCGAGCTGAGAAAGAGTAAGAAAGCAGAGAGAGGGCTGATTATCAAAAGATCAAATGTAATTCTATAGAGAGAGTAGAGAGAGCGAGAGAGCAGAGAGAGAGAGAGAGCAGAGAGATGGAGAAGAGAGCAGAGAGAGAGAGAGAGCAGAGAGATGGAGAAGAGAGAGAGAGAGCAGAGAGAGAGAGCAGAGAGAGAGAGCAGAGAGAGAGAGCAGAGAGAGAAGGCAGAGAGAGAGCAGGGAGAGAGAGCAGAGAGAGAAGGCAGAGAGATGGAGAAGAGAGAGAGAGAGCAGAGAGATGGAGAAGAGAGAGAGAGAGCAGAGAGAGAGAGCAGAGAGAGAAGGCAGAGAGAGAAGGCAGAGAGAGAGCAGGGAGAGAGCAGAAAGAGCACGTGCAGAGAGAGTGAACAGAGAGAGAGCAAGCAGAGAATAGACTGAGGTCATCTGTCTTTGGCCTAAAGAGCAGGAACCTGGACTTCACCAAAGAAATCAGAAATACAGACATTGTCATCCGACAAGAAATCTGGTATAGAGGTGACGGATCCACTGGTTGCCCTCTAGGTTACGGAGAGCTGGTAGTTCCATCCACCAAACTACAGTGGCTTGTGAAAGTATTCACCCCCCTTGGCATTTTTCCTATTTTGTTCCCTACCTGGAATTAAAATAGATTTTTTGGGGGGGTTTGTATCATTTGATTGACACAACATGCCTACCACTTTGATTATGCAAAATATTTTTTATTGTGAAACAAACAAGAAATAAGACAACAAAAAATTGTCTAGCCACATCCATTTACAGAAATACTCATCATAAATGTTGATGAAAATACAAGTGTTACACATGGAATTATAGCTTTACTTCTCCTTAATGCAACCGCTGTGTCAGATTTCAAAAAAACTTTACGGAAAAAGCAAACCATGCAATAATCTGAGAACGGAGCTCAGAAAACAAATACATTTATCCGCCATGTTGGAGTCAAGAGAAATCAGAAATAACATTATAAATATTCACTTACCTTTGATGATCTTCATCAGAATGCACTCCCAGGAATCCCAGTTCCACAATAAATTTTTGATTTGTTCGATAATGCCCATCATTTATATCCAAATAGCTACTTTTGTTAGGGCGTTTAGTACACAAATCCAAACGCAGGTCCAGCCGAATGTCAGACGAAAAGTTAAAAAAGTTATATTACAGGTTGTAGAATCTTTTCAAACTAAGTATAGAATCAATCTTTAGGATGTTTTTATCATAAATCTTCAATAACGTTCCAACCGGAGAATTCCTATGTCTGTAGATAAGCAATGGAACGCAGGTCGCTCTCATGTGAAACGCGCATGACCCGCTCGTGGCTCCCTGCCAGACACCTGACTCATTCCCCTCTCATTCAGCCCCATATCACAGTAGAAGCCTCATTCAAGTTTCTAAAGACGGTTGACATCTACTGGAAGCCTTAGGAAGTGCAACATAACCAATATCCCTCTGTGTATTCGATAGGGGCTGAGTTGAAAATCGAACAACTCAAATTTCACACTTCCTGTTTGGATTTTTTCTCAGGTTTTTGCCTGCCATATGAGTTCTGTTATACTCACAGACATCATTCAAACAGTTTTAGAAACTTCAGAGTGTTTTCTATCAAAATGTACTAATAATATGCATATATTAGCAACTGGGACTGAGGAGAAGGCCGTTTACTCTGGGCATCTTATTCATCCAAGCTACTCAATACTGCCCCCAGCCATAACAAGTTAACCCACTCGAGTGTTGCTTTAACAGTATGCTTAGGGTCATTGTCCTGCTGGAAGGTGAACCTCTGTCCCAGTCTCAAATCTCTGGAAGATTGAAACAGGTTTCCCTCAAGAATTTCCCTGTATTTAGCACCATCCATCATTCCTTCAATTCTGACCCGTTTCCCAGTCCCTGCCGATGAAAACATACCCACACCATGATGCTGCCACCACCGTGCTTCACTGTGGGGATGGTATTCTCGGGGGGATGAGAGGTGTTGGGTTTGCCCAGACATAGCGTTTTCCTTGATGGCCAAAAAAACTCAATTTTAGTCTCATCTAACCAGAGTACCTTCTTCCATACGTTTGGGGAGTCTCCCACATGCCACCCAACATGTTTGCTTATTTTTTTCTTTAAGCAATGGCTTTTTTCTGGACATTCTTCCGTAAATCCCGGCTCTGTGGAGTGTATGGCTTAAAGTGGTCCTATGGACAGATACTCCAATCTCGGCTGTGGAGCTCTGCAGCTCCTTCAGGGTTATCTTTGGTCTCTTTGTTGCCCCTCTGATTAATGCCCTCGTTGCCTGGTCCGTGAGTTTTGGTGGGCGGCCCTCTCTTGGCAGGTTTGTTGTGGTGCCATATTCTTTCCATTTTTTAATAATGGATTTAGGGATGTTCAAAGTTTCAGATATATTTTCATAACCCAACCCTGATCTGTACTTCTCTACAACTTTGTCCCTGACCTGTTTGGAGAGCTCCTTGGTCTTCATGGTGCCACTTGCTTGGTGGTGTTGCAGACTCTGGGGTCTTTCAGAACAGGTGTATTTATACTGAGATCATGTGACACTTAGATTGCAAACAGGTGGACATTATTTAACTAATTGTGTGACTTCTGAAGGTAATTGGTTGGACCAGATCTTATTTAGAGGCTTCATAGCAAAGGGGGTGAATTCATACAGTATGCACACACCACTTTTCAGTTTTTATTTTATTATTTTTCATTTTTAAACAAGTTATTTTTTCATTTCACTTCAGCTATTTGGACTATTTTGTGTCCATTACATGAAATCCCAATTCAAATCCAATTAAAATCCAGATTTGTAATGCAACAAAATAGGAAAAATGCCAAGGGGGGGTGAATACTTTTGCAAGGCACTGTACCAGGTGTGAAACAGGGAAGGGACTCAAGGGTTATGCTCATTTGGTATAGATTAAACGAATCAAAACAGTAACATTTTACATTTTGCTAGAAATTCAGAAGGAAATGATCTCAACAGAGAAAAATGTCCTCCTGTGTGCTACCCCACTAGAATCCCCATACTTTAATGAAGACAGCTTCTCCATCCTAGAGGGATAAATCAATAATTTCCAGGCCCAGGGACATGTACTAGTCTATGGATACCTAAATGTCAGAACCGGACAAGAACCTGACACCCTCAGCACACAGGGGGACAAACACCTACCTGGAGGGGACAGCATTCCCTCCCCCATATGCCCCCCTAGGCACAACTATGACAACATAACCAACAAAAATGGGTCACAACTCCTGCAGCTCTGTCGCATGCTGGGTATGTACATAGTCAATGGTAGGCTTCGAGGAGAATCCTACGGTAGGTACACCTATAGCTCATCTCTTGGCAGTAGTACTGTAGACTACTTTATCACTGACCTCAACCCAGAGTCTCTCAGAGCGTTCACAGTCAGCCCACTGACACCCCTATCAGACCCCAGCAAAATCACACTCTACTTGAACAGAGCAATACTCAATCATGAGGCATCAAAGCCAAAAGAACTGAGTAATTCTGAGAAATGCTATACATGGAAGGAATGCAGTTTGGAAACCTACCAAAAAACTATTAGGCAGCAACAAATTCAATCCCTTTTAGACAACTTCCTGGATAAAACGTTCCACTGTAATAGTGAAGGTGTAAACTTGGCAGTAGAAAACCTAAACAGTATATTTGACCTCTCAGCTTCCCTATCAAATCTAAACATTTCAAGCAGAAAACCTAAGAAAAGTAACAACAATGACAAATGGTTTGATAAAGAATGTGAAAACCTAAGAAATAAATTGAGAAACCTGTCCAACCGAAATCACAGAGACCCAGAAAACCTGAGTCTACGCCTTCACTATGGTGAATCACTAAAACAATACAGAAATACACTACGGAAAAAGAAGGAACAGCATGTCAGAAATCAGCTCAATGCAATTGAAGAATCCATAGACTCTAACCACTTCTGAGAAAATTGGAAAACACTAAACAAACAACAACACAAAGAATTATCTATCCAAAATAGAGATGTATGGATAAACCACTTCTCTAGTATTTTTGGCTCTATAAAAAAGAACAAACAGCATCAAACATATACATGATAAAATACTAGAATGATCAAATATCAGAATCAACTATTACAGACAACCAGAACCCACTGGATTCTCCAATTATATTGAATGTACTACAGGACAAAATAAAAACCCTCTGACCCAAAAAGGCCTGTAGTGTTGATGGTATCCTAAATTGTTTTTTTTTTAATGAAATTACTGTAAGACAGAACACATATTCATCCTGCACACCTTAATTGACAAGGAAACAAAACAAAGGCAAAGTATTGTCATGCTTTTTTTTTATTTCAAACAAGCTTTTGACTCAATTTGGCATGAGGGTATGCTATGTACACAAGCAAACAAGAGTGAGGTTAAAATAGGCAAAACACACACGTTTTTTTTCCACAGGGTTGTGGGGTTAGACAGGGATGCAGCTTAAGCCCCACCCTCTTCAACATATATATCAATAAATTGGCGAGGGCACTAGAACAGACTGCAGCACCCGGCCTCACCCTGCTAGAATCTGAAGTCAAATGTCTACTGTTTGCCGATGATCTGGTGCTTCTGTCACCAACCAAGGAGGGCCTACAGCAGCACCTAGATCTTCTGCTCAGATTCTGTCAGACTTGGGCCCTGACAGTAAATCTCAGTAAGACCAAGATAATGGTGTTCCAAAAAAGGTCCAGTCGCCAGGACCACAAATACAAATTCCATCTAGACACTGTTGCCCTAGAGCACACAAAAAAACTATATATACCTTGGCCTAAACATCAGCGCCACAGGTAACTTCCACAAAGCTGTGAATCATCTGAGAGACAAGGCAAGAAGGGCATTCTATGCCATCAAAAGGAACATAAAATTCGACATACCAATTAGTATCAGGCTAAAAATACTTGAATCAGTTATAGAGCCCATTGCCCTTTATGGTTGCGAGGTCTGGGGTCCGCTCACCAACCAAGAATTCATAAAATGGGACAAACACCAAATTGAGACTCTGCATGCAGAATTCTACAAAAATATCCTCTGTATACAACGTAAAACACCAAATAATACATACAGAGTAGAATTAGGCCGATACCCGCTAATTTTCAAAATCCAGAAAAGAGATTCTACAACCACCTAAAAGGAAGCAATTCCAAACCTTCCATAACAAAGCCATCAGCTACAGAGAGATGAACCTGGAGAAGAGTCCCCTAAGCAAGCTGGTCCTTGCTCTGGTCCTGGCTCTGTTCACAAACACAAACAGACCCCACTGAGCCCCAGGACAGCAACACAATTAGACCCAACCAAGTCATGAGAAAACAAAAAGATAATTTTTTGACACATTGGAAAGAATCTACAAAAAAACAGAGCAAACTAGAATGCTTTTTGTCCCTAAACAGAGAGAACACAGCGGCAGAATACCTGACCACTGTGACTGACCTAAACTTAAAAACTTAAGGAAAGCTTTGACTATGTACAGAGTCAGTGAGCATAGCCTTGCTATTGAGAAAGGCCGCCGTAAGCAGACATGGCTCTCAAGAGAAGACAGGCTATGTGCTCACTGCTCACAAAATGAGGTGGAAACTGAGCTGCACTTCCTGACCAATTTATGACCATATTAGAGAGACATATTTCCCTCAGATTACACAGATCCACAAAGAATTCGACAACAAACCCGATTTTGATAAACTCCCATATCTATTGGATGAAATACAACAGTGTGCCATCACAGCAGCAAGATGTGTAACCTGTTTCCACAAGGGCAACCAGTGAAGAACAAACATCATTGTAAATACAACCCATATTTATGTTGCTTTATTTCCCATTTTGTACTTTAACCATTTATACATCGTTACAACACTGTATACAGACATAATATGACATTTGTAATGTCTTTATTGTTTTGTAACTTCTGTATGTGTAATATTTACTGTTCATTTTTGTTTATTTTACTTTTGTATATTATCTACTTCACTTATGTTTCCCATGCCAATAAAAGCCCCTTGAATTGAGAGAGAGAGAGACAGAGAGAGAGAGAGAGAGAGACAGAGGGAGAGGGAGAGAGAGAGAGAGAGACAGAGAGAGACAGAGAGAGAGAGAGATATTATTATCACCAGATCAATAGCATCCTATAGAAGGCAAATGATACCAATCTAATGTAACACTAGTAGCTAAAAAGCTATTGTCATACCTTGGACTGATCCGAAGAGACGTGAGAAGTTTAACTTTGTGTTTGATAGACTGCCTTTGAACTCAGGTCATCTGAGCAGCACCAGACTGTGTTAGCCTGTTGAGCTAAAGCCTGGAGACACTCACTGCCCCATTCTGACAAAGAATATATTTGGTGTCTTCATCATCATGACGCGAAGCTCTGATCTGAGCTTTTGGGAAGGAAAACAGCTGAAGAATGAAATATATCAGGTTATTTTCGAATATAATAGAGCAATATCATTTCCAGTGAGGAAAGGCAGTGTCACTACCTGCTGCCTGCTGCCTGTCGTAGACCAACTCAATAAACAGAGACACACAGAAAGGCTTGGAATGACTACAGGCCACATCTCACCCCCACAGTCACACATTCCCTGAATACTTCAGAACTATTCCACTTCTGTCCACGAAAGAGAGAAAAAGGTCAATATCCCGAAGAACTGAGAGAGAATAAGAGAACTGAGAGAATATTTTACACGAGCCCTCTGCCTGAGCCCATACTCTACCTCAGAGAGAGAAGTTCACAGCTGCTGGTAGAAAAAAAACTTTATTGTTTCCCCCCCCCCCCCCAATGGTTGACACACAGAGTACCACTATACGGTCTATAGTCGCTCTGTGTGTATAACAACTCTAAACATCAGAACAACCATTTATCTCTGTTTCTCTGTGGCTGGGGGACAGGAAAGACAACTTCACTTGACAACTTCACAGTGATTTATAGGATAGATTTATTTGCAAAGTTTTTTTTTTTTTTAGGAGAGGTTAGAGGAAGGATAAACAGTAACTGAGCAGCCTGAACTGAACTGCTCTCTCCAACACACAGCTCATATCCAACACACAGCTCATATCCAACACACAGCTCATAGCTCATATCCAACACACAGCTCATAGCTCATGTCCAACACACAGCTCATAGCTCATATCTAACACACAGCTCATAGCTCATATCCAACACACAGCTCATATCCAACACACAGCTCATATCTAACATATAGCTCATATCCAACACACATCTCATAGCTCATATCCAACACACAGCTCATATCCAACACACAGCTCTGAGCTCATATCCAACACACAGCTCATATCTAACACATAGCTCATTGCTCATATCCAACACACAGCTCATATATCATATCCAACACACAGCTCATATCCAACACACAGCTCATAGCTCACATCCAACACACAGCTCATATCCAACATACAGCTCATATCCAACACACAGCTCACATCCAACACACAGCTCATATCCAACACACAGCTCCTATCCAACACATAGCTCATAGCTCATATCCAACACACAGCTCATATCCAGCACACAGTTCATATCCCATATCCAACACACAGTTCATATCCAACACACAGCTCATATCCAACACACAGCTCATATCCAACACACAGCTCCTATCCAACACACAGCTCATATCCAACACATAGCTCATAGCTCATATCCAACACACAGCTCATATCCAACACATAGCTCATAGCTCATATCCAACACACAGCTCATAGCTCATATCCAACACACAGCTCATATCCAGCACACAGCTCATAGCTCCTATCCAACACATAGCTCATAGCTCATATCCAACACACAGCTCATATCCAGCACACAGCTCATATCCCATATCCAACACACAGCTCATATCCAACACACAGCTCCTATCCAACACATAGCTCATAGCTCATATCCAACACACAGCTCGTATCTAACACACAGCTCATAGCTCATATCCAACACACAGCTCATATCCAACACACAGCTCATAGCTCATATCCAACACAGCTCATATCCAATGCACAGCTCATTGCTCATATCCAACACACAGCTCGTATCTAACACACAGCTCATTGCTCATATCCAACACACAGCTCATTTCCAACACATAGCTCATAGCTCATATCCAACACACAGCTCATAGCTCATATCCAACACACAGCTCATAGCTCATATCCAACACACAGCTCATAGCTCATATCTAACACAGCTCATATCCAACACATAGCTCATAGCTCATATCCAACACACAGCTCATAGCTCATATCCAACACAGCTCATATCCAATGCACAGCTCATTGCTCATATCCAACACACAGCTCATTTCCAACACATAGCTCATAGCTCATATCTAACACAGCTCATATCCAACACATAGCTCATAGCTCATATCCAACACACAGCTCATAGCTCATATCCAACACAGCTCATATCCAATGCACAGCTCATAGCTCATATCCAACACACAGCTCGTATCTAACACACAGCTCATATCCAACACACAGCTCATATCCAACACACAGCTCATAGCTCATATCCAACACACAGCTCGTATCCAACACACAGCTCGTATCCAACACACAGCTCATTTCCAACACATAGCTCATAGCTCATATCCAACACACAGCTCGTATCTAACACACAGCTCATATCCAACACACAGCTCATAGCTCATATCCAACACACAGCTCATATCCAACACACAGCTCATATCCAACACACAGCTCATAGCTCATATCCAACACACAGCTCGTATCCAACACACAGCTCATATCCAACACACAGCTCATATCCAACACACAGCTCATAGCTCATATCCAACACACAGCTCATAGCTCATATCCAACACACAGCTCATAGCTCATATCCAACACACAGCTCATAGCTCATATCTAACACAGCTCATATCCAACACACAGCTCATAGCTCATATCACTGTACTGTGTTTAGCTTCTGACTGCATCAAGCAATTCTATGTATTATATGTTAATATGTGTTTATATATGTTAATATGTGTTTATATGTGTTTATATATGTTAATATGTGTTTATATATGTTAATATGTGTTTACATATGTTAATATGTGTTTATGCGTTTATATATGTTTATATGTGTTAATATGTGTTTATATATGTTTATATATGTTAATATGTGTTTATAAATGTTAATGTGTTTATATGTGTTTGTGTTTATATGTGTTTATATGTGTTTATATGTGTTTATATGTGTATTTAACAGCTTCTAAGAGAGACTGCATTGAGCGCTTCGGACAGCGAACCATTGAACGGATCAACTCCGACAATGACGTCATCTGTACCACTGAATACTCCCGCATCGTACCCCTGGAGAATGGAGAGGTACAGTGGTGTGTGTGTGTGTGTGTGTGTGTGTGTGTGTGTGTGAATACGTACACATACTGAATGTGTGTAAATGAGTGCCACACGTCTATTTGTGTATGTGAGTGTTACAGCGTGTGTGTGTGTGTATACCTACTGAGTGTGTGTGTGACATCGTCCCTCTCTCCCAGGTGGTGGTGTCTCTAGTGAACGGGCGTCCCGGGGCTATGAACTTCTCCTACTCTCCAGTCCTGAGGGATTTCACCAAGGCCACCAACATCCGTCTCCGTTTCCTCAGAACCAACACCCTCCTGGGACACCTGATGGGCAAGGCCCTCCGCGACCCCACCGTCACACGCAGGGTGGGTACTGATGGGTACTGGGTTAGGGTACTGGGTTAGGATACAAGGCCCTCCGCGACCCCACCGTCACACGCAGGGTGGGTAGTGGGTTAGGACACATGGTAGTGGGTTAGGGTACTGGGTTAGGATACAAGGCCCTCCGCGACCCCACCGTCACACGCAGGGTGGGTACTGGGTTAGGGTACTGGGTTAGGGTACTGGGTTAGGGTACTGATGGGTACTGGGTTAGGATACAAGGCCCTCCGCGACCCCACCGTCACACGCAGGGTGGGTACTGATGGGTACAGGGGTGAGAAGGTGGGGGGCCAGGAGGTAGGGAAGGGGTCAGAGGGTAGGGGGCAGGTGGTAGAGAAGGGGTCAGAGGGGGGGGGGGGCAGGTGGTAGAGAAGGGGTCAGGGGGGGCAGGTGGTAGAGAAGGGGTCAGAGTGTAGGGGGGGCAGGTGGTAGAGAAGGGGTCAGAGAGTAGGGGGGCAGGAGGTAGAGAAGGGGTCAGAGAGTAAGGGGGCAGGAGGTAGAGAAGGGGTCAGAGAGTAGGGGGGGCAGGAGGTAGAGAAGGGGTCAGAGAGTAGGGGGGCAGGAGGTAGAGAAGGGGTCAGAGGGTAAGGAGGATAGGAGGTAGAGAAGGGGTCAGAGGGTAAGGAGGACAGGAGGTAGAGAAGGGGTCAGAGGGTAAGGAGGACAGGAGGTAGAGAAGGGGTCAGAGGGTAAGGAGGACAGGAGGTAGAGAAGGGGTCAGAGGGTAAGGAGGACAGGAGGTAGAGAAGGGGTCAGAGGGTAAGGAGGACAGGAGGTAGAGAAGGGGTCAGAGGGTAAGGAGGACAGGAGGTAGAGAAGGGGTCAGAGGGTAAGGAGGACAGGAGGTAGAGAAGGGGTCAGAGGGTAAGGAGGACAGGAGGTAGAGAAGGGGTCAGAGGGTAAGGAGGACAGGAGGTAGAGAAGGGGTCAGAGGGTAAGGAGGACAGGAGGTAGAGAAGGGGTCAGAGGGTAAGGGTCTTTAACTTGAAACCGTCCCGTACTACAGCCTGTCAAACTGTGTGCCAATCTGACTAGTCTGAATGAAGCTACAATAGTCAGTTACAATGATTTAATGTCTTCGTGCTGTGCCTGTTTCTCTGCAGTATTACTACAGTATCAAGGACATCAGTATCGGAGGACGCTGTGTGTGTAACGGACACGCTGAGGCCTGCGATCCACAGGACCCCAACGACCCCTACAAGTAAGATGGACAGTCTGATTATACACTAATAGATGAGAGATTATAGAATAGAAATGATTACACTTCAATAGATTATAGAATAGAAATGACTACACCTCAATAGATTATAGAATAGAAATGACTACACCTCAATAGATTATAGAATAGAAATGACTACACCTCAATAGATTATAGAATAGAAATGACTACACCTCAATAGATTATAGAATAGAAATGACTACACCTCAATAGATTATAGAATAGAAATGACTACACCTCAATAGATTATGTAGAGATTACTACACCTCAATAGATTATGTAGAGATTACTACACCTCAATAGATTATAGAATATATATTACTACACCTCAATAGATTATGTAGAGATTACTACACCTCAATAGATTATGTAGAGACTACTACACCTCAATAGATTCTCGAATATATATTACTACACCTCAATAGATTATGTAGAGATTACTACACCTCAATAGATTATAGAATATATATTACTACACCTCAATAGATTATAGAATAGAAATGACTACACTTCAATAGATTATGTAGAGATTACTACACCTCAATAGATTATGTAGAGATTACTACACCTCAATAGATTATGTAGAGATTACTACACCTCAATAGATTATGTAGAGATTACTACACCTCAATAGATTATGTAGAGATTACTACACTTCAATAGATTATGTAGAGATTACTACACCTCAATAGATTATGTAGAGGTTACTACACCTCAATAGATTATGTAGAGATTACTACACCTCAATAGATTATGTAGAGATTACTACACTTCAATAGATTATGTAGAGATTACTACACCTCAATAGATTATGTAGAGATTACTACACTTCAATAGATTATGTAGAGATTACTACACCTCAATAGATTATGTAGAGATTACTACACTACAATAGATTATGTAGAGATTACTACACCTCAATAGATTATGTAGAGATTACTACACTTCAATAGATTATGTAGAGATTACTACACTTCAATAGATTATGTAGAGATTACTACACTTCAATAGATTATGTAGAGATTACTACACCTCAATAGATTATGTAGAGGTTACTACACCTCAATAGATTATGTAGAGATTACTACACCTCAATAGATTATGTAGAGATTACTACACTTCAATAGATTATGTAGAGATTACTACACTTCAATAGATTATGTAGAGATTACTACACCTCAATAGATTATGTAGAGGTTACTACACTACAATAGATTATGTAGAGATTACTACACCTCAATAGATTATGTAGAGATTACTACACTTCAATAGATTATGTAGAGATTACTACACTTCAATAGATTATGTAGAGATTACTACACTTCAATAGATTATGTAGAGATTACTACACCTCAATAGATTATGTAGAGGTTACTACACCTCAATAGATTATGTAGAGATTACTACACCTCAATAGATTATGTAGAGATTACTACACTTCAATAGATTATGTAGAGATTACTACACTTCAATAGATTATGTAGAGATTACTACACCTCAATAGATTATGTAGAGATTACTACACTTCAATAGATTATGTAGAGATTACTACACTTCAATAGATTATGTAGAGATTACTACACTTCAATAGATTATGTAGAGATTACTACACTTCAATAGATTATGTAGAGATTACTACACCTCAATAGATTATGTAGAGATTACTACACTTCAATAGATTATGTAGAGATTACTACACTTCAATAGATTATGTAGAGATTACTACACTTCAATAGATTATGTAGAGATTACTACACCTCAATAGATTATGTAGAGGTTACTACACCTCAATAGATTATGTAGAGATTACTACACTTCAATAGATTATGTAGAGATTACTACACTTCAATAGATTATGTAGAGATTACTACACCTCAATAGATTATGTAGAGATTACTACACTTCAATAGATTATGTAGAGATTACTACACTTCAATAGATTATGTAGAGATTACTACACTTCAATAGATTATGTAGAGATTACTACACTTCAATAGATGATGTAGAGATTACTACACCTCAATAGATTATGTAGAGATTACTACACCTCAATAGATTATAGAATATATATTACTACACCTCAATAGATTATGTAGAGGTTACTACACCTCAATAGATTATGTAGAGGTTACTACACCTCAATAGATTATGTAGAGATTACTACACTACAATAGATTATGTAGAGGTTACTACACCTCAATAGATTATGTAGAGATTACTACACTACAATAGATTATAGAATATATATTACTACACCTCAATAGATTATGTAGAGATTACTACACTACAATAGATTATGTAGAGATTACTACACCTCAGTAGATTATGTAGAGGTTACTACACCTCAATAGATTATGTAGAGATTACTACACCTCAATAGATTATGTAGAGATTACTACACCTCAATAGATTATAGAATATATATTACTACACCTCAATAGATTATGTAGAGATTACTACACCTCAATAGATTATGTAGAGATTACTACACCTCAATAGATTATAGAATATATATTACTACACCTCAATAGATTATGTAGAGATTACTACACCTCAATAGATTATAGAATATATATTACTACACCTCAATAGATTTTGTAGAGATTACTACACTTCAATAGATTATGTAGAGATTACTACACCTCAATAGATTATGTAGAGGTTACTACACCTCAATAGATTATGTAGAGATTACTACACCTCAATAGATTATGTAGAGATTACTACACTTCAATAGATTATAGAATATATATTACTACACTTCAATAGATTATAGAATATATATTACTACACCTCAATAGATTTTGTAGAGATTACTACACTTCAATAGATTTTGTAGAGATTACTACACTTCAATAGATTATGTAGAGATTACTACACTTCAATAGATTATAGAATATATATTACTACACCTCAATAGATTATGTAGAGATTACTACACCTCAATAGATTATGTAGAGATTACTACACCTCAATAGATTATGTAGAGATTACTACACCTCAGTAGATTTTGTAGAGATTACTACACTTCAATAGATTATGTAGAGATTACTACACTTCAATAGATTATAGAATATATATTACTACACCTCAATAGATTATGTAGAGGTTACTACACTTCAATAGATTATGTAGAGATTACTACACCTCAATAGATTATGTAGAGATTACTACACCTCAATAGATTATGTAGAGATTACTACACTTCAATAGATTATGTAGAGATTACTACACTTCAATAGATTATAGAATATATATTACTACACCTCAATAGATTATGTAGAGGTTACTACACTTCAATAGATTATGTAGAGATTACTACACCTCAATAGATTATGTAGAGGTTACTACACCTCAATAGATTTTGTAGAGATTACTACACTTCAATAGATTATGTAGAGATTACTACACTTCAATAGATTATAGAATATATATTACTACACCTCAATAGATTATGTAGAGGTTACTACACTTCAATAGATTATGTAGAGATTACTACACCTCAATAGATTATGTAGAGATTACTACACCTCAATAGATTATGTAGAGATTACTACACTTCAATAGATTATGTAGAGATTACTACACTTCAATAGATTATAGAATATATATTACTACACCTCAATAGATTATGTAGAGGTTACTACACTTCAATAGATTATGTAGAGATTACTACACCTCAATAGATTATGTAGAGGTTACTACACCTCAATAGATTTTGTAGAGATTACTACACTACAATAGATTATGTAGAGGTTACTACACCTCAATAGATTAGGTTAATTAATTTGTCTTGGCTGTCGTAGGAGAATACTGCCATGACTCAATCTCAATTGGGGCGGCAGAGTAGGCAGTTAACTGAACAGGCAGTTAACCCACTGTTCCTAGGCCGTCATTGTAAATAAGAATTTGTTCTTAACTGACTTGCCTGGTTAAATGAAGGTTAATTAAATAAAAATAATAAAAAAATATAGCAGATTTCTTCCTTACTTGCTGGTAATTTGATCATTAGCACTAAATAGGGAATAGGGTGCACTAAATAGGGAATAGTGTGCACTAAATAGGGAATAGGGTGCACGAAATAGGGAATAGGGTGCACTAAATAGGGAATAGGGTGCACGAAATAGGGAATAGGGTGCACTAAATAGGGAATAGGGTGCACTAAATAGGGAATAGGGTGCACGAAATAGGGAATAGGGTGCACTAAATAGGGAATAGGGTGCACTAAATAGGGAATAGGGTGCACTAAATAGGGAATAGTGTGCACGAAATAGGGAATAGGGTGCACTAAATAGGGAATAGGGTGCACTAAATAGGGAATAGGGTGCACTAAATAGGGAATAGGGTGCACTAAATAGGGAACAGGGTGCACTAAATAGGGAATAGGTTGCCTTACACAAACAACCTCCCTCATCTCTTTAACATATGTCTACTCTCTACAGAGAGTGTGTCTACTCTCTACAATGTTCCCTCTAGCTATGGGTTTAAGAGTCAGCTGGTTCCATTTTATGCACGACAACAAATTATACCTTGTATATGCAAAGTGCTCTGTGATTTGTCAAAACACATCTCTTAAATTATACATGGAGAGAAAATAAAGGTGGAGAAAGAGAGAGAGAAATCATACAACCACCTGAAAGGAAGTGATTCACAAACCTTCCATAACAAAGCCATCACCTACAGAGAGATGAACCTGGAGAAGAGTCCCCTTAAGCAAGCTGGTCCTGGGGCTCTGTTCACAAACACAAACACACCCCACAGAGCCACAGGACAGCAACACAATTAGACCCAACCAAATCATGAGAAAACAAAAAGATAATTACTTGACACATTGGCAACAAAAAAAACACACACAAAAAAACTGTGGTCAGGCAGAATACCTGATCACTGTGACTGACCCAAACTTAAGGAAAGCTTTGACTATGTACAGACTCAGTGAGCATAGCCTTGCTATTGAGAAAGGCAACCGTAGGCAGTCCCTGGCACTCAAGAGAACCAGGCTATGTGCAACATTGCCAACAAAACGAGGCGGAAATTATCCTTGGCTATCATTTGACAGATTAGAATAATATCTCGCTCTCTTTTTTTTATCCATAATAATCTCATGATGTAGGTTATACCCGGACTGTATCTGCAACCTGTTGGCTAGAGAGCGCGTGCCAAGACCAGAGAGGGCACATTTGCTATAGCCCTATAAATGCAATTTTTTTGTTGTTGTGACAGAACCACCAGTAGAGATGGAAACCCATTTACATGGGGAATTTAACTGCAAAAGTCATTTTTATGTTAATTGTGCACTATGTTTTCACTTACAACCTTTTATCCACAACAAGTCAATTTGATGGAAAAAACAGGTGGGAAAATACACATTCTGTTTTTTAATGTGATTTCTTTTGTATTTTTGTGATTTTTTTTGCATGAAAATCTGTTGCCGATCGGATGGAAATCTAGCTAATGGCCCCGTACAAGAGCGAGAGAACAGCGAGAGGGAGAACAGAAGAGAAGAGGAAGGAGAGGTAGAGAAGTTTCACAGAAAAGTTAGATCACTCTTGAAGATGGGTGATTCTGCAGTAAGATAAGACAGAGATGGATGACTGAGGAGGAACAATTCCAAATCTAAGTTCTACGGAGGATGGAGGTGGTTGTATGCCTCGTGTTTTAACACACACACACACACACACACACACATCTTTAGTATCCAGAGCACGTCAGTATATCAGACGAGAACCAGACATAGAGAGTGAGTCCGACAGGTGGTTTGTTTAAGATAGCAGGAATTTGTTAGGATTTTTCACGTTTCTGTTTATCTTACAGTAAAAAGCTTAATAAAGCACTTAACCCTAACGTTGGGGTTTCAACATTTTAAACTGACAAATGGTTTGTTCCTCTGCCTGTCACCATTCTTAACATTCCCCTGTTAAACGGTCCAGATATAGGAATTTATGCTTTGTGTTTCAAATGTCACCCTACCCCCTTTGTAGTACACTGGGCTCTGGTCTAAAGTAGTGCACTATGTAGGGAATAGGGTGCCCATTTGAGACGATGAATCTATAACAATGTGTCGGAGTGCTCGCTACTCCCTGGTCACGCCTGAATACCTCTCCTCTTGGCGATGTGAAATGTCCCCCCCCCCCCCCCCGATTACACACGCCACAAGCAGATGTGGCCTGTGTGTGTGTGTGTGTGTGTGTGTGTGTGTGTGTTTCTCCATAAGTACGCCCAGTCGACTAGATCCATAGGTATTCCTGTAGAGAGTAGACATATGTTAAAAAGATGAGGGAGGTTGTTTGTGTAAGGCACCCTATTCCCTATTTAGTGCACTCTAATCCCTATTCCCTATTTAGTGCACTCTAATCCCTATTTAGTGCACCCTATTCCCTATTTCGTGCACCATATTCCCTATTTAGTGCACCCTAATCCCTATTTAGTGCACCCTGTTCCCTATTTAGTGCACCCTATTCCCTATTTAGTGCACCCTATTCCCTATTTAGTACACCCTATTCCCTATTTAGTGCACCCTATTCCCTATTTCGTGCACCATATTCCCTATTTAGTGCACCCTATTCCCTATTTAGTGCACTTGTTTTGACCAGGCCCTGGTTAAAACTAGGGCACTAGGGAATAAGGTGCCATTCGGGATGTAGCCTAAGATTACTTTTCAACATGTCCACCCTCTAGAGAACCACTTCTGCTGTCAGCCAGAGTCCACCCTCTAGAGAACCACTTCTGCTGTCAGCCAGAGTCCACCCTCTAGAGAACCACTTCTGCTATCAGCCAGAGTCCACCCTCTAGAGAACCACTTCTGCTGTCTGCCAGAGTCCACCCTCTAGAGAACCACTTCTGCTGTCTGCCAGAGTCCACCCTCTAGAGAACCACTTCTGCTGTCAGCCAGAGTCCACGCTCTAGAGAACCACTTCTGCTGTCAGCCAGAGTCCACCTCTAGAGAACCACTTCTGCTGTCAGTCAGAGTCCACCCTCTAGAGAACTACTTCTACTGTCAGCCAGAGTCCACCCTCTAGAGAACCACTTCTGCTGTCAGCTAGAGTCCACCCTCTAGAGAACCACTTCTGCTGTCTGCCAGAGTCCACCCTCTAGAGAACCACTCCTGCTGTCTGCCAGAGTCCACCCTCTAGAGAACCACTTCTGCTGTCAGCCGCAGTCCACCCTCTAGAGAACCACTTCTACTGTCAGCTAGAGTCCACCCTCTAGAGAACCACTTCTGCTGTCAGCCAGAGTCCACCCTCTAGAGAACCACTTCTACTGTCAGCCAGAGTCCACCCTCTAGAGAACCACTTCTGCTGTCAGCCGCAGTCCACCCGCTAGAGAACCACTTCTACTGTCAGCTAGAGTCCACCCTCTAGAGAACCACTTCTGCTGTCAGCCAGAATCCACCCTCTAGAGAACCACTTCTGCTGTCAGCCAGAGTCCACCCTCTAGAGAACCACTTCTACTGTCAGCTAGAGTCCACCCTCTAGAGAACCACTTCTGCTGTCAGCCAGAGTCCACCCTCTAGAGAACCACTTCTACTGTCAGCCAGAGTCCACCCTCTAGATAACCACTTCTACTGTCAGCCAGAGTCCACCCTCTAGAGAACCACTTCTGCTGTCAGCCGCAGTCCACCCGCTAGAGAACCACTTCTACTGTCAGCTAGAGTCCACCCTCTAGAGAACCACTTCTGCTGTCAGCCAGAATCCACCCTCTAGAGAACCACTTCTGCTGTCAGCCAGAGTCCACCCTCTAGAGAACCACTTCTGCTGTCAGCCAGAGTCCACCCTCTAGAGAACCACTTCTGCTGTCAGCTAGAGTCCACCCTCTAGAGAACCACTTCTGCTATCAGCCAGAGTCCACCCTCTAGAGAACCACTTCTGCTGTCACCCAGAGTCCACCCTCTAGAGAACCACTTCTACTGTCAGCCAGAGTCCACCCTCTAGAGAACCACTTCTGCTGTCAGCCAGAGTCCACCCTCTAGAGAACCACTTCTACTGTCAGCCAGAGTCCACCCTCTAGAGAACCACTTCTGCTGTCAGCCAGAGTCCACCCTCTAGAGAACCACTCCTGCTGTCTGCCAGAGTCCACCCTCTAGAGAACCACTCCTGCTGTCAGCCAGAGTCCACCCTCTAGAGAACCACTTCTACTGTCAGCCAGAGTCCACCCTCTAGAGAACCACTTCTACTGTCAGCCAGAGTCCACACATATTTCTGTTAGTGGGGGTTTGCAAGGGACGAGATTGCATTAGGCTTTGCTTCTTTTTAGAAGAAAGAAACATTTCATTTGTGACTCACTAGAAAGTCATTATCTTAATGGAAAAAAATTGTCTCTGTTGAAATGAGAAATCTGACATATAGTTTAAACACACGTCCTTATTTTAACCAGTTATTTTAAAGCCCTTTGGTGTAACTATGGATCTGTACAATGGGCTTGCTTCACACACACACACACACACACACACACACACACACACACACACACACACACACACACACACACACACAGCTTTGGTTCTGAGCTCTCAAGGACTACAGTTTCACAAAGGGATAAAGCGAAGCATAGATCTAGAATGACTAGCTAGGTTTTGCCCTTTGGTTAGTATTTCAAGACTAGTGTCACCTCGTTAAATCACGCTATTTCTGTATAAAAACCCTACTGTATAAAAACTCACAATGGTGAATTCTTAGATATGGTGAATTCTTAGAACTCACAATGGTGAATTCTTAGATATGGTGAATTCTTAGAACTCACAATGGTGAATTCTTAGATATGGTGAATTCTTAGAACTCACAATGGTGAATTCTTAGATATGGTGAATTCTTAGAACTCACAATGGTGAATTCTTAGATATGGTGAATTCTTAGAACTCACAATGGTGAATTCTTAGATATGGTGAATTCTTAGAACTCACAATGGGGAATTCTTAGATATGGTGAATTCTTAGAACTCACAATGGGGAATTCTTAGATATGGTGAATTCTTAGAACTCACAATGGTGAATTCTTAGATATGGTGAATTCTTAGAACTCACAATGGTGAATTCTTAGATATGGTGAATTCTTAGAACTCACAATGGGGAATTCTTAGATATGGTGAATTCTTAGAACTCACAATGGGGAATTCTTAGATATGGTGAATTCTTAGAACTCACATTGGGGAATTCTTAGATATGGTGAATTCTTAGAACTCACAATGGTGAATTCCTAGATATGGTGTTTTATGTTTTATAGAACAGCTGTTTAATGGCTACAGATATATATATATATATGATTACAGCTTTGGCAGGTGATACTGTAGTCTGGAGTGCAGCGTACAGCTGTCCTTTGATGACATAACTCCTTAGATGTCTGAAATAGCAACACCCACACTTGTAATGCAGACCAGCCTGATAGCACCTAAAGTATAGGTCCTCACAGAGGATGAAGTCACATAACGACGTGTGTTTTTCAAGCTGTTCATGTGGAGGACATTTTAAGTTTAACTAAACGGATCGTACGTGTATCTGATAAAGAAAGAGGGGAGCAGGAAAAGACAATGCTGTGTTTTTTTTTATCTGTGGTATTTTCTCTGTGGTATTTTATATGTGATGGTCACTGCACTGCGTTCCACCTGATGGAGTGAATCTAACAGGCTTCTAAAAATCTCTTAGAAAATCAACATTCTATTTCCCCTTGGCGTTTTGAAACACATCCTGCAGGATATTGTATCAGCGAACCTCCTGACCTTTGGTTACAACCCTTTTAAAGTTAAACCGTCTTTGGGATCGGTGTCCCTTCCACGGAACGGTTGAGCTAACATAGGCTAATGTGATTAGCGTGAGGTTGCAAGTAACGAGAACATTTCCCTGGACATAGACATATCTGATATGGGCAGAAAGCTTAAAATTGCTGTTAATCTGACTGTACTGTCCAATTCACAGTAGCTATTACTGTGAAAGAATACCATGCTATTGTTTAAGGAGAGTGCATAATTTTGAACATGAAAAGTTATTAAAAAGCAAATCAGGCACATTTGGGCAGTCTTGATATATCATTTTGAACAGAAATATAATGGTTCATTGGATCAGTTTAAAACTTTGCACATACACTGATGCCATCTAGTGGTCAAAGTATAAATTGCACCTGGGCTGGAATAATACACATTATAGCCTTTCTCTTGCATTTCGAAGATGATGGTACAAAAAAATACAAAAGAAAGGTTGTTTTTTTCATTGTATTATCTTTTACCAGATCTATTGCGTTATATTCTACTACATTCCTTTCGCATTTACATAAACTTCAAAGTGTTTCCTTTCAAATCGTATCAAGAACATTCTTATCTTTGCTTCAGGGCCTGAGCTACAGGCAGTTAGATTTGGGTCCTGAGCTACAGGCAGTTAGATTTGGGTCCTGAGCTACAGGCAGTTAGATTTGGGTCCTGAGCTACAGGCAGTTAGATTTGGGTCCTGAGCTACAGGCAGTTAGATTTGGGTCCTGAGCTACAGGCAGTTAGATTTGGGTCCTGAGCTACAGGCAGTTAGATTTGGGTCCTGAGCTACAGACAGTTAGATTTGGGCCCTTAGCTACAGGCAGTTAGATTTGGGTCCTGAGCTACAGGCAGTTAGATTTGGGTCCTGAGCTACAGGCAGTTAGATTTGGGTCCTGAGCTACAGGCAGTTAGATTTGGGTCCTGAGCTACAGGCAGTTAGATTTGGGTCCTGAGCTACAGGCAGTTAGATTTGGGTCCTGAGCTACAGGCAGTTAGATTTGGGTCCTGAGCTACAGGCAGTTAGATTTGGGTCCTGAGCTACAGGCAGTTAGATTTGGGTCCTGAGCTACAGACAGTTAGATTTGGGCCCTTAGCTACAGGCAGTTAGATTTGGGTCCTGAGCTACAGGCAGTTAGATTTGGGTCCTGAGCTACAGGCAGTTAGATTTGGGTCCTGAGCTACAGGCAGTTAGATTTGGGTCCTGAGCTACAGACAGTTAGATTTGGGCCCTTAGCTACAGGCAGTTAGATTTGGGTCCTGAGCTACAGGCAGTTAGATTTGGGTCCTGAGCTACAGACAGTTAGATTTGGGCCCTGAGCTACAGGCAGTTAGATTTGGGTCCTGAGCTACAGGCAGTTAGATTTGGGTCCTGAGCTACAGGCAGTTAGATTTGGGTCCTGAGCTACAGGCAGTTAGATTTGGGTCCTGAGCTACAGGCAGTTAGATTTGGGTCCTGAGCTACAGGCAGTTAGATTTGGGTCCTGAGCTACAGGCAGTTAGATTTGGGTCCTGAGCTACAGGCAGTTAGATTTGGGTATGTCATTTTAGGTGAAAATGGAAAAAAAAGGGTCCGATCCTTCAGAGGTTTTGAGGTTATAAGTCTATGTTATTACACCAGCAGCGGGCCCCTGATGTTTGATAAAACTCTGTATATGGTTCTACATGCTTTTATCCTTGAACGACCAGATTAATGGTCTGTTTTGGCCACACGGTGTAAACTGCAGGTTGTTCATGTTAAATGGGATTATGTGCCTGGGTGAAGCAGGGTGAAGTTCTGGGACTGTAGAGGAATTAACTCTTTCACTGATAGAGCTGCGTTCTCTCTGGGTTTATAACTGAGCGGGTGGGCTATGTTTTCTCTGATGGCACAAAATAAAGTTGATGGAGGAAGAGGAGTTTTAACTGTAGCTGAAAGAAGGTTAGAGAGGTAGAGGAGTTTTAACCTGGAGATAAAGGTTCAGCCCAAGTATTAGCCCAGTGTTAGTATTAGCCTAGTGTTAGTATTAGCCCAGTGTTAGTATTAGCCTAGTGTTAGCATTAGCCCAGTGTTAGTATTAGCCCAGTGTTAGTATTAGCCTTGTGTTAGCATTAGCCAAGTGTTAGTATTAGCCTAGTGTTAGCATTAGCCTAGTGTTAGCATTAGCCTCGTGTTAGTATTAGCCTAGTGTTAGTGTTAGCTTAGTGTTAGTATTAGCCTAGTGTTAGTATTAGCCTAGTGTCAGCATTAGCCTAGTGTTAGCATTAGCCTCATGTTAGTATTAGCCTAGTGTTAGTGTTAGCTTAGTGTTAGTATTAGCCTAGTGTTAGTATTAGCCTAGTGTCAGCATTAGCCTAGTGTTAGCATTAGCCTAGTGCTAGTATCAGCCTAGTGCTAGTATCAGCCTAGTGTTAGTGTTAGCCTTATGTTAGTATTTAATGTTTAATGATCTCCTGGTTGTTGATCTCCTCGCTGTTGATCTCTTGGTTGTTGATCTCCTGTTTGTTGGTCTCCTGGTCGTTGATCTCCTGGTTGTTGATCTCTTGGTCGTTGATCTCTTGGTCGTTGATCTCCTGGTCGTTGATCTCTTGGTCGTTGATCTCCTGGTTGTTGATCTCCTGGTCGTTGGATCTCCTGGTCGTTGATCTCTTGGTCGTTGATCTCTTGGTCGTTGATCTCCTGGTCGTTGATCTCTTGGTCGTTGATCTCCTGTTTGTTGATCTCCTGTTTGTTGATCTCCTGGTCGTTGATCTCCTGGTCGTTGATCTCCTGGTCGTTGATCTCTTGGTCGTTGATCTCTTGGTCGTTGATCTCTTGGTTGTTGATCTCTTGGTCGTTGATCTCCTGGTCGTTGATCTCTTGGTCGTTGATCTCTTGGTTGTTGATCTCCTGTTTGTTTATCTCTTGGTCATTGATCTCCTGTTTGTTGATCTCCTGGTCGTTGATCTCTTGGCCGTTGATCTCCTGGTCGTTGATCTCCTGTTTATTGATCTCTTGGTCATTGATCTCTTGGTCGTTGATCTCCTGTTTGTTGATCTGATAGATACTCATGTGTGTGTTTTCGTTCTCTCCCTCCCTCTCTGTAAAGGCTTCAGTGTGACTGCCAACACAACACTTGTGGAACGTCATGTGACCAGTGTTGCCCCGGATACAACCAGATTCCATGGAAACCAGCGACCACTTACCAGGCTAACGAGTGTGAACGTGAGTTTCCCTCCCTCCCTCACCCCACCACCCCTACCCACTCATCACCATCCAACCCCCTCTGAAAAAAGTTGGAGGCAGTTTCCAGAAGTCCTTCCCTGGTATTAGCCAAGGAATGTAGTGCCTGTTAGGCATTAGTTTATCACTGTCATTCTTACGGAAGCAAAACAGCCTCAGGGGTTGTTTTGTTGGTGTTTGGATACAGCCACACACCTATCCTGTCCATCGCAAACATAATACCTCTGTCAGGGAATGACAAGAGGCAGAAAAAGTCTTATACAACAGCCAATCGTATTGTTTCAATGCACAGTCTGATGAAAGCAGAATGTCCCACTAGATCTGAGTCCCATTAGATCTGAGTCCCATTAGATCTGAGCTGAGTCCCATTAGATCTGAGCTGAGTCCCATTAGATCTGAGCTGAGTCCCATTAGATCTGAGTCCGATTAGATCTGAGTCCCACTAGATCTGAGCTGAGTCCCATTAGATCTGAGTCCCATTAGATCTGTGTCCCATTAGATCTGAGTCCCACTAGATCTGAGCTGAGTCCCACTAGATCTGAGTCCCACTAGATCTGAGCTGAGTCCCATTAGATCTGAGTCCCATTAGATCTGAGCTCAGTCCCATTAGATCTGAGCTCAGTCCCATTAGATCTGAGCAGAGTCCCATTAGATCTGAGCTGAGTCCCACTAGACCTCAGCTGAGTCCCATTAGATCTGAGTCCCATTAGATCTGAGCTGAGTCCCATTAGATCTGAGTCCAATTAGATCTGAGCTCAGTCCCATTAGATCTGAGCAGTCCCATTAGAGCTGAGCTGAGTCCCATTAGATCTGAGCTGAGTCCCATTAGATCTGAGTCCCACTAGATCTGAGCTGAGTCCCATTAGATCTGAGCTGAGTCCCACTCGATCTGATCTGAGTCCCATTAGATCTGAGCTGCGTCCCATTAGATCTGAGCTGAGTCCCACTAGTCCCATTTAATCTGATCTGAGCTGACATCAGTGTGGATAAGTCTCTCTCTCGCTCTCTCTCTCTCTCTCTGTCTCTCTCTCTCTCTGTCTCTCTCTCTCTCTGTCTCTGTCTCTCTCTGTCTCTCTCTGTCTCTCTCTGTCTCTCTCTCTCTCTCTCTCTCTCTCTCTCTCGCTCTCTCTCTCTCTCTCTCTCTCTCTGTCAATTCAATTCAAGGGGCTTTATTGGCATGGGAAACATCTGTTAACATTGCCAAAGCAAGTGAGGTAGATAATATACAAAAGTGAAATAAACAATACAATTAACAGTAAACATTACACATACAGAAGTTTCAAAACAATAAAGACATTCTGTCTATCTCTCTCTGTCTTTCTCTCTCTTTCTGTCTGTGTGTGTGTGTGTGTGTGTGTGTGTGTGTGTGTGTGTGTGTGTGTGTGTGTGTGTGTGTGTGTGTGTGTGTGTTGTGGATAAGAGTGTATGGTTAAAGCTACTGCCACCTCCTTCTCGCTGAAGGCTGATAAGAACTGACAGCCCTCACAACTTTTCTCAGACTCAGTAAAAATAGCTTTATCTAAGATCTGGATTGGTTCAAAATGGAGCTGCCAAGCCAAGCAGTGGTGTGTGTTTCTGTGTTTGGTTTTTGGAAGGTTGGGATGCCTCTCTCTTTCCCCTTAATCTAATCTAATCCTAATGCTTCCTGAAATAGTTTTTACTTCTATCACCCCCCCCCCCCCCCCCCCCCAAAAAAAAATGTGGTCTGGTTTAGTTCAATCCAGTTTATATGGTCTGATATAGTCTGGTTTAGTTCAATCCAGTTTTTATGGTCTGATATGGTCTGGTATAGATCAATCCAGTTTATATGGTCTGGTTTAGTTAAATCCAGTTTATATGGTCTGGTTTAGTTAAATCCAGTTTATATGGTCTGGTTTAGTTCAATCCAGTTTATATGGTCTGGTTTAGTTAAATCCAGTTTATATGGTCTGGTTTAGTTCAATCCAGTTTATATGGTCTGATATGGTCTGGTTTAGTTAAATCCAGTTTATATGGTCTGGTTTAGTTAAATCCAGTTTATATGGTCTGGTTTAGTTAAATCCAGTTTATATGGTCTGGTTTAGTTAAATCCAGTTTATATGGTCTGATATGGTCTGGTTTAGTTAAATCCAGTTTATATGGTCTGGTTTAGTTAAATCCAGTTTATATGGTCTGGTTTAGTTAAATCCAGTTTATATGGTCTGGTTTAGTTCAATACAGTTTATATGGTCTGATATGGTCTGGTTTAGTTAAATCCAGTTTATATGGTCTGATATGGTCTGGTATAGTTCAATCCAGTTTATATGGTCTGGTTCCAGCTCTGACTGCAGAACAGCAGTGAGAAAAGGCAGAAGGATGTAGATACAGAGCGTATCTGTATTTCTCCTGCATCTTAGTATTAGGGCCATTCTATGTCAACCCCTCAGTCCACTAGGATGGAGACAAGAACATCAGAAGGCCCTGAGAACAGGTCAATTCCATTTAAATTCAGTCCATTCAGGAAGTTAACTAATGGGGTCAATTGAATTACTTCCCGGATTGATTTAAATGAAATGGAATTGACCCCACACCTTGCTGAGAACTTTAACATTTCTCTGTGGAGGTACTGAGAAACTGTGGAGATACTGAGAAACTGTGGAGGTACTGAGAAACTGTGGAGGTACTGAGAAACAGTGGAGATACTGTAAACAGTGGAGGTACTGAGAAACAGTGGAGGTACTGAGAAACTGCGGCGGTACTGAGAAACTGTGGAGGTACTGAGAAACTGTGGAGGTACTGAGAAACTGTGGAGGTACTGAGAAACTGTGGAGGTACTGAGAAACTTGATCTGTAATTTTTAAAAGGCTTGTACCTCCTCTTCTCCTTTGAAGAGAAAAAGGATTTGACAAGACATGTCATTAGTTAGTTCTAGCTGCTGTGGAAATTATAGTTTTGGTTGGGATGAGAAGAGACCTTCATCTATATTGTTTATTTGTTTATCACCATATGCTCTACTATGTCTCTCATCTTCTATAGTGTGGGATAAACACCTGTCAGACCAGACCTCAGGCTTTAAAACACATAACACGTCTATAGGTATTTCAGAGATATCTCTAGTTCTAGAATAAAAGATGTCTGCCAGAGATATCTCTTTAGTTCTAGAATAAAAGATGTCTGCCAGAGATATCTCTTTAGTTCTAGAACAAAGGATGTCTGCCAGAGGTATCGCAGAGATACAGTAGGTCTGCCAGTGGTATCTCAGAGATACAGAATGTCAGCCAGAGGTATTTCAGAGATACAGTAGGTAGTAGGTACCTAGGTAGTAGGTAGCTAGTAGGTCTGCCAGGGGCGGCAGGATAGCCTAGTGGTTAGAGCGTTGGACTAGTAACCGGAAGGTTGCAAGTTCAAAACCCCGAGCTGACGAGGTACAAATATGTCATTCTGACCCTGAACAGGCAGTTTAACCCACTGTTCCTAGGCTGTCATTGAAATTAAGGATTTGTTCTTAACTGACTTGCCTAGTTAAATAAAGGTACAATTTAAAAAATCTCAGAGATACAGTATGTATATAGCTCTTTTTATGTCTCTGTACATTCTGATCAGTTAGATATTGTTCTTTCCTTGCTCACTGTAGGGTCTCTCTCTCTCTCTCTCTCTCTCTCTACTCTTTCTCTTCTCTTTCTCTCTCTCCTCTCACTCTCTCTATTCTCTTATCTTTCTCTCTCCCTCTCTCTCTCTCTCTCTCTCTCTCTCTCTCTCTCTCTATTCTCTTCTCTCTCTCTCTCCTCTCTCTCTCTACTCTGTCTCTCTCTCTCTCTCTCTCTATTCTCTTCTCTTTCTCTCTCTCCTCTCTCTCTATTCTCTCTCTCTATTCTCTTCTCTCTTCTCTCTCTCTCTCTCTCTCTCTCTCTTCTCTGTCTCTATTTTCTCTCCTCTTTCTCTCTTTTTCTTTCTTTCTCATTTCTATATATATATATTGTTTGGTTTCTCTCCTTTTTCTTCTCACCTCCTTTCATTTCTCTCTCCACTGAGCTCTGGCAGCCTGTCCCCCGAGGTGGAGAATTGCTCTGTTATGTTTTCTGCGTTGGTGTCGTCGTCTGTGACTGTATACGTCTATATTGACACACAGGTCATTCTTACCTGATCCTAGAGTAACCAATGTGTCAGTGTTTCTTGCTTGTCTTGCCTGTTTGTTTCACTGTAGCTTAGACATAGTTCTGATTTAGTAGTTCTGATCATTTCTTCAATGATCTTGATCAATCTCTTATTTTACAAGTTATTTATTGAGCTTGATGAATCTCTCATTTTATAAGTTCTTCATTGATCTTGACGAATCTCTCATTTTATAAGATATTTATTGATCTTGATCAATCTCTCATTTTTTTTTTGTTCTAGATTGATTTTGACCCATCTCAAATTTTAATAAATTATTGATTGATCTTGTACGATTTAGCGTACTAACAGATGTCCGATTCTTTTCTGTTCGTATTTCTTTCAGCCTGTAACTGTAACCAACACTCGTTTGGCTGTTACTACGACCCCGAGGTTGACCAGAGGAGAGCTAGCG
>NC_048580.1:73982379-74024879 GCF_013265735.2 Oncorhynchus mykiss | reverse complement strand
AATTGGTCCTTTGGCTGACCCACTCCTTAGATAACCTCTGACCTTTGTATGTCCAGCTGCCCTAGGTGTTGCCCTCTCCCATGGCCCCACTCTGGCTTCCTGTCCTATACAATAGACAATGTACCTTACCAGAATGGCAAATGCCATTATATAGGACAATATATTTATCCATATATGTACCTAATTTCTCCCACAACCGCTGACTGGACCACACACTACGCTCATCAACTACACACACCAAAACTACACACACCGAAACTACACACACCAAAACTACACATACCACGCTCAAAACTACACACACCTCAATTACACACTCCAGACACCACAATAAAACATACCTCAACTACACACACCTCAACTACACACCCCAACTACACACACCTCAACTACACATACCTCAACTACACACACTTCAACTACACACCCCAACTACACACACCTCAACTACACTCACCACAACTACACACACCCCAACTACACACACCACAACTACACACACCACAACTACACACACCCCAACTACACACACCCCAACTACACACACCGCAATTACACACACCCCAACTACACACACCCCAACTACACACACCTCAACTACACACACCCCAACTACACACACCTCAACTACACACACCACAACTACACACACCCCAACTACACACACCCCAACTACACACACCTCAACTACACACACCTCAACTACACACCAGACACCAAAATAAAACACACCACACATTAAACATTTTGTGGAGGTGCCGAACTCTCTACCCAGACCGTTTGGTGGTGATGTTTGAGACTACATTGCCGTCGGAGACGAATCATCCTGTAACTTAATCCTAAATAACTCCTAATTATTTGTAGATTTGTTAAATTGATGCTTTCATGATCTCATGATGTTGTCACTTCCTGTTTACCCAGTGTGCACCTGTGATCCTCGCACCTCCCTGGGCTCCAGCTGCAGTGTGTCGGGTCACTGCCACTGCAGACCCAACTACAGCGGTACCGCCTGTGACCAGTGTGCTCCTGGTTTCTACGGCTTCCCCAGCTGCACGCGTAAGTTGTCCGAGTTCAAACGACATCTCAAAGCCTGATTGGTTGTTAAAATCAGATTGATTCAATATGTTAAAAAAACTCGGTACACTTATTTATAAATATGTTAATGAAGACGTTTCTCTCCAACATTGGATCCTTTGCATTATGTGTTTTTTCTATAGGTAGGCAGGTA
The DNA here is from genome assembly GCF_013265735.2 of Oncorhynchus mykiss. Taxonomy (NCBI): domain Eukaryota; kingdom Metazoa; phylum Chordata; class Actinopteri; order Salmoniformes; family Salmonidae; genus Oncorhynchus; species Oncorhynchus mykiss. Next base: position 74,023,651 of record NC_048580.1, on the reverse strand, counting down.
GCCTAGGCAGGTAGCCTAGTGGTTAGAGAGTAGAGGCGGCAGGTAGCCTAGTGGTTAGAGTGTAGAGGTGGCAGGTAGCCTAGTGGTTAGAGTGTAGAGGCGGCAGGTAGCCTAGTGGTTAGAGTGTAGAGGAGGCAGGTAGCCTAGTGGTTAGAGAGTAGAGGCGGCAGGTAGCCTAGTGGTTAGAGTGTAGAGGACGCAGCGTAGCCTAGTGGTTAGAGTGTAGAGGTGGCAGGTAGCCTAAGTGGTTAGAGTGTAGAGGTGGCAGGTAGGCTAAGTGGTTAGAGTGTAGAGGCGGCAGGTAGCCTAAGTGGTTAGAGTTTAGAGGTGGCAGGTAGCCTAGTGGTTAGAGTGTAGGGGCGGCCGGTAGCCTAGTGGTTAGAGAGTAGAGGCGGCAGGTAGCCTAGTGGTTAGAGTGTAGAGGTGGCAGGTAGCCTAGTGGTTAGAGTGTAGGGGCGGCCGGTAGCCTAGTGGTTAGAGTGTAGAGGCAGCAGGTAGCCTAGTGGTTAGAGCGTTGGACCAGTAACCGAACGATTGCTAAATCGAATCCCCCGAGCTGACAAGGTTAAAAATCTGTCGTTCTGCCCCTGAACAAGGCAATTAACCCACTGTTCCCGGGAGGCCGTCATTGTAAATAAGAATTTGTTCATAACTGACTTGCCTAGTTAAATTAAGGTTCAATTTTAAAAAGTTTTCTGAATGTAGCTAAATGCTAGCTGGCTATCTCGCTCCACAGCTACTATGCTAATGTGTTAATATCTCTCTCCTCCCTCAGCTTGTCAGTGCTCAGCTGAGGGCTCCAGGTTCAGTAGCTGTGACCAGGTGAGTGGTCAGTGTACCTGTCTACCCAACGTCGTGGGACAGAGGTGTGACACCTGCAGCTCTGGAACCTACGGATTCCCTATGTGCCAAGGTAAGACTTAGAGTCCATCTTGATCTTAAACTTAAACTTGATCTCAATCTTTCAAGTTCAAGTTTCTACTTTATTGTCCCAGAGAGAGAAAGAGAGAGAGTTAAAGAGACGAAGAGATAAACTAAACGATGGGTTACTTTCTCCCCTGAACAGCTGGCACATGCAACCCAGCCGGCTCTGTGCAGAACGAGGTCCTGCCAACTGTTGTAAGTAGCTTACATCTACGGTTCGTTCGGTTTCTAATAAAATATGTTTTAACGAAATGCAACATATATTCTGTACTGTTGTTCATTGTTTAGTCATCTCTACACGTTTTTAACAGGGTTCCTGTGAGTGTCAGCCTTACGTGGAGGGTGTGGCCTGTGACAGGTGTAAACCTCTGTTCTGGAACCTGTCACCTGACACCGTCTACAGATGTTCCAGTAAGAGACATCTGTACACTTCCTGTTTCATCAAAAAGGAGACATCTGTACACTTCCTGTTTTATCAAAAGGAGACATCTTTAGCCTCCCGGGTGGCGCAGTGGTCTACTTGTGCCACCAAATCATATCAAATCAAATCAAATTTATTTATATAGCCCTTCGTACATCAGCTGATATCTCAAAGTGCTGTACAGAAACCCAGCCTAAAACCCCAAACAGCAAGCAATGCAGGTGTAGAAGCACGGTGGCGAGGAAAAACTCCCTAGAAAGGCCAAAACCTAGGAAGAAACCTAGAGAGGAACCAGGCTATGTGGGGTGGCCAGTCCTCTTCTGGCTGTGCCGGGTGGAGATTATAACAGAACATGGCCAAGATGTTCAAATGTTCATAAATGACCAGCATGGTCGAATAATAATAAGGCAGAACAGTTGAAACTGGAGCAGCAGCACGGCCAAGTGGACTGGGGACAGCAAGGAGTCATCATGTCAGGTAGTCCTGGGGCATGGTCCTAGGGCTCAGGTCCTCCGAGAGAGAGAAAGAAAGAGAGAAGGAGAGAATTAGAGAACGCACACTTAGATTCACACAGGACATCGAATAGGACAGGAGAAGTACTCCAGATATAACAAACTGACCCTAGCCCCCCCGACACATAAACTACTGCAGCATAAATACTGGAGGCTGAGACAGGAGGGGTCAGGAGACACTGTGGCCCCATCCGAGGACACCCCCGGACAGGGCCAAACCAAAGACTCTAGGTTCGTGCCCAGACTCTGTCGCAGCCGGCCGCGACGGGAGGTCCGTGGGGCGACGCACAATTGGCCTAGCGTCGTCCGGGTTAGGGAGGGTTTGGCCGGTAGGGATATCCTTGTCTCATCGCGCACTAGCGACTCCTGTGGCGGGCCGGGCGCAGTGCATGCTAACCAAGATTGCCAGGTGCACTGTGTTTCCTCCGACACATTGGTGCGGCTGGCTTCCGGATTGGATGCGCGCTGTGTTAAGAAGCAGTGCGGCTTTGTTGGGCTGTGTTTTGGAGGACGCATGACTTTCGACCTTCGTCTCTCCCGAGCCCGTACGGGAGTTGTAGCGATGAGACAAGATAGTAATTACTAACAATTGGACACCACGAAATTGGGGAGAAAAGGGGGTAAAAACATTTTTTTAAAGGAGACATCTACTCTTCCTGTTTTATCAAAAGGAGACATCTTTACACTTCCTGTTTTATCAAAAGGAAACATTGTGCTTGTTATTGTGAATCATTTATGTAGTAGACTTTGGGTTGACCTGTTTCAAACGTGATAAATTCAGTTTGGGTAGCAGTAGATTCTACTACTTCCTATACTACTTCCTGAAGTGAATGACAAAAATTCATTGTATTTTCTGTGTGTTCCTCCGTCTCCCAGACTGTGAATGCAACGTTGAAGGGACTGTGGCCGGTGTGGCAGAGTGTGCTCAGGTGAAAAGGTTTTTTCTCAACGATTCAACTGATTTATTTGACATGAAGCAGCCAGTAATACTGGCTAGCTACAGTAGAGTTCTGTCACGATACAGATGGAACATACAGTTCAATTAGACCAGTAATACTGGCTAGCTACAGTAGAGTTCTGTCACGATACAGATGGAACATACAGTTCAATTAGACCAGTAATACTGGCTAGCTACAGTAGAGTTCTGTCACGGTACAGATGGAACATACAGTTCAATTAGACCAGTAATACTGGCTAGCTACAGTAGAGTTATGTCACGATACAGATGGAACATACAGTTCAATTAGACCAGTAATACTGGCTAGCTACAGTAGAGTTCTGTCACGATACAGATGGAACATACAGTTAAATTAGACCACTACTTGTTTCAATTCAACGGATCTTTAAAAGTTTTTTTCTTTTTCTCGGGCTCCATCAGAACAACGGCCAATGTCACTGTAAACCCAACGTGTGCAGTGGCACCTGCTCTGTGTGTAAAGACGGATACTTCAACCTGCAGAGTGGCAGCTTCTTCGGCTGTCAAGGTAACCCTTCGACTACTGTCCCACCAACTGAATGTTGCTCTGTCCAGAAGACCCCTGAAGTAGCCCCTCTTGTACAATCTACCAGTAGGCCTATGGTCTCATGAGTCTTCTCTAGTACCCTCTGTGGATTGGCTAGGTACCCCCAGGGATCCTAGTACCCCCTGTGGATAGGCCAAGTACCCCCAGGGATCCTAGTACCCCTGTGGATAGGCTAGGTACCCCCAGGGATCCTAGTACCCCCTGTGGATAGGCTAGGTACCCACAGGGATCCTAGTACCCCCTGTGGATAGGCCAAGTACCCCCAGGGATCCTAGGTACCCCCTGTGGATAGGCCAAGTACCCCCAGGGATCCTAGGTACCCCCTGTGGATAGGCTAGGTACCCCCAGGGGTCCAAGTAACCCAGGGGTCCTAGTACCGCTCGCCAACCCAACATCTTAACCATTAGATCAAGAGAACATCCTCATGGTTCGGGGGCAAAAGTTGGGCTTTACGTGTCTCAAGCAGAGATACCTCGAGAGGGCGAATTCCAAATCTCCTCTGTTACAATAACACCAGTCTGGTGTACTATACATTTTTTTTAATAAACTATAAATGTTGTACAGCAGTATATCAAGTCCTCTAGATGTGTTGGTGTGTGTGTTGCAGGCTGTCAGTGTGACATTGGAGGATCAGTGGGTCAGTCCTGTGGGGAGAGGACCGGGAGATGTCGTTGCAGACCCAACGTGGAGGGATCCAAGTGTAACATGTGAGTGAAAAAGGGGTGTGTCTGTTTGCATCACAGATAGAAAAAAGAAGAAGAGTCCCATTGTCATTTCCTGATCACTTTTTTTTCCCCGAAAGCTTTATTAACCCCCGAGAAACATACGATACCCAATAGGAGGCTTTCTATTTTCATTTACTGAAAATATTATTTTAAACGTAAATTATATATATATTTTTTTAAACCAGCATTCCGTCTCTCCTTTCAAGGCCTCGTCCAGACCACTACTTTCCAGACCTGCACCACCTGAAGTTTGAGATAGAGGAGGGTACCACGCTGGACGGGCGGCCGGTGCGCTTCGGCTACAACCCCCTGGAGTTTGAAGGGTTCAGCTGGAGAGGGTACGCTCAGATGTCCTCCATTCAGGTGAGTCCTCTATACCACATGTATATTAATACCTAGCACATATAGCCTATATCTCTGTGGCTCTGTCCTCCCTTTCCACTGTCTTAGATCTCACACACAGCTGTTATTATGTTTTTTTAAGTGATGTGTAGTTTTATTTGTTAGTAGTAGTAACTGAATTCGTTCCCCCCCCGGGGAAGGAGTTGCTATGTTATCATAGACATCCTCTCTGTGTGTTCTCTGTTATATTCATGACTAATGAATTGTCTTCACTACAACGTGTGTTCAATTCTGCGGTCAACTTAAACCTCAGTCATTCTAAACCCCCTTTTTTTTGCATTTGCAACCATAACTTATTCTTCTGAATAAGTCTCAAGGTTCAATAGGTCGACGTTTTAGGTATAGTGTCCCTGTAGTATAGCTTTAGGAGGACAGCTTGCTTTATGCTTGGGTGATTGATGACGGAAGCTAGCGTGTTTGCATTGTGGTGCTCCCTGTGTGTTTTATGGAGTGGGCGGGAGAGGTGTGTGCTAGGCATAGAGATGGTTAGAGGGCACACGTGAGTCACAAAGCCCGTTTTAACATGGGCAGCGCCATTGAAGGCTATCACCATTTATGGTCAACTGGGTGGGACTTCCTGTGGGTTAAGTAGGAATCCCACCGGAGGGATCAGCCAATGAATTATACTCCTTAGAAAAACATCCCAGGGCCTCCGGTTTTGCGAACCCTGGTCTGTAGGCGTCACTACAGACCAGGGTTTGATCCCAGGCTGTATCACAGCGGTCTAATGCATTGCGTCGCAGTATTGAGGCGTCACTACAGACCAGGGTTCGATCCCAGGCTGTATCACAGCGGTCTAAGGCATTGCGTCGCAGTATTGAGGCGTCACTACAGACCAGGGTTCGATCCCAGGCTGTATCACAGCGGTCTAAGGCATTGCATCGCAGTATTGAGGTGTAACTACAGACCAGGGTTCGATCCCAGGCTGTATCACAGCGGTCTAAGGCATTGCGTCGCAGTACTGAGGCGTCACTACAGACCAGGGTTCGATCCAGGCTGTATCACAGCCGTCTAAGGCATTGCGTCGCAGTATTGAGGCGTCACTCCAGACCAGGGTTCAATCCCAGGCTGTATCACAGCGGTCTAAGGCATTGCATCGCAGTATTGAGGCGTCACTACAGACCAGGGTTCGATCCCAGGCTGTATCACAGCGGTCTAAGGCATTGCATCGCAGTATTGAGGCGTCACTACAGACCAGGGTTCGATCCCAGGCTGTATCACAGCGGTCTAAGGCATTGCATCGCAGTATTGAGGCGTCACTACAGACCAGGGTTCGATCCCAGGCTGTATCACAGCGGTCTAAGGCATTGCATCGCAGTATTGAGGCGTCACTACAGACCAGGGTTTGATCCCAGGCTGTATCACAGCAGTCTAAGGCATTGCATCGCAGTATTGAGGCGTCACTACAGACCAGGGTTCGACCTTGACTCGACCTTTGCCGACAAGATTGAAATTGAGGAGAAAAAAGGGGTTGAAATATTAAGATAACAGACATCCCAGCACTGCAGGTAACAGTAAGAATAACGCAACAAGAAATAGATACTTTAAAATAAAGCCTTCACTGGTTGCTGCCGATGCTGTCGCAGAAGTCTTCAATGGCAGAGCGGATGTGTGGCCTCTTTTCATCTCTATGGGGCTTTATGGTTGGCTTTGGCTGCAGTGGTGGTGGTATGGTATTAAGGAGTGGTGCTGGTGGTGTGGTATTAAGGAGTGGTGCTGGTGTGGTATTTAGGAGTGGTGGTGGTGTGGTATTAAGGAGTGGTGCTGGTGTGGTATTTAGGAGTGGTGCTGGTGTGGTATTAAGGAGTGGTGGTGGTGTGGTATTTAGGAGTGGTGCTGGTGTGGTATTTAGGAGTGGTGCTGGTGTGGTATTAAGGAGTGGTGGTGGTGTGGTGTTAAGGAGTGGTGCTGGTGTGGTATTAAGGAGTGGTGGTGGTGTGGTATTAAGGAGTGGTGCTGGTGGTGGTGTGGTATTAAGGAGTGGTGCTGGTGTGGTATTAAGGAGTGGTGGTGGTGTGGTATTAAGGAGTGGTGCTGGTGTGGTATTAAGGAGTGGTGGTGGTGTGGTATTAAGGAGTGGTGCTGGTGGTGGTGTGGTATTAAGGAGTGGTGCTGGTGTGGTATTAAGGAGTGGTGGTGGTGTGGTATTAAGGAGTGGTGCTGGTGGTGTGGTATTAAGGAGTGGTGCTGGTGTGGTATTTAGGAGTGGTGCTGGTGTGGTATTAAGGAGTGGTGGTGGTGTGGTATTAAGGAGTGGTGCTGGTGTGGTATTTAGGAGTGGTGCTGGTGTGGTATTAAGGAGTGGTGGTGGTGTGGTATTAAGGAGTGGTGCTGGTGTGGTATTAAGGAGTGGTGGTGGTGTGGTATTAAGGAGTGGTGCTGGTGGTGGTGTGGTATTAAGGAGTGGTGCTGGTGTGGTATTAAGGAGTGGTGGTGGTGTGGTATTAAGGAGTGGTGCTGGTGTGGTATTAAGGAGTGGTGCTGGTGTGGTATTAAGGAGTGGTGCTGGTGGTGGTGTGGTATTAAGGAGTGGTGCTGGTGTGGTATTAAGGAGTGGTGGTGGTGTGGTATTAAGGAGTGGTGCTGGTGGTGTGGTATTAAGGAGTGGTGCTGGTGTGGTATTAAGGAGTGGTGCTGGTGTGGTATTAAGGAGTGGTGGTGGTGTGGTATTAAGGAGTGGTGCTGGTGGTGGTGTGGTATTAAGGAGTGGTGTTGGTGTGGTATTAAGGAGTGGTGCTGGTGTGGTATTAAGGAGTGGTGCTGGTGTGGTATTAAGGAGTGGTGTTGGTGTGGTATTAAGGAGTGGTGTTGGTGTGGTATTAAGGAGTGGTGCTGGTGTGATATTAAGGAGTGGTGTTTGTGTGGTATTATGGAGTGGTGCTGGTGTGGTATTAAGGAGTGGTGTTGGTGTGGTATTAAGGAGTGGTGTTGGTGTGGTATTAAGGAGTGGTGTTGGTGTGGTATTAAGGAGTGGTGCTGGTGTGGTATTAAGGAGTGGTGTTGGTGTGGTATGATGGAGTGGTGCTGGTGTGGTATTAAGGAGTGGTGGTGGTGTGGTATTATGGAGTGGTGCTGGTGTGGTATTAAGGAGTGGTGGTGGTGTGGTATTAAGGATTGGTGCTGGTGTGGTATTAAGTAGTGGTGGTGTGTGTTATTAAGGAGTGGTGTTGGTGTGGTATTATGGAGTGGTGCTGGTGTGGTATTATGGAGTGGTGCTGGTGTGGTATTATGGAGTGGTGCTGGTGTTGTATTAACTAGTGGTTTGCTTTCTTCCCTCTCTATCCCTTCGTTTTGCCCTCCCCTCTCCTCCTCTCCCCTCTTCTCCCTCCCCTCTCTCCCCTCCCTCCCCTCCCCTCCCTCCCCTCCTCCCCACCCTCTCCCCTTTCCTCACCCTCCCTACCCTCTTCTTACTCCCCCCTCCCCTCCCTCCCCTCTCTCCCCTCCCCTCCCTCCCCTCCTCCCCACCCTCTCCCCTCTCCTCACCCTCCCTACTCTCTCCCCTCCCACCTCTCCATCTCTTTTCCTCCTCCCTGCCCTCTTCTTACTCCCCCCTCCCCTCCCTCCCCTCCCTCCCCTCCCCTCCCTCCCCTCCTCCCCACCCTCTCCCCTTTCCTCACCCTCCCTACCCTCTTCTTACTCCTCCCTCCCCTCTCTCCCCTCCCTCCCCTCCCCTCCCTCCCCTCCTCCCCACCCTCTCCCCTCTCCTCACCCTCCCTACCCTCTCCCCTCCCACCTCTCCATCTCTTTTCCTCCTCCCTGCCCCCCACCCCTACGTGTCATCCCCCCAGTCCAAGGTGGTGGTTCAAGTCTCGGTCAGCTCTCCGGACCTGTTCCAAATAGTCTTGCGCTACGTGAATCGGGGTGGCCTGGACATGAGGGGCAGGGTGTCCGTCCTGGAAGACGGGAAGAACTTCATGTGCGGTAACTGTAAGTGTAAGACTCTGTACTATCCTACCCTTAGTGCACTATATGGGGAAAAGGTCCAATGGGACACAGCCTTCCTCTCCCCAGCCTCTCCTCCTCTTTCTCTTCCAATTATGCTGCTCTCTTTTCGCTCTTCCTCCCCTCGCTCTCTTCTCCTCATGGATGGTCATAGTGGCCTCTCCCAGAGGCAGCTGGTGATTGGTTGGTATTGGCATGTAGAGGCAGGGTTTAGAGCTGGCTGTGGGTGAACTTCCTGTCGCGGTTCAAGGGTTTCTGAGGAACTGAAAATCCTGACCTCTGACCCCTCAACCTCCCAAACCCCATAGTCCTCTAACCTCCTATACTATCACAGTTTTTTTTTAACTCAGACCTTATCTTTTGCTATACCTCTTTCCCCTCCTCTTCCTCACGCTTCTCCTCCCCCTCCTCTTCCTCCTCCTCATCCTCCTTCACCTCTACTCCCCATCCTCCTCCTCTTCATCCTCCCCTTCTCCTCCTCTTCCCCTTCCCCCTCCTCTTCCTCCTCCTCCTCCACCTCTACTCCCTCCCCTCCTCCTCTTCCTCCTCCTCCTCCTCCTCCTCCACCTCTATTCCTCCTCCTCCTCCACCTCTACTCCTCCTCCTCCTCCCCCCTTCCTCCTCCTCTTCCTCTTCCTCCTCCTTCAGTACTGTATTTACTGAGTGGATCTACAGTACTGTATTTACTGAGTGTGGATTTACAGTACTGTATTTACTGAGTGGATCTACAGTACTGTATTTACTGAGTGTGGATTTACAGTACTGTATTTACTGAGTGTGGATCTACAGTACTGTATTTACTGAGTGGATCTACAGTACTGTATTTTCTGAGTGTGGATTTACAGTAATGTATTTACTGAGTGTGGATCTACAGTACTGTATTTACTGAGTGGATCTACAGTACTGTATTTTCTGAGTGTGGATTTACAGTACTGTATTTACTGAGTGGATTTAAAGTACTGTATGTACTTCATGCTCTCTTGATAAGTCTACAGATTTTCCTATTCTCTAATAAACCACTCCATATAAGGAGTTCCCTCAGAGGAAATATAAAGTGATTTGATTTTAATTTAATTTAATTCATCTCTGCGTCTGGACCTCAATCAACCTCTCCCTCTCTCTCTCTCTGTTTCATGACTCTCTCTGTTTCTCTCTCTCTGTCTCTCTCTCTCTCTCTCTCTCTCTCTGTCTCTCTCTCTCCCTCTCTCTGTCTCTCTCTCTCTCCCTCTCTCTCTCTCTCTCACTCTCTCTCTCTCTCTCTCTCTCTCTTTCTCCTTCTCCTCTCTCCCAGGCTCAGAACAGTCCAAACAGATCGTGTTTGCCCCCAGCTCAGAACCTACCTTTGTCAACGTGCCCCAGAATAACTTTGTGGAGCCGTTTGTTCTGAACCCTGGTACCTGGACCGTGGTCATTGAGGCCGAGGGCATACTGCTGGTGAGAACCGTGTGTATGTTATATACTGTATGTGTTGCAGGCAGCAGAACCATAGTCCATTTATGTTAGAACGTTTGAATCGTTTTTTTTCCATTAGAGACAGAAAGGATTATTTTTTTCACCCCCCTGTGTCTCCGTGACGGTCAATTTAACACGCCATAATGATGTATGGGATTTAAATGGAGGTGTGCTGTAATCTGTAACATACGCCTTCGTTAATAACATCCTGTTGTTGTACAGGACTATCTGGTGCTCCTGCCCAGTGCGTTCTATGAGGCCCCCGTGCTGCAGACCAAAGTGACTGAGCCGTGCTCCTACGGCGCGGCGCCAGGTGCCAGCCATAAGTAAGTGGTTGACGTGGACGTTGGCTTCTTCCCTCTGTAGAAATACTTATAAGGAGATTACTCTTCCCAGTCGAGGCTCACTCTTGAATGACGCGAAGATAAATGATAGGTTAAATATTGCTGTTAGATACACTGTGTAATTGGATCCTGTGGTATTACTAAAGTAGAACTAACCTGTCTCTCTGTGTCTCTCCCTGATAGCTGTCTGATAAACTACCTGTCTCTCTGTGTCTCTCCCTGATAGCTGTCTGATCTACAAGTATCTGTCTCTGGATGGGTTCCCCTCCATCTCTGGTAACGATGCCAGCTGCCGGTTCGACAACCACCTGCCCAGACCCTGTCACCAGGAGAGGATCACCCCTCGCCACCCCGACATGGCCGTCTGCAGCGGTAGCGATGTCAGTATAAACGGGAGAGGGTTGTGCGTGCGTGCGCGTGTGTGTGTGTGTGTGTGTGTGTGTGTGTGTGTGTGTTTGTGTGTGTGTGTGCGTGCGCGCGCGTGCCGTGTCGTGTGTGAGAAAGAGAGAGAGCCTGGTTGTAAGTGTGGCCGTGCATTTGACGGTGTACGTAAGTGAAATGACAGAACACTGACTGTAAAAAACACGTCTCCTCTGTCCTGTCCCAGCTAAATGTCCAGATGCATAGCTGGGTTAACACTGACTGTCTCTCCTCTCTCAGCTAAATGTCCAGATGCATAGCTGGGTTAACACTGACTGTCTCTCCTCTCTCAGCTAAATGTCCAGATGCATAGTCGTGTGCCCCGTCCCGGGGACTATGTGCTGGTGCTAGAATACGCCAGTGAGGAGGAAGCACCACAGACCATCTCTGTGTCCGTCAACACACCTGGCGGAAGGACACACCAGCACCACGTCACGGTGCTGCCCTGCAAATACAGGTGTGTGTGTGTGTTTGCAGAGGCCCTATGTGTCATTTTGTATACAGACTAGTTGTTGCTATCAAAAAATACTACTGGCTGCCATTGGTGTTTCATGAACGGATGTTATCTATTCTCAATGTGTAGCTTGACTGATCTCTCATATCTCTCTCTCCTCTCTCTCTCTCCTCTCTCTCTCTCTCCTCTCTCTCTCTCTCTCTCTCTCTCTCTCTCTCTCTCCTCTCTCTGTCTCTCTCTCTCTCCTCTCTCTGTCTCTCTCTCTCTCCCCTCTCTCTCTCTCTCTCTCTCTCTCTCTCTCTCTCTCTCTCTCCCTCCCTCCCTCTCTCTCTCTCTCTCTCTCTCTCTCTCTCTCTCTCTCTCTCTCTCTCTCTCTCTCTCTCTCTCTCTCTCTCTCTCTCTCTCTCTCTCTCGTCTGTGTGTAGTTTCCTGTGTCGGGTGGTGACCATCGATGAGATGAACCGTGTGGCTGTCTTCACCCTGTCCACTGATGCTGAGGTCCAACTGATTGCTGACAGAGCCAGTTTCTTCCTGGTAAGAGGTTGAACACGATACGGTCAAACACAGAGCAGAAGACGGGTCTCTCTCTTTTCTCCTGAAGTGTCCTGAAAATAAATCCCTGATATGTGGAAAGTCCCTTTATCCCTACACCAAACAACTTATAACTTGGTGAGGAATAGTGAACGAGTGCATACTTCAGGGGGAAAAGGAGAGATTATTGGGACACAGCCATCGTTTGACTTTCGGATCGTGAATGGGAGCAGAGGGGTCGAAACAGCTAATCAGTTTCATTTCATTCTGAACAGAACCACCATTTTTTGGAGGGTCCGTTCCACTCTTCCTACCAGAGTAATAAAGTTCTGAACCGGTTCGAATACATTTAACTCATTCATGTGTTATAATAATATGTTATAATGTGTTATAATGTGTTATAATGTGTTATAATGAGTTATAATGTGTTATAATGTGTGTTATAATGCGTTATAATGTTTCGGTTATTAGTAGGTATATCATTACTTCACTGAATTCTATCATTATATACCAGCTAGAGACCTACGGAGGAGCGGCTAATGTGGAGGAACATCCAAGTGTTCGGCTCAACACCGAGGCTAGCTAAAATCCCTGGGCTCAACACCGAGGCTAGCTCAATACCCTGGGCTCAACACCGAGGCTAGCTAAAATCCCTGGGCTCAACACCGAGGCTAGCTCAATGCCCTGGGCTCAACACCGAGGCTAGCTAAAATCCCTGGGCTCAACACCGAGGCTAGCTCAATGCCCTGGGCTCAACACCAAGGCTATCTAAAATCCCTGGGCTCAACACCGAGGCTAGCTCAATGCCCTGGGCTCAACACTGAGGCTAGCTCAATGCCCTGGACTCAACACCGAGGCTATCTCAATGCCCTGGACTCAACACCGAGGCTAGCTCAATGCCCTGGGCTCAACACTGAGGCTAGCTCAATGTCCTGGACCAGAGCTAGCTAGCTAACAAACTTGTGTGTGCAGCAACACCAGAATTCAAAACACGTCTTAACTTTTTTTTGTAGTTAATTAAATCCAATGTGAAATGTGATAACTTTAGTATCCTTAAACTAGTCTAGAAAACTAGCTGGCAGACAGACACTGGATGGAGAAGTTTCTCCTGGCAGACAGACACTGGATGGAGAAGTTTCTGTGGGAAGACAGAGTGAGTACTAGGTTTTTTTTGTGGGATTGAAACTTTTGGTGATCTTTCCTCCAGCACAAAGTGTACCTGGTTCCCCGGGAGCAGTTTATCATGGACTACCTGGAGACTAAAGTCCACTGCATCAGCACACATGGACTGTTCTCACCTGACAGGTAACCAGACAGACCCTTCTCACCTGACAGGTAACCAGACAGACCCTTCTCACCTGACAGGCAACCAGACAGACCCTTCTCACCTGGCCGGTAACCAGACAGACCCTTCTCACCTGACAGGTAACCAGACAGACACTTCTCACCTGACAGGTAACCAGACAGACCCTTCTCACCTGACAGGTAACCAGACAGACCCTTCTCACCTGACAGGTAACCAGACAGACCCTTCTCACCTGGCCGGTAACCAGACAGACCCTTCTCACCTGACAGGTAACCAGACAGACCCTTCTCACCTGACAGGTAACCAGACAGACCATTCTCACCTGACAGGTAACCAGACAGACCCTTCTCACCTGACAGGTAACCAGACAGAAGGGATTCAGGCTCTGAAGACGTAATATGTTGTGGAGTCCGACCAATCACTGAACTCCTGATCCAAGTCCCCAGGTGCTACATACTTACATTAACTATTATCCACTATTTAATTTTCTCTTCCCCTCTCCTCCCTCACTCCTCCTACCCCCTCCCTTCCTCTCGCTACCTCCTCTTCCCTCTCCTCTCCTCTCTCCTCCCCTCCCCTCTCTCCTCTCATCTCCTCTCCTCTTCCTCCTCTCCTCTTCCTCCTCTGCTGTCCTTCCTCTCCTCTTCCCTTCTCCTCCCTCCCTCACTCCACCTCTCCTCTCCTCTCTCTACCTCCTCTTTCTCTACCCCCTCCCTCCTCTCCTCTCCTCTTCCCCTCTCCTCCTTCACTCCTCTACCCTCTCCCTCCCTCCTCCTCTCTTCCTCTTCCTCTCCCAATCCAGCTCGTCCTGTATCCCGTCTAGGTTCCAGACCCCCTCTGATTCGCTGGTGTTGAAGGAAGGTCAAGGGTCATCTGTCCAGGAGCCTGTCCTGGCCTCCCCTGCTGACCCCCCTGTGGGTCCAGCCGACACCATTCCCTGGGCCAGCGGAGACCGTCCTCCCACCGCAGCGGATGACGTGGACCATGTCCGCCTTGATTCCGCTCAGGTAATCCTTCATCATTTCATTCAGGTACCTGGTCTACGACATTTTATTTTGTCTTTATTTTTATTTTTTTACAGGAGATCTACTAAGGTTGAGAACCTATGTTCTAGAAAGACCTCACATTGGATGTTATTGAAGTATTCGTTGACAGTCACACAATAAAATCCAATTCACTAATAGTTTTCTGCGGAACGATTCCAATGTCACGCGGTCATGATGGTTCTGTCTTCCTGCCCTCCAGAATGCAGCAGTGTACTCTGGTCGTGTCCAAACTCTGGGTCGTTACGTGTTCATCCTCCACTACCACCAGCCCCTCCACCCCACCTACCCTGTCCAGGTCTTCATCAACGGTGGACGCATCTGGCAAGGTGAATATCTCTCTATATCAATAGTTATACTATCGCTGTTAAAAGATTGTGATCAAGTCCTTAAATGAGCAAAATACAGAACGCAGGAAAAGTCAGAAAATCACAATTATCTTTTGACAGTTGAATTTGAATCTTTTGACAGATAAATTTAAATATTTTGACAGTTGAATTTGAATCTTTTGACAGATAAATTTAAATATTTTGACAGTTGAATTTGAATCTTTTGACAGTTAAATTTAAATATTTTCACAGTTGAATTTCAATCTTTTGTAATCTTTTTGTAATCTCCATCCTCCAGGCCATGCCAACGCCTCCTTCTGTCCCCATGGTTACGGTTGCCGTAGCGTTCTGATCTCGGAGAACCAGATCATTCTGGACGTGACGGACAACGAGATCTTCCTGACCGTCCAGGTCCCTGATGGAAAAACACTCTGGCTGGTGAGTTAGTCTAGAAACACTAAGAGAAAATGTCTTTATTTTTTATAAGTGAAAGACAAGCGAAGATTGAAATGAATCCATAGAGCTTGTGGTTGTTGTCCATTTCAATTTCAGTTGTCTGCTTGCAGAGCTTAACATCTATTTCAGTACAGAGCACTGGAAAGTGTAGATAGAGGTGTATAAAGACTGTGAAGTTCTAACAACGTGTGTGGTGTGTGTGTGTGTGTGTGTGTGTGTGTGTGGTGTGTGTGTGTGTGTGGTGTGTCTGTGTGTGTGTGTGTGTGGTGTGTGTGTGTCAGGACTATGTTCTGGTGGTCCCAGAGAGCAGCTACAGCTCCAGTTATCTGTCTGAACAACCTCTGGACAAATCATATGACTTCATCAGCAACTGTGGCCAGAACAGCTTCTACATCCAGTGAGTTTACTGTACAGCATGTCTGATGTAAAAGAAAAGCTAATAAAAGATAGATTATGTGTTGTGGCTGAGAATATATACTTTACTATTATATTATTATACTATATACTTGCTCAAATGTAATTTCAGTACCCAGAACCAAATCTCACCTGGTCAGTAGCTGGACAGCTAATCATCTGTCTAGAGACTAACTACAGACTAACTACTGACTAACTACAGACTAACTACAGACTATCTAGAGACTAACTAGAGACTAACTAGAGACTAACTAGAGACTAACTACAGACTAACTAGAGACTAACTACAGACTAACTACAGACTATCTAGAGACTAACTAGAGACTAACTAGAGACTAACTACAGACTAACTACAGACTAACTACAGACTATCTAGAGACTAACTACAGACTAACTACATACTAACTACAGACTAACTACAGACTAACTACATACTAACTACAGACTAACTAGAGACTAACTAGAGACAACTAGAGACAACTAGAGACTAACTAGAGACTAACTACAGACTAACTACAGACTAACTACAGACTAACTAGAGACTAACTAGAGACAACTAGAGACTAACTACAGACTAACTACAAACTAACTGCAGACTAACTACAGACTAACTACAGACTAATTAAAGACTAACTAGAGACTAACTAGAGACAACTAGAGACTAACTGCAGACTAACTACACTATCTAGAGACTAAATTGAGACCAACTACAGACTAACTACACTATCTAGAGACTAACTACAGACTAACTACAGACTAATTAAAGACTAACTACAGACTAACTACACTAACTACAGACTAACTACACTAACTAGAGACAAACTACACTAACTACAGACTAACTACAGACTAACTACAGACTAACTAGAGACTAACTACACTAACTAGAGACTAACTACACTAACTAGAGACCAACTAGAGACTAACTACACTAACTAGAGACCAACTAGAGACTAACTAGAGACTAACTAGAGACTAACTAGCTCAAATGTGAATACCTCTCCCTCTCTCTCTCTCTCACTCTCTCTCCCCGCTCTCTCTCCACCCCCCCACCCCCCCCCCCCCCCCCCTCTCTCCAGTCCTGCCACAGCCTCTCCATTCTGTCTTGGTTCAGCCATCTCTCTCTCTGCGTTCTTCAACAACGGTGCCATGCCCTGCGGGTGCCATGAGGTGGGCGCGGACAGCGATACCTGCCAACCCTTCGGCGGGCAGTGCCAGTGCAGACCTAACGTCATCGGCAGGGACTGCTCACAGTGTGCCACGGGCTACTGGGGGTTCCCCAACTGTAGACGTGAGTCACTACAATACGAGGCCTGGCTGAGAGAAGAGATTGGGAGGAGACTGGGATAAGGGAGGAGACTGGGATAAGGGAGGAGACTGCGATAAGGGAGGAGACTGGGATACGGGAGAAGACTGGGATAAGGGAGAAGACTGGGATAAGTGAAGAGACTGGGATAAGGGAGGAGACTGGGATAAGGGAGAAGACTGGGATAAGGGAGTAGACGGGGATAAGGGAGTAGACGGGGATAAGGGAGGATTCTGGGATAAGGGAGAAGACTGGGATAAGGGAGAAGACTGGGATAAGGGAGGAGACGGGGATAAGGGAGAAGACTGGGATAAGGGAGGAGACTGGGATAAGGGAGAAGACTGGGATAAGGGAGGAGACGGGGATAAGGGAGAAGACTGGGATAAAGGAGGAGTCTGGGATACGGGAGAAGACTGGGATAAGGGAGAAGAGTGGGATAAGGGAGGAGACGGGGATAAGGGAGGAGACTGGGATACGGAAGGAGACTGGGATAAGGGAGAAGACTGGGATAAGGGAGGAGACGGGGATAAGGGAGGAGACGGGGATACGGGAGAAGACTGGGATAAGGGAGAAGACTGGGATAAGGGAGGAGACTGGGATACGGGAGAAGACTGGGATAAGGGAGAAGACTGGGATAAGTGAAGAGACTGGGATAAGGGAGGAGACTAGGAGACTGGGATACAGGAGGAGACTGGGATAAGGGAGGAGACTAGGAGACTGGGATAATAGAGGAAACTGGGATAAGGGAGGAGACTGGGATAAGGAAGGAGACTAGGATCAAATCAAATGTATTTATATAGCCCTTCGTACATCAGCTGATATCTCAAAGTGCTGTACAGAAACCCAGCCTAAAACCCCAAACAGCAAGCAATGCAGGTGTAGAAGCACAGTGGCTAGGAAAAACTCCCTAGAAAGGACAAAACCTAGGAAGAAACCTAGAGAGGAACCAGGCTATGTGGGGTGGCCAGTCTTCTTCTGGCTGTGCCGGGTGGAGATTATAACAGAACATGGCCAAGATGTTCAAATGTTCATAAATGACCAGCATGGTCCAATAATAATAAGGCAGAACAATTGAAACTGGAGCAGCAGCACGGCCAGGTGGACTGGGGACAGCAAGGAGTCATCATGTCAGGTAGTCCTGAGGCATGGTCCAAGGGCTCAGGTCCTCCAAGAGAGAGAAAGAAAGAGAGAATTAGAGAGAGCACACTTAAATTCACACAGGACACCGAATAGGACAGGAGAAGGACTCCAGATATAACAAACTGACCCTAGCCCCCCGACACATAAACTACTGCAGCATAAATACTGGAGGCTGAGACAGGAGGGGTCAGGAGACACTGTGGCCCCATCCGAGGACACCCCCGGAGAGGGCCAAACAGGAAGGATATAACCCCACCCACTTTGCCAAAGCACAGCCCCCACACCACTAGAGGGATATCTTCAACCACCAACTTACCATCCTGAGACAAGGCTGAGTATAGCCCACAAAGATCTCCGCCACGGCAGGGTTAGAGGCAGAGAATCCCAGTGGAAAGAGGGGAACCGGCCAGGCAGAGACAGCAAGGGCGGTTCGTTGCTTCAGAGCCTTTCCGTTCACCTTCCCACTCCTGGGCCAGACTACACTCAATCATATGACCCACTGAAGAGATGAGTCTTCAGTAAAGACTTAAAGGTTGAGACCGAGTTTGCGTCTCTGACATGGGTAGGCAGACCGTTCCATAAAAATGGAGCTCTATAGGAGAAAGCCCTGCCTCCAGCTGTTTGCTTAGAAATTCTAGGGACAATTAGGAGGCCTGCGTCTTGTGACCGTATAGGTATGTACGGCAGGACCAAATCAGAGAGATAGGTAGGAGCAAGCCCATGTAATGCTTTGTAGGTTAGCAGTAAAACCTTGAAATCAGCCCTTGCTTTGACAGGAAGCCAGTGTAGGGAGGCTAGCACTGGAGTAATATGATCAAATGTTTTGGTTCTAGTCAGGATTCTAGCAGCCGTATTTAGCACTAACTGAAGTTTATTTAGTGCTTTATCCGGGTAGCCGGAAAGTAGAGCATTGCAGTAGTCTAACCTAGAAGTGACAAATGCATGGATTAATTTTTCTGCGTCATTTTTGGACAGAAAGTTTCTGATTTTTGCGTAGGTGGAAAAAAGTTGTCCTTGAAATGGTCTTGATATGTTCTTCAAAAGAGAGATCAGGGTCCAGAGTAACGCCGAGGTCCTTCACAGTTTTATTTGAGACGACTGTACAACCATTAAGATTAATTGTCAGATTCAACAGAAGATCTCTTTGTTTCTTGGGACCTAGAACAAGCATCTCTGTTTTGTCCGAGTTTAAAAGTAGAAAGTTTGCAGCCATCCACTTCCTTATGTCTGAAACACATGCTTCTAGCGAGGGCAATTTTGGGGCTTCACCATGTTTCATTGAAATGTACAGCTGTGTGTCATCCGCATAGCAGTGAAAGTTAACATAATGTTTTCAAATTACATCCCCAAGAGGTAGAATATATAGTGAAAACAATAATGGTCCTAAAACGGAACCTTGAGGAACACCGAAATTTACAGTTGATTTGTCAGAGGACAAACCATTCACAGAGACAAACTGATATCTTTCCGACAGATAAGATCTAAACCAGGCCAGAACTTGTCCGTGTAGACCAATTTGGGTTTCCAATCTCTCCAAAAGAATGTGGTGATCGATGGTATCAAAAGCAGCACTAAGGTCTAGGAGCACGAGGACAGATGCAGAGCCTCGGTCTGATGCCATTAAAAGGTAATTTACCACCTTCACAAGTGCAGTCTCAGTGCTATGATGGGGTCTAAAACCAGACCAGAAGCATTTCGTATACATTGTTTGTCATTGTTTGTCTTCAGGAAGGCAGTGAGTTGCTGCGCAACAGCCTTTTCAAAAATGTTTGATAGGAATGGAAGATTCGATATAGTCCGATAGTTTTTTATATTTTCTGGGTCAAGGTTTGGCTTTTTCAAGAGAGGCTTTATTACTGCCACTTTCAGTGAGTTTGGTACACATTCGGTGGATAGAGAGCCATTTATTATGTTCAACATAGGAGGGCCAAGCCCAGGAAGCAGCTCTTTCAGTAGTTTAGTTGGAATAGGGTCCAGTATGCAGCTTGAAGGTTTAGAGGCCATGATTATTTTCATCATTGTGTCAAGAGATATAGTACTAAAACACTTGAGCGTCTCTCTTGATCCTAGGTCCTGGCAGAGTTGTGCAGACTCAGGACAACTGAGCTTTGAAGGAATACGGAGATTTAAAGAGGAGTCCGTAATTTGCTTTCTAATAATCATGATCTTTTCCTCAAAGAAGTTCATGAATTTATCACTGCTAAAGTGAAAGCCATCCTCTCTTGGGGAATGCTGCTTTTTAGTTAGCTTTGCGACAGTATCAAAAAGGAATTTCGGATTGTTCTTATTTTCCTCAATTAAGTTAGAAAAATAGGATGGTGGAGCAGCAGTGAGGGCTCTTCGGTACTGCACGGTACTGTCTTTCCAAGCTAGTCGGAAGACTTCCAGTTTGGTGTGGCGCCATTTCCGTTCCAATTTTCTGGAAGCTTGCTTCAGAGCTCGGGTATTTTCTGTGTACCAGGGAGCTAGTCTCTTATGAGAAATGTTTTTAGTTTTTAGGGGTGCAACTGCGTCTAGGGTATTGCGCAAGGTTAAATTGAGTTCCTCAGTTAGGTGGTTAACTGATTTTTGTCCTCTGGCGTCCTTGGGTAAACAGAGGGAATCTGGAAGGACATCAAGGAATCTTTGTGTTGTCTGTGAATTTATTGCACGAGTTTTGATGATCCTTGGTTGGGGTCTGAGCAGATTATTTGTTGCTATTGCAAATGTAATAAAATGGTGGTCCGATAGTTCAGGATTATGAGGAAAAACATTAAGATCCACAACATTTATTCCATGGGACAAAACTAGGTCCAGAGTATGACTGTGACAGTGAGTGGGTCCAGAGACATGTTGGACAAAACCCACTGAGTCGATGATGGCTCCGAAAGCCTTTTGGAGTGGGTCTGTGGATTTTTCCATGTGAATATTAAAGTCACCAAAGATTAGAATATTATCTGCTATGACTACAAGGTCCGATAGGAATTCAGGGAACTCAATGAGGAACGCTGTATATGGCCCAGGAGGCCTGTAAACAGTAGCTATAAAAAGTGATTGAGTAGGCTGCATAGATTTCATGACTAGAAGCTCAAAAGACGAGACTGGGATACAGGAGGAGACTGGGAGACTGGGATACGGGAGGAGACTGGGATAAGTGAAGAGACTGGGATACAGGAGGAGACTAGGAGACTGGGATACGGGAGGACACTGGGATAAATGTCTGGTGCGTCCTCTATCTGTCTGTGTGTATTGTCTGTGTGTACTATACTGTCTGTGTGTACTATACTGTCTGTGTGTACTATACTGTCTGTGTGTACTATACAGTCTGTGTGTACTATACTGTCTGTGTGTACTATACTGTCTGTGTGTACTGTATGTGTGTACTATACTGTCTGTGTGTACTATACTGTCTGTGTGTACTGTCTATGTGTACTATACAGTCTGTGTGTACTATACTGTATATGTGTACTATACTGTCTGTGTGTACTGTCTGTGTGTACTATACTGTCTGTGTGTATTATACTGTCTGAGTCTAATGTGTATGACATGTCAGTGTACATATCTGTGGTAGTGTGTGTGTGTGTGTGTGTGTGTGTGTGTGTGTGTGTGTGTGTGTGTGTGTGTGTGTGTGTGTGTCTACAGGTATGATTGAATGTGATCTCTCCTCTACTCCCGCAGCGTGTCAGTGTGGTACACGGCTGTGTGAGCCGGTGACTGGAGACTGTATCTGCCCACCGAGGACCCTGCTCCCAGAGTGTATCCAGTGTGAGCCCCAGACGTTCGGCTGTCATCCTCTGGTCGGCTGTGAGGTCTGCAACTGTTCCTGTCCTGGGGTCACCACCCTCGACGTCAGCTGTGACACCGACAGTGGACAGTGCAGGTACAAGACTGGGTTAGCAACAGACTGAGCTAAATGTTCTGATGTTGTGTAGGACATTCAATGCAGGTAAAAGACCACTCTGGGTTTGAAAATGGGGTCGTATGTGCTTCACAAGACTAGTGTTAGGGCCACGCTGAGTAAAAGTCTAGATATGAGCTTTTATGGGTATCTAACGCGAGTCCGCCGGATTTCGGACAAAGTTGCCTCTCGCAGGAGCGTGGTTCGACCGCTTGTACTCTCCTAAAAACACCAAAAAAGGAAGTTGTCTATTTCTCTGTACTCATCTGAGGTTTTTCTGAGACATTCTCTGACTTCTGTCATATTTACTCAGCTCCACTTTGCCAAATTGTGAGTCTTTGCCTTCAAGGGCCAGCTCTAAAATTAGGCCTAGGGATAAAAACGGTCATTTATGTCCTCTCGTTATTCTGCCATTGTGCTCGTTGTGCTCTGAAATGCCAATGTGATGTGGAAGGGGACCAAACTAGGCCACTTGTAGAGAGAGCAAAACAGTGACTTTAGAGTGTTGCTAGTCAAGAGATACAGGTAGAATGGACAAGAGGTTACAGTTTGAGGAACAGTTTGAGGAACAGTTTGAGGTTACAGTTTGAGGAACAGTTTGAGGTTACAGTTTGAGGTTACACAGTTTGAGGAACAGTTTGATTACAGTTTGAGGTCACAGTTTGAGGTTACAGTTTGAGGTTACAGTTTGAGGAACAGTTTGAGGTTACAGTTTGAGGTCACAGTTTGAGGAACAGTTTGATTACAGTTTGAGGAACAGTTTGAGGTTACAGTTTGAGGAACAGTTTGAGGAACAATTTGAGGAACAGTTTGAGGAACAGTTTGAGGAACAGTTTGAGGAACAGTTTGAGGTTACAGTTTGAGGAACAGTTTGAGGTCACAGTTTGAGGAACAGTTTGATTACAGTTTGAGGAACAGTTTGAGGTCACAGTTTGAGGTTACAGTTTGAGGTTACAGTTTGAGGTTACAGTTTGAGGAACAGTTTGAGGTTACAGTTTGAGGAACAGTTTGAGGTTACAGTTTGAGGAACAGTTTGAGGTTACAGTTTGAGATTACAGTTTGAGGAACAGTTTGATTACAGTTTGAGGAACAGTTTGAGGTCACAGTTTGAGGTTACAGTTTGAGGTTACAGTTTGAGGTTACAGTTTGAGGAACAGTTTGAGGTTACAGTTTGAGGTTACAGTTTGAGGAACAGTTTGAGGTTACAGTTTGAGGAACAGTTTGAGGTTACAGTTTGAGGAACAGTTTGAGGTTACAGTTTGAGGAACAGTTTGAGGTTACAGTTTGGGGAACAGTTTGAGGTAACAGTTTGAGGTTACAGTTTGAGGAACAGTTTGAGGCTACAGTTTGATGTTACAGTTTGAGGAACAGTTTGAGGTTACAGTTTGAGGAACAGTTTGAGGAACAGTTTGAGGAACAGTTTGATGTTACAGTTTGAGGAACAGTTTGAGGTCACAGTTTGAGGAACAGTTTGAGGTATCAGTTTGAGGTCACAGTTTGAGGTCACAGTTCGAGGTCACAGTTTGAGGTCACAGTTTGAGGAACAGTTTGAGGTATCAGTTTGAGGTCACAGTTCGAGGTCACAGTTTGAGGAACAGTTTGAGGAACAGTTTGAGGAACAGTTTGAGGAACAGTTTGAGGTTACAGTTTGAGGAACAGTTTGAGGTTACAGTTTGAGGAACAGTTTGATGAACAGTTTGAGATTACAGTTTGAGAAACAGTTTGATGTTACAGTTTGAGGTTACAGTTTGAGGAACAGTTTGAGGTTACAGTTTGAGGAACAGTTTGAGGTTACAGTTTGAGGTCACAGTTTGAGGTTACAGTTTGAGGTTACAGTTTGAGGAACAGTTTGAGGAACAGTTTGAGGAACAGTTTGAGGTTACAGTTTGAGGAACAGTTTGAGGAACAGTTTGAGGAACAGTTTGAGGAACAGTTTGATTACAGTTTGAGGAACAGTTTGAGGTTACAGTTTGAGGAACAGTTTGAGGAACAGTTTGAGGAACAGTTTGAGGTTACAGTTTGAGGAACAGTTTGAGGAACAGTTTGAGGTTACAGTTTGAGGTTACAGTTTGAGGAACAGTTTGATGTTACAGTTTGAGGTTACAGTTTGAGGTTACACAGTTTGAGGAACAGTTTGATTACAGTTTGAGGTTACAGTTTGAGGAACAGTTTGGTTACAGTTTGAGGTTACACAGTTTGAGGAACAGTTTGAGGTTACAGTTTGAGGAACAGTTTGAGGAACAGTTTGGTTACAGTTTGATTACAATTTGAAGTTACAGTTTGAGGTTACAGTTTGAGGTCACAGTTTGAGGTGACAGTTTGAGGTTACAGTTTGAGATTACAGTTTGAGGTTACAGTTTGAGGTTACAGTTTGAGGTTACAGTTTGAGGAACAGTTTGATTACAGTTTGAGGAACAGTTTGAGGTTACAGTTTGAGGTTACAGTTTGAGGAACAGTTTGAGGTTACAGTTTGAAGTTACAGTTTGAGGAACAGTTTGAGGTTACAGTTTGAGGAACAGTTTGAGGTTACAGTTTGAGGAACAGTTTGAGGTTACAGTTTGAGGTTACAGTTTGAGGAACAGTTTGAGGTTACAGTTTGATGTTACAGTTTGAGGAACAGTTTGAGGTTACAGTTTAAGATTACAGTTTGAGGAACAGTTTGAGGAACAGTTTGAGGAACAGTTTGAGGTCACAGTTTGAGGTCACAGTTTGAGGTTACAGTTTGAGGAGCAGTTTGAGGTTACAGTTTGAGGAACAGTTTGAGTCTACAGTTTGAGGTTACAGTTTGAGGAACAGCTTGAGGTTACAGTTTGATGGAACAGTTTGAGGAACAGTTTGAGGAACAGTTTGAGGTTACAGTTTGAGGTTACAGTTTGAGGTTACAGTTTGAGGAACAGTTTGAGGAACAGTTTGAGGTCACAGTTTGAGGTCACAGTTTGAGGTTACAGTTTGAGGTTACAGTTTGAGGGAACAGTTTGAGGAACAATTTCAGGTTACAGTTTGAGGAACAATTTGAGGTTACAGTTTGAGGGAACAGTTTGAGGAACAATTTGAGGTTACAGTTTGAGGGAACAGTTTGAGGGAACAGTTTGAGGTTACAGTTTGAGGTTACAGTTTGATGTTACAGTTTGAGGTTACAGTTTGAGATTACAGTTTGAGGTTACATTTTGAGGTTACAGTTTGAGGAACAGTTTGAGGAACAGTTTGTTTACAGTTTGATTACAATTTGAAGTTACAGTTTTAGGTTACAGTTTGAGGTCACAGTTTGGTTAGACAGTTTGAGGTTACAGTTTGAGGTTACAGTTTGAGGAACAGTTTGAGGTTACAGTTTGAGGAACAGTTTGAGGTTACAGTTTGAGGAACAGTTTGAGGAACAGTTTGGTTACAGTTTGATTACAATTTGAAGTTACAGTTTGAGGTTACAGTTTGAGGTCACAGTTTGGTTAGACAGTTTGAGGAACAGTTTGAGGTTACAGTTTGAGGTTACAGTTTGAGGTTACAGTTTGAGGTTACAGTTTGATTACAGTTTGGTTACACAGTTTGAGGTTACAGTTTGAGGTTACAGTTTGAGGAACAGTTTGAGGAACAGTTTGAGGAACAGTTTGAGGTTACAGTTTGAGGTTACAGTTTGAGGTTACAGTTTGAGATTACAGTTTGAGGTTACAGTTTGAGGTTACAGTTTGAGGTTACAGTTTGAGGAACAGTTTGAGGTTACAGTTTGAGGAACAGTTTGAGGAACAGTTTGGTTACAGTTTGATTACAATTTGAAGTTACAGTTTGAGGTTACAGTTTGAGGTCACAGTTTGAGGTGACAGTTTGAGGAACAGTTTGAGGAACAGTTTGAGGAACAGTTTGAGGAACAGTTTGAGGTTACAGTTTGAGGTTACAGTTTGAGGTTACAGTTTGAGGTTACAGTTTGAGGTTACAGTTTGAGGTTACAGTTTGAGGTTACAGTTTGAGGAACAGTTTGAAGTTACAGTTTGAGGAACAGTTTGAGGAACAGTTTGGTTACAGTTTGATTACAATTTGAAGTTACAGTTTGAGGTTACAGTTTGAGGTCACAGTTTGGTTAGACAGTTTGAGGAACAGTTTGAGGTCACAGTTTGGTTAGACAGTTTGAGGTTACAGTTTGAGGTTACAGTTTGAGGAACAGTTTGAGGTTACAGTTTGAGGAACAGTTTGAGGAACAGTTTGGTTACAGTTTGATTACAATTTGAAGTTACAGTTTGAGGTTACAGTTTGAGGTCACAGTTTGGTTAGACAGTTTGAGGTCACAGTTTGAGGTTACAGTTTGAGGTTACAGTTTGAGGTTACAGTTTGAGGTTACAGTTTGAGATTACAGTTTGAGGAACAGTTTGAGGTTACAGTTTGAGATTACAGTTTGAGGAACAGTTTGAGGTTACAGTTTGAGGTCACAGTTTGGTTACACAGTTTGAGGTTACAGTTTGGTTACACAGTTTGAGGAACAGTTTGAGGTTACAGTTTGAGGTTACAGTTTGAGGAACAATTTGAGGTTACAGTTTGAGGGAACAGTTTGAGGAACAATTTGAGGTTACAGTTTGAGGTTACAGTTTGAGGAACAGTTTCCCCTCCTTTCTCCCCTTCCCTCTCTCCTCTCCCCTTTCCTCCTCTCCCTCTCCCTCTCCCCTTTCTCCTCTTCTCTCCCCTCCCCTCCTCCTCTCTCCCTCCCCTCTCTCCCCTCCCCTCCTCCTCTTCCCCTCCTCTCCCCCTCCTCTCCCCCTTCCCTATTCCCTCTCCCCTCTCCTCCTCTCCCTCTCCCCTTTCCCCTCCTCCTCTCCCCTTTCTCCTCTTCCCTCCCCTCCTCCTCTCTCCCTCCCCTCTCTCCCCTCCCCTCCTCCTCTCTCCCTCCCCTCTCTCCCCTCCCCTCCTCCTCTCCCTCCCCTCTCTCCCCTCCCCTCCTCCTCTCCCCCTCCTATCCCCTTTCTCCTCCTCCTCTCCCCCTCCCCTTTCTCCCCCTCCCCTTTCCCCTCATCTCTCCCCTCCTCCTCTCCCCCTTCCCTCTCTCCCCTCCTCTCCTCTCCTCCCTCCTCTCCTCTCTCCCCTCCCCTCCTTCTCTCCCCCTTCCCTCTCCCCTCCCCTTTCTCCCCCTCCCCTTTCCCCTCCTCTCTCCCCTCCCCTCCTCCTCTCCCCCTTCCCTCTCTCCCCTCCTCTCCTCTCTCCCCTCCCCTCCTCCTCTCCCCCTTCCATCTCTCCCCTCCCCTTTCCCCTCCTCCTGTCCACTCTCCCCTCCCTTTTCCCCTCCTCTCTCCCCTCCCCTTTCCCCTCCTCCTCTCCTTTCCCCTCCTTCTCTCCCCCTTCCCTCTCCCCTCCCCTTTCTCCCCTTTCTCCCCTTTCCCCTCCTCTCTCCCCTCCCCTCCTCCTCTCCCCCTTCCCTCTCTCCCCTCCTCTCCTCTCTCCCCTCCCCTCCTCCTCTCCCCCTTCCATCTCTCCCCTCCCCTTTCCCCTCCTCCTGTCCACTCTCCCCTCCCCTTTCCCCTCCTCTCTCCCCTCCCCCTCTCCTTTCCCCTCCTTCTCTCCCCCTTCCCTCTCCCCTCCCCTTTCTCCCCTTTCTCCCCTTTCCCCTCCTCTCTCCCCTCCCCTCCTCCTCTCCCCCTTCCCTCTCTCCCCTCCTCTCCTCTCTCCCCTCCCCTCCTCCTCTCCCCCTTCCATCTCTCCCCTCCCCTTTCCCCTCCTCTCTCCCCTCCCCTTTCCCCTCCTCCTCTCCTTTCCCCTCCTCTCTCCTCCTCTCTCCCCTCCCCTCCTCCTCCTCCTCTCCCCCTTCCATCTCTCCCCTCCCCTTTCCCCTCCTCTCTCCCCTCCCCTTTCCCCTCCTCCTCTCCTTTCCCCTCCTCTCCCCTCCTCTCCCCTCCAATCCACTGTGAGCATCCAGACATAAAGACATTCTGCAGCAGTGTGTCACATTCCTCTGTGGTCTCTGTCCTGACAAGACATGTCTGTAAAGCTGCTGCTATCAGCTCTCAGTAGGCCTCTTATATCAGCCTGCTGTCTGGGCTACTGATACCTGACACTGATAACACACACTGACACAGATGCACGTACAGAGCAACACAGCCAAACGTGTAGCGTGATTATTTTCATTGAAAAACACTTTGCCTTCTAGAGATGCATTGTAAAAAAAATGGATTGAATATGAGACCACATTTGCTGGCAAAACGCTGAGATTAGTTCATAATAGCAACATGGACTGTGATATTATCTGACCACTGAAAACAACACAACATGGACTGTGATATTATCTGACCACTGAAAACACCACAACATGGACTGTGACATTATCTGACCACTGAAAACAACACAACATAGACTGTGATATTATCTGACCACTGAAAACACCACAACATAGACTGTGACATTATCTGACCACTGAAAACAACACCACAACATGGACTGTGATATTATCTGACCACTGAAAACACCACAACATGGACTGTGATATTATCTGACCACTGAAAACACCACAACAACATGGACTGTGATATTATCTGACCACTGAAAACAACACAACAACATGGACTGTGACATTATCTGACCACTGAAAACAACACAACATGGACTGTGATATTATCTGACCACTGAAAACAACACAACAACATGGACTGTGATATTATCTGACCACTGAAAACAACACAACATGGACTGTGATATTATCTGACCACTGAAAACAACACAACATGGACTGTGATAGTATCTGACCACTGAAAACACCACAACATGGACTGTGACATTATCTGACCACTGAAAACACCACAACATGGACTGTGACATTATCTGACCACTGAAAACACCACAACATGGACTGTGAAATTATCTGACCACTGAAAACAACACAACAACATGGACTGTGATATTATCTGACCACTGAAAACAACACAACAACATGGACTGTGACATTATCTGACCGCTGAAAACAACACAACATGGACTATGATATTATCTGACCACTGAAAACACCACAACAACATGGACTGTGATATTATCTGACCACTGAAAACAACACAACAACATGGACTGTGATATTATCTGACCACTGAAAACAACACAACATGGACTGTGATATTATCTGACCACTGAAAACACCACAACAACATGGACTGTGATATTATCTGACCACTGAAAACACCACAACATGGACTGTGATATTATCTGACCACTGAAAACAACACAACATGGACTGTGATATTATCTGACCACTGAAAACACCACAACAACATGGACTGTGATATTATCTGACCACTGAAAACACCACAACATGGACTGTGATATTATCTGACCACTGAAAACACCACAACATGGACTGTGACATTATCTGACCACTGAAAACACCACAACAACATGGACTGTGAAATTATCTGACCACTGAAAACACCACAACATGGACTGTGATATTATCTGACCACTGAAAACACCACAACATGGACTGTGATATTATCTGACCACTGAAAACAACACAACATGGACTGTGATATTATCTGACCACTGAAAACAACACAACATGGACTGTGATATTATCTGACCACTGAAAACACCACAACATGGACTGTGATATTATCTGACCACTGAAAACACCACAACATGGACTGTGATATTATCTGACCACTGAAAACACCACAACATGGACTGTGATATTATCTGACCACTGAAAACACCACAACATGGACTGTGATATTATCTGACCACTGAAAACACCACAACATGGACTGTGATATTATCTGACCACTGAAAACACCACAACATGGACTGTGACATTATCTGACCACTGAAAACAACACAACAACATGGACTGTGACATTATCTGACCACTGAAAACAACACAACAACATGGACTGTGACATTATCTGACCGCTGAAAACAACACAACATAGACTGTGATATTATCTGACCACTGAAAACACCACAACAACATGGACTGTGATATTACCTGACCACTGAAAACAACACAACAACATGGACTGTGACATTATCTGACCACTGAAAACAACACAACATAGACTGTGATATTATCTGACCACTGAAAACACCACAACAACATGGACTGTGATATTATCTGACCACTGAAAACACCACAACAACATGGACTGTGATATTATCTGACCACTGAAAACAACACAACAACATGGACTGTGACATTATCTGACCACTGAAAACACAACAACAACATGGACTGTGACATTATCTGACCACTGAAAACAACACAACAACATGGACTGTGACATTATCTGACCACTGAAAACAACACAACATGGACTGTGATATTATCTGACCACTGAAAACACCACAACAACATGGACTGTGATATTATCTGACCACTGAAAACACCACAACAACATGGACTGTGATATTATCTGACCACTGAAAACACCACAACAACATGGACTGTGATATTATCTGACCACTGAAAACACCACAACATGGACTGTGATATTATCTGACCACTGAAAACACCACAACAACATGGACTGTGATATTATCTGACCACTGAAAACAACACAACAACATGGACTGTGATATTATCTGACCACTGAAAACACCACAACATGGACTGTGAAATTGTCTGACCACTGAAAACACCACAACAACATGGACTGTGATATTATCTGACCACTGAAAACACCACAACAACATGGACTGTGATATTATCTGACCACTGAAAACACCACAACAACATGGACTGTGAAATTGTCTGACCACTGAAAACACCACAACAACATGGACTGTGATATTATCTGACCACTGAAAACAACACAACAACATGGACTGTGATATTATCTGACCACTGAAAACACCACAACATGGACTGTGAAATTGTCTGACCACTGAAAACACCACAACAACATGGACTGTGATATTATCTGACCACTGAAAACAACACAACAACATGGACTGTGATATTATCTGACCACTGAAAACACCACAACAACATGGACTGTGATATTAT
Source organism: Oncorhynchus mykiss (assembly GCF_013265735.2). Classification (NCBI taxonomy): domain Eukaryota; kingdom Metazoa; phylum Chordata; class Actinopteri; order Salmoniformes; family Salmonidae; genus Oncorhynchus; species Oncorhynchus mykiss. Next base: position 73,993,174 of record NC_048580.1, on the reverse strand, counting down.
CTGACCACTGAAAACAACACAACAACATGGACTGTGATATTATCTGACCACTGAAAACAACACCACAACATAGACTGTGATATTATCTGACCACTGAAAACACCACGTTGGTTTGTTAATTTGTTTGTTTGTGATCATTCGCCAGATGCAAGAACAACATCATTGGTCGTCAGTGTGATCGCTGCAGCCCTGGTTTCTACGGTTACCCCAACTGTAGACCATGTGACTGCAACGAGGCGGGAACAGAGGAGGAGGTGTGTGACTCCTCCGTGGGGCGCTGCCTCTGCAAGGTGAGAACACACACTTTGTGTTCCTTATTTATCAGTCCTGGTAAACTTGAAAGGATGGTAAAGTTATCCTATTTTTGATGGTCATTAAAGGCAGATATAAAGGGGAAAAGGGGATAGTCAGTTGTCCAACAGAAAGGGGGGATACCTAGTCAGTTGTCCAACAGAAAGGGAAAGGGGGATACCTAGTCAGTTGTCCAACAGAAAGGGGGGATACCTAGTTAGTTGAACAACAGAAAGGGGGGATACCTAGTCAGTTGTACAACAGAAAGGGGGATACCTAGTCAGTTGTACAACAGAAAGGGGGGATACCTAGTCAGTTGTACAACAGAAAGGGGGATACCTAGTCAGTTGTACAGCAGAAAGGGGGATACCTAGTCAGTTGTACAACAGAAAGGGGGATACCTAGTCAGTTGTACAACAGAAAGGGGGATACCTAGTCAGTTGTACAACAGAAAGGGGGGATACCTAGTCAGTTGTCCAACAGAAAGGGAAAGGGGGATACCTAGTCAGTTGTCCAACAGAAAGGGGGGATACCTAGTTAGTTGTACAACAGAAAGGGGGATACCTAGTCAGTTGTACAACAGAAAGGGGGATACCTAGTCAGTTGTACAACAGAAAGGGGGATACCTAGTCAGTTGTACAACAGAAAGGGGGATACCTAGTCAGTTGTACAACAGAAAGGGAAAGGGGGGATACCTAGTCAGTTGTACAACAGAAAGGGGGGATACCTAGTCAGTTGTACAACAGAAAGGGGGGTACCTAGTCAGTTGTCCAACAGAAAGGGGGGATACCTAGTCAGTTGTACAACAGAAAGGGGGATACCTAGTCAGTTGTACAACAGAAAGGGGGATACCTAGTCAGTTGTACAACAGAAAGGGGGATACCTAGTCAGTTGTACAACAGAAAGGGAAAGGGGAGAATACCTAGTCAGTTGTACAACAGAAAGGGGGGATACCTAGTCAGTTGTACAACAGAAAGGGGGGATACCTAGTCAGTTGTACAACAGAAAGGGGGGATACCTAGTCAGTTGTACAACAGAAAGGGGGATACCTAGTCAGTTGTACAACAGAAAGGGGGATACCTAGTCAGTTGTCCAACAGAAAGGGGGGATACCTAGTCAGTTGTACCTCAGAAAGGGGGGATACCTAGTCAGTTGTACAACAGAAAGGGGGATACCTAGTCAGTTGTACAACAGAAAGGGGGATACCTAGTCAGTTGTACAACAGAAAGGGGGGATACCTAGTCAGTTGTACAACAGAAATGGGGATACCTAGTCAGTTGTACAAAAGAAAGGGGGATATCTAGTCAGTTGTACAACAGAAAGGGGGATATCTAGTCAGTTGTACAACAGAAAGGGGGGATACCTAGTCAGTTGTACAAAAGAAAGGGGGATATCTAGTCAGTTGTACAACAGAAAGGGGGATACCTAGTCAGTTGTATAACAGAAAGGAAGAATGTGTAGAATTGGGATGAATTAGCTTTAAAACTGCAACATTATCTCTCCGTCCCATGTCAACATGTGTAGAATTGGGATAAATTAGCTTTAAAACGGCAACATTTTCTCTCCGTCCCATGTCAACATGTGTAGAATTGGGATAAATTAGCTTTAAAACTGCAACGTTTTCTCTCCGTCCCATGTCAAAATGTGTAGAATTGAGATTAATTAGCTTTAAAACTGCAACCTTTTCTCTCCGTCCCATGTCAAAATGTGTAGAATTGGGATAAATTAGCTTTAAAACTGCAACCTTTTCTCACCGTCCCATGTCAAAATGTGTAGAATTGGGATAAATTAGCTTTAAAACTGCAACCTTTTCTCACCGTCCCATGTCAAAATGTGTAGAATTGGGATAAATTAGCTTTAAAACTGCAACGTTTTCTCTCCGTCCCATGTCAACATGTGTAGAATTGGGATAAATTAGCTTTAAAACTGCAACGTTTTCTCTCCGTCCCATGTCAAAATGTGTAGAATTGGGATAAATTAGCTTTAAAACTGCAACCTTTTCTCACCGTCCCATGTCAAAATGTGTAGAATTGGGATAAATTAGCTTTAAAACTGCAACCTTTTCTCACCGTCCCATGTCAAAATGTGTAGAATTGGGATAAATTAGCTTTAAAACTGCAACATTTTCTCTCCGTCCCATGTCAAAATGTGTAGAATTGGGATAAATTAGCTTTAAAACTGCAACCTTTTCTCTCCGTCCCATGTCAAAATGTGTAGAATTGGGATAAATTAGCTTTAAAACTGCAACCTTTTCTCTCCGTCCCATGTCAAAATGTGTAGAATTGCAGAAACCGATCTCTTAAACAGCTAAATGTTCTCTCAGCCAACAAAGAGGGGTGTGAACAGTTTCAACAGTTTGGGGTTACACCCATCGCAAGGTGTTTTTGTTTTTTACTACGCTGATAAATTACAATATCCATCCGAACCTTTGTCACCTAGGAAATGTGTGTGACCGAACCCTTCTCAAATAGTACCCCTGCACTAGACGGACAATGTTTCAACCAGTAGTCACATTAATAGTTAATATATATTAATATTAATATTAATAGTAGTCATCAACCTCTCAATAACATCATTGGCAACAAGATGTCTTCCACCTCCTTTTTTCCCCACCGACAGGAAAATGTCCAGGGTGGTCGTTGTGACCAGTGCAGAGTGGGAACCTTCCACCTTGACCCCACCAACCCTAAAGGCTGCACTTCCTGTTTCTGTTTCGGAGCCACCAACCGCTGTCGCAGCTCAGAGAAACGACGGACTGAGGTAGAGGGACAGTACAGAACACAGGGATTGGGTTGATATATTTCTGTGTTTGCTAAACAGTTCCATATTTTGTCCACAGGTTCCCAGATTATATTACAAGAGACATAAAGACATAAAACTCAGATATACTTGTTTTGTGCTGCAACACAAATTAAGCATATCTTGACTCAGTGCTGAGTGGTTTAAGTAAAGCTAATATAATACGTAGTAACAGTTATGTATAGTGATAACTGCCAAAATAATGTAAACACTTGAGTAAATGAGGGATATGAAGTACTGTATATTGAAAGCGGGTGGAGATTATTTAACTGACAGACAAACAGACAGGCGACTATATCCAGTATCCATATCCTGGTCTGTAACATTAACGCCTCCTGTAAACCATCGTTCACTTGACATTATTATGAAGTATTTCACTGCTCGTCAGTGCAAGACAGTTCTGGTACCATTAATTGACTAAATAGCAGTCTGGCTATTTAGCAGTCTTATGGCTTGGGGGTAGAAGAAGCCTGTTGGCCCGAGATCCGATGCTCTGGTACAGTTTGCCAGATGGTAGCAGAATTAACAGTCAAAAAAGTATTTTGTCAGCCACCAATTGTGCAAGTTCTTCCACTTAAAAATATGAGAGAGGCCTGTAATTTTCATCATAGGTACACTTCAACTATGACAGACAAAATGAGGAATTTGCAAATAAATTAATTAAAAGTCCTACAATGTGATTTTCTGGATTTTTTTTCTCATTTTGTCTGTCATAGTTGAAGTGTACCTATGATGAAAATTACAGGCCTCTCTCATCTTTTTAAGTGGGAGAACTTGCACAATTGGTGGCTGACTAAATACTTTTTTTGCCCCACTGTAGTTATTTCCCCTGTTGTCCAGGTGGGAGAGGGTGGTGTGGGGTGCAATTTAGATTGCGTCATCTGTGGATCTGTTGGGGCGGAATGTGAATTGAAGGGGTTCCAGGGTGTCTGGGAAGATGGTGTTGACATCATGACCAGCCTTTCAAAGCACTTCATTAATAACAGATCTGAGTGCTTCAGGGCAGTAGTCATTTAGGCAGGTCACCTTGGAGCTCTTTGGAACAGGGAAAATCGTGGTCAGCTTGAAACATTGTTGGGATTCCAGACTGGGACAAGGAGAGATTGAAAATGTCTGTGAAGACACTTGCCAGCTGGTCTGAGAACTCGCCCTGTTATTCCCGGCCTTGTGATTGTTAACCTGTTTAAATGTTTTGCTCACATCGACCATGGAGAGCGAGATCACACAGTCATCTGGAAAAACAGGGGCTTTCACTGTGGGGACGACATCGTCTATGCACTTATTGATGAAGTGCGTGACTGTTGTGGTTAACTCCTCAATTCCATCAGATGAATCCTGGAACATATCCCAGTCTGTACTAGCAAAACAGTCTTGTAGCCTCGTGTCTGCTTCATCGGACCACTTACATATTAAGCGCATCACTTGTACTTTCTGTTTGAACTTTTGTTTGGAAACAGGAAGCAGGAGAATGGAGTCATGGTCAGATTTGCTGCAGGGAGGAGGAGCGAGGGCCTTGTATGGGTTTCTGTGGGTTGAGTTTTAGCGCCCCTAGTGGCGCAGAAGAGGTCTTGGTAGAAGTGAGGTAGGACGGTTTTAAGTCTCCCCGAGTTAAAGTCTCCGCCCACCAGAAACACTGCCTCTGGGTGAACGGTTTCTTGTTTTTTTTACGGCCTCATACAGTTGGTTGAGTTCCAGAGCGATGTTGGCTTGAGGCGGGATGTTAACAGCCGGGATAATTACAGACGAAGTACTTACGGACGTTGCGTCATCATCCAGCCACGTTTCAGGAAGACATATAGCAGCTTTTCAAGTCTTTTTATTTTTCTTATTTCACCTTTATTTAACTTTTATATATTTATTTCACCTTTATTTAACTTTTATATATTTATTTCACCTTTATTTAACTGTTATATATTTATTTCACCTTTATTTAACTTTTATATATTTATTTCACCTTTATTTAACGAGGCAAGTCAGTTAAGAACACATTTTTATTTCACCTTTATTTAACCAGGCAGGTCAGTTAAGAACAAATTTTTATTTCACCTTTATTTAACCAGGCAAGTCAGTTAAGAACAAATGCTTATTTTCAATGACGGCCTAGGAACAGTGGGTTAACTCTCTGTTCAGGGTCAGAACGACAGATTTGTACCTTGTCAGCTTCTGGGGGGTTTGAACTTGCAACCTTCCGGTTACTAGTCTCTCTGATAGGAGACTCTCGAACAAAGCTCATCCATCTTATTCTCCGGTGACTGGACAATGTGACAATAGAATGGAGGGGATTCAGTTTTCTCTTCACCTCAATTTCACCTGGTTGTCCTTCTGGAAGGTTCTCCCATCTCCACAAAGGAACTCTAGAGCTCTGTCAGAGTCACCATCAGGTTCTTGGTCACTTCCCTGACCAAGGCCCTTCTCCCCCGATTGCTCAGATTGGCCGTGCTGCCAGCTCTAGGAAGAGTCTTGGTGGTTCCAAACATCTTCCATTGAAGAATGAAGGAGGTCACTGTGTTCTTGGGGACCTTCAATGGTTCACCAGATCTGTGCCTCGCCACAATCCTGTCCCGGAGCTCTACATACAATTCCTTTGACCTCATGGCTTGGTTTTTGCTCTGACATGCACTGTCATCTGTGGGACCTTATGCAGACATGTGTGTGCCTTTCCAAATCATGTCCAATCAATTGAATTTTCCACAGGTGGACTCAAGTTGTAGAAACATCTCAAAGGATGATCAATGGAAACAGGATGCTCCTGAGCTCAATTTTCAAGTCTTATAGCAAAGGGTCTGAATACTTATGTAAATTAGGTATTTAAAAAAAAAAAACGTTTTTTCTTTGTCATTATGGGGTATTGTGTATAGATTGCTGAGGATTTTAGTAATTTTTTAATCAAATTTAGAATAAGGCTGTAACGTAACAAAATGTGGGAAAAGTCAAGGGGTCTGAATACTTTCTGAAGGCCCTGTATTTGGTATTTGCCGCCCAAATTGCATTCTAGCGCATTTAAAAACGATCTACATCTTAAAGAAACTAATGATGATCCGTGTCCAAATCAGGCATTTTGGGTGTAGTAACTTATTTTAAATTGTTTTACTTTTTCTTCTGTGTAGACAGAGGTAGGCTACTTATTCTATATATACATTTAATTTAATTTACAGGGAGCAGACAGACAGGAAGTGTTATGTTTTGTTATAGGTGGACATGATGGGCCAGGTGCTGTTAGCAGCAGACAGACAGGAAGTGTTATGTTTTGTTATAGGTGATGGACATGATGGGCCGGGTGCTGTTAGCAGCAGACAGACAGGAAGTCCCCGTGACTGTATATAAATGTTATATTAATATACCCTGTGCATTGTAATGACCTCCAGGTGATGGATATGATGGACTGGGTGTTGCACGGAGCAGACAGACAGGAAGTCCCCGTGACTGTATATCCTGATCAGGACTTGGTGGAGGCGGACCTTAGTGACGTACCTGATGTCTACCAAGACCTCTTCTGGCACGCTCCTAGAACGTACCTGGGAGACAAGGTACAAACAACACCATACAGTAAACTTTATTGTCCCCAAAGTCTTGGACACACAATCCTTATGTATTTTTATGTATTTATTTAACCTTTATTTAACCAGGCAAGTCAGTTAAGAACACATTCTTATTCACAATGACGGCCCTACACCGGCCAAACCGTAACCCGGACGACGCTGGGCCAATTGGGGCTCCCGATCACAGCCGGTTGTGATACAGCCTGGATTCGAACCAGGGTGTCTGTAGTGAAGTCTCAAACACTGAGGCGCAGTGCCTTAGTCCACTGAGCCAATCGGGAGTCTGTAAATAGTAGTAGAAAACATATCGTAGGCATAGTAACATACGTTGCGTTGACTCCAGGGTCACAAAGACTCACAGTGGGTGCAAGAGTTAAAATGGAGGAACACCTTTAGGCGACAGAGACTCACAGGACAAAGACAAAGGGGAGGAAAAGGCTTAAACATAACAATGACATTGAGCAGGTGGGAGCGGGCGGGGCCTGGGATGGGTGGAATGACTGCTTCACTCCGTGTTATTTAGCCAGAGGGCCCTCATAGAGGTACTATGTTCACCATGCCAAGGAGAGGGTGAGGGTTGGTGGGGAGGGTTTGCTGGGGCAAGAGGAGTCTACATCAGATTACACTAGTGCTACGGGCTACATATAGCACACACACACACACACACACACACAGACACACACACACACACACACACAGACACAGACACACACACAATAAAGAGGATGTGTAGACAGCCAGCGGTTATAGAGATAATGATGGTTGTTTTGTCTAGAATATAACACCTTTAATGTTAGATTTTATCTCTCTCTTTGAACATACTTAGTTATCTTCCTCTAGGATTGAATGTCTGACCGCAAGTCTGTCTGTCTGTCTGTCTCTGTCTCTCTGTCCGCCTGTCTGCCTCTCTGTTTCTATCTGTCTGCCTCTGCCTGTTTCTCTGTCTGTCTGTCTGTCTGTCTGTCTGTCTGTCTGTCTGTCTGTCTGTCTGTCTCTCTGTCCGCCTGTCTGCCTCTCTGTCTCTATCTGCCTGCTTCTCTGTCTGTCTGTCTGTCTGTCTGTCTGTCTGTCTGTCTGTCTCTCTGTCTCTCTGTCTGTCTCTCTGTCTCTCTGTCTGTCTCTCTGTCTCTCTGTCTGTCTCTCTGTCTCTCTGTCTGTCTGCCTGTCTGTCTGTCTGTCTGTCTGTCTGTCTGTCTGTCCGCCTGTCTGCCTCTCTCTCTCTCTCTCCATCCCTCTCCCTCCCCCCTCTCTCTCTTCATCTCTGTCTAGGTATCGTCGTATGGAGGGTATCTGCGGTATCGTCTCCACACTCAGACGATGAGAGGAGATGTTCTCTCTCTGCCCACTGAGGCCTCTCGACCTGACATCATTCTCAAGGTTAACAACCCACCACAGTGTACTCTCAGCTTCACATCTGAACAGATTACCCAGATGTACTTTCTACATTTAACCTTAGTGCTTAGTATCCTTTGATGTCTATGGAAGAAATGATGTGTTATGGTCGTCAAAGGTTGTGTGTGTCAAGAAACCAGAAGAGCACTGAACTGAAGGTTGGCTAGTGATGTGTCTGTCTGTGTGTATCTCTGCTGTTAAAAGATGTGTCTGTGTATCTACAGGGTAACCAGATGACCCTGGTGTTCATTGAGAGAGAATATTCTTCACCTGAACAACCACACCTGGGGATAGTCCACATGCTGGAGGTAGGACACTGACCACCTGGGGATAGTCAACATGGTGGAGGAGGGACACTGACCACCTGGGGATAGTCCACATGGTGGAGGTAGGACACTGACCTGACCACCTGGGGATAGTCCACATGGTGGAGGAGGGACACTGACCTCCTGGGGATAGTCCACATGGTGGAGGAGGGGCACTGAAAACCTGGGGATAGTCCACATGCTAGAGGAGGGACACTGACCTCCTGGTGATAGTCCACATGGTGGAAGAGGGACACTGACCTCCTGGAGATAGTCCACATGCTGGAGGTAGAACACTGACCTCCTGGAGATAGTCCACATGGTGGAGGAGGGACACTGACCTGACCACCTGGGGATAGTCCACATGGTGGAGGTAGGACACTGACCACCTGGGGATAGTCCACATGGTGGGGGTAGGACACTGACCTGACCACCTGGTGATAGTCCACATGGTGGAGGAGGGACACTGACCTCCTGGGCATAGTCCACATGCTGGAGGAGGGATACTGATCTGACCACCTGGGGATAGTCTACATGGTGGAGGAGGGACACTGACCTCCTGGAGATAGTCCACATGCTGGAGGTAGGACACTGACCTCCTGGAGATAGTCCACATGCTGGAGGTAGGACACTGACCTCCTGGAGATAGTCCACATGCTGGAGGTAGGACACTGACCTCCTGGAGGTAGGACACTGACCTCCTGGAGATAGTCTACATGGTGGAGGAGGGACACTGACCTCCTGGAGATAGTCTACATGGTGGAGGATGGACACTGACCACCTGGTGATAGTCCACATGCTGGAGGTAGGACACTGACCTCCTGGAGATAGTCCACATGCTGGAGGTAGGACACTGACCTGACCTCCTGGTGATAGTCCACATGGTGGAGGAGGGACACTGACCTGACCACCTGGGGATAGTCCACATGGTGGAGGTAGGACACTGACCACCTGGGGATAGTCCACAAGGTGGAGGAGAGACACTGACCTCCTGGAGATAGTCCACATGGTGGAGGTAGGACACTGACCACCTGGTGATAGTCCACATGGTGGAGGAGGGGCACTGACCTGACCTCCTGGAGATAGTCCACATGGTGGAGGAGGGACACTGACCTGACCTCCTGGAGATAGTCCACATGGTGGTGGTAGGACACTGACTTGACCCCCTGGAGATAGTCCACATGGTGGAGGAGGGGCACTGACCTGACCTCCTGGAGATAGTCCACATGGTGGAGGTAGGACACTGACCTGACCACCTGGGGATAGTCCACATGGTGGAGGTAGGACACTGACCTCCTGGAGATAGTCCACATGATGGAGGTAGGACACTGACCTGACCTCCTGGTGATAGTACACATGCTGGAGGTTTGAGACTGACCTCCTGGGGATAGTCCACATGCTGGAGGTAGAACACTGACCACCTGATGATAGTCCACATGGTGGAGGAGGGGCACTGACCTGACCTCCTGGGGATAGTCCACATGGTGGAGGAGGGACACTACCCACCTCGGGATAGTCCACAAGGTGGAGGTAGGACACTGAGCTCCTGGGGATAGTCCACATGTTGGAGGTAGGACACTGACCTGACCTCCTGGAGATAGTCCACATGGTGGTGGTAGGACACTGACCTCCTGGTGATAGTCCACATGGCAGAGGTAGGACACTGACCTGAACTCTTGGGGATAGTCCACATGGTGGAGGTAGGACACTGACCTGTCCTCCTGGGGATAGTCCACATGGTGGTGGTAGGACACTGACCACCTGGGGATAGTCCAAATGGTGGAGGTAAGACACTGACCTGACCTCCTGGTGATAGTACACATGCTGGAGGTATGAGACTGACCTCCTGGGGATAGTCCGCATATTGGAGGTTTAACACTGACCTCCTGGAGATAGTCCACATGCTGGAGGAGGGACACTGACCTCCTGGAGATAGTCCACATGCTGGAGGTAGGACACTGACCTCCTTTGGATTGTCCACATGGATGAGGTAGAACACTGACCTCCTTTGGATTGTCCACATGGATGAGGTAGAACACTGACCTGGCCTCCTGGAGATAGTCCACATAGTGGAGGAGGGACACTGACCACCTGGTGATAGTCCACATGCTGGAGGTAGGACACTGACCTCCTGGAGATAGTCTACATGCAGGAGGAGTGACACTGACCTCCTGGAGATAGTCCACATGCTGGAGGTAGGACACTGACCTCCTGGAGATATTCTATAAGGTAGAGGAGGGACACTGACCTCCTGGTGATAGTCCACATGGTGGTGGTAGGACACTGACCTCCTGGTGATAGTCCACATGGCGGAGGTAGGACACTGACCTGAACTCTTGGGGATAGTCCACATGGTGGAGGTAGGACACTGACCTGACCTCCTGGGGATAGTCCACATGGTGGTGGTAGGACACTGACCACCTGGGGATAGTCCACATGGTGGAGGTAGGACACTGACCTGACCTCCTG
>NC_048580.1:73957379-73977379 GCF_013265735.2 Oncorhynchus mykiss | reverse complement strand
CAAAACTCCTTCTTTAACCCGTCTCCTCCCCTTCATCTCTACACTGATTGAAGTGGATTTAACAGGTGACATCAAATAAGAGATCACATCTTTCACCTGGATTCACCTGGTCTGTCTATGTAGTGTATATTTAGTAACTTACTTTGAAGAGATGGTGTTTGGTAGTCCAATTTAAATGTACTTGTCTATAACTGCCATTTCCTGAAAGTCAGACTCCTCCCACACGCCAACTCATTTCCCTCGGCTTCAGAAGCATCTGCATTCACCCCAGTGGCTGTTGTTTACCCTTCAATATATTCACCAGACTTGACCCTTGACCCGAGGCAATTTTTTCAAATATTATTCTAGATTATATATATATTTTTATTATAATAATTCACCCCAAAAAAAAGGCATTTTACATACATTTATTTTGTATTAAACAGATTATAACAGATTATAAAAATGAAAAAAAGGATTTGTCCACAATCTGCCTCAACAAAATATAAACAAAATATTTAGTCTGACATCATCCAGGGTCCAGATTTTTGGGGGAATTACCTCATTTGCATATCTTAATAAAAACTATTTCAGAGAAATTGTTATACAGAAAAAGGTTTTATACTTGTGTCTACATTCAACTGGTAAACATCGATTTGGGATTTAAATAAGGAGGGGAAAAAATGGCCCTGTGAGGGTGTGGTGCCCTGGCCTTAATATTTACAATTCTTTACCCTTTATCATGTTGTTGTTGTTGTTATTTCTCTTAGAACTGTCAACACAACAGGGCTGGAGACCACTGTGAAAAGTGTCAGGGTGGTTTCCTTGGTAACCACTCTCTGGATGGACAAGCCCAGTCCTGTGACACCTGCCCCTGTCCTCTACAAGTGGCCTCCAACAAGTCAGTAGCGTCTCCTTTTTCATTCCTCATTCCTCATTCATCCCCTTCATTTGCTCAGCTTTCACGTATTGTAGAAACTGTACGTTTGTTTTGTTTTCCTGACGACAACGTCCGACTTCAATGTAATGTCTCTCTCCTGTGTAGTTTTGCAGTGGGCTGTGTAGAGAAACCCAACAGGATGCTGTGTCTCTGTATGCCTGGCTACGCTGGGCCCCAGTGTGCAAGGTCAGTACTACATACAATGTTGATAAACGCCATATATCATACAGTTATGTTATTATGACATGGCTGTGATATGTGACGTGTTGCCGCGAGTCCCCAAATTAAACTGGAAGTGAAGAGAGCAGTTTTAGGAAGAAAAAGGCTGTTTTTTGTTTTTTATTGACTGAAATCATTTTTAAACTGTTACAAATACACTTTGTACCCATTTCTGTCTCGTCCTCCTTTTTCTCCTGTCTCCTCCCTCTCCCAGGTGTGCTCCCGGTTTCTACGGCAACCCCATGGTGATTGGCAGCACGTGCCAGCCCTGCCATTGCCATGACAACACGGACCCCAACATGCTGTTCAGCGACTGTGACGGGCTGACGGGCGAGTGTCACAGCTGCATGCACAACACTGCCGGGACGCACTGCGAAATCTGTGCCCCCGGTTTCCACGGTGACGCCGTCACTGCCAAGAACTGCACCAGTAAGACCAAAAGGCCTCTGATCTGACAACGCACCTCTCTCTCTCGCTCTCTCTCTCTCTCTCTCTCTCTCTCTCTCTCTCTCTGTCTCAGTCTCAGTCTCAGTCTCTCTCTCTCTCTCTCTCTTTCTCTCTCTGTCTCTGTCTCTGTCTCTGTCTCTGTCTCAGTCTCTCTCTCTCTCTCTCTCTCTCTCTCTCTCTCTCTCTCTCTGTCTCTCTGTCTCTCTGTCTCTCTCTCTCTCTCTCTCTCTCTCTGTCTCTCTCTCTCTCTGTCTCTCACTTTCTCTCTCTGTCTCTCTGTCTCTCTCTCTCTCTCTCTCTCTCTCTCTCTGTCTCTCTCTCTCTCTCTCTCTCTGTCTCTCTCTCTCTCTCTCTCTCTCTCTCTCTCTCTCTCTCTCTGTCTCTCTCTCTCTCTCTAGCTCTCTTTCTCTCTCTCTCTCTCTCTCTCTCTCTCTCTCTCTCTCTCTAGCTCTCTCTCTCTCTCTCTCTCTCTAGCTCTCTCTCTCTCTCTCTCTCTCTGTCTCTCTCTCTGTCTCTCTCTCTCTCTCTCTCTCTCTCTGTCTCTCTCTCTCTCGCTCTATCTCTCTCTAGCGCTCTAGCTCTCTCTCTTTCTCTCTCTCTCTCTAGCTCTCTCTCTAGCACTCTAGCTCTCTAACTCTCTCTCTCTCTCTAGCTCTATCTCTCTCTAGCTCTCTAGCTCTCTCTCTCTCTCTTTCTCTCTCTCTAGCTCTCTCTATCTCTCTCGCTCTCTCTCTCTCTAGCTTTCTCTCTCTCTAGCTCTCTAGCTCTCTCTCTCTCTCACTAGCTCTCTAGCTCTCTAACTCTCTCTCTCTCGCTCTCTCTCTCTCTAGCACTCTATCTCACTCTATCTCTCTCTAGCTCTCTAACTCTCTCTCTCGCTCTCTCTCTCTCTCTCTCTAGCACTCTATCTCTCTCTCTCTCTCTCTCTCTCTAGTTCTGTTTTCACAAGGTCTTAACCTCTTTTAACTTCTATAATAAATCTGGTTCTCTGTGAGAAATGTGTACTGTGTAGCTGTTGCAGTGTTTAGTGATTCCACATCTGTCTGTGCATGACTTCCTGTTGCTGAAGTTACAGTTTTTCTCAATTGCTAAAACACTAAAACCCATTGGCTGAACAAAGTTCTCAATTGCTAAAACACTAAAACCCATTGGCTGAACAAAGTTCTCAATTGCTAAAACACTAAAACCCATTGGCTGAACAAAGTTCTCAGTTGCCTGGACTCATTTAGCTAATTATGCAGTCTGTTGTCAATACCTTAAACCCTTTCACATGATAAAACACAATTTGCAGATCTCACTTAGACTTTTCAGCAAAACTCTGAAACACATTCTCATTCTCAAAACACGTTCTGCACTCTAATGCACATGTCATCCATACTGGTAAACACAAGTGGCAACAATCAAATACAAATAGAGAAGACATGTCATTGATTGAACACAACCACTCAAAATGGATTTAACCTGTTTCAAATGATGCGACACAACCAATATAAGCCAGTTCAGAGAGCAAACAGGTTGTTGAAGGTGGGAAGGAGAACGTCTGAGAATGGATACTGTAGTGCAGTGCATTGTGGGCTGTATACTGTACAATGGATGAATTGTATGGCCCTGAACATTGTGCTTTCCATTTATTAACAGTACTGACTGCTCAATAGATTTTGACTGGTTGCAGGTTAATATCAACAAAGAACAAGAATGACAGTATCACAGAGACAAAGGACAAGTTTGTGAGATGCAGGGTACAGTACTGTAAACATAGGGGTACAAGGAGGAGGAAGAACAAAATTGCAAAGAGCAAAGCAGAGTAGTAATTTCTGATCAAATTTGAGCCACTATGATCGAACATGTTTTCGTTCATCAAAAGACAATGACGGAAAAATATGAATCTTTGTTTTAATAAAAAATGTACTTCTCCCTGAGAATTGTATGTTTTGAACAATGTGTTTTCTATTTTTCGGTGTATTGTTTACTGACTGCTTGAGAGTCTATATCATTTTGATCACTTTGTTTATGATTTGAGAGCAGTGTTTCATTTTGAACACAGGTAAAACTGTTTTGAGGCGAATGTTTCATTTTGCAAGAGGAGTCAGAGGTTATGTAAATAGTGCTTGAAGATGAGGGTTTGTGTTTAATGTTTTCAGGAAACGGAGCAAGGTTTCAGAAATTGTGTTTTATCAATTGAGAAAAAAAAACTGTAATACGTAATAACCTCTGTCTTATTTACCCAGGATGCAACTGCTCCCCATGTGGCACGGCATCATGTGACCCTCACACAGGACAGTGCCAGTGTAAACCTGGTGTGACCGGTCCCCACTGCAACTGTTGTGAGGTTTGTCCTCAGTTTATTTCCCTTATTCATATTCGTGTATATTATGACAATAATTCCTCTTAACTCATCTCGGGAACACAGAACCAAACAAATATTGGCAGAGACTAACTCATAACCAACGTATATAAACCTTAATACGTCATTGATCCTTGGTTGCTTGTCTCTGGCAAGCTTATTGTCATTGTTAGTTATGATATCCTCATTACCGAGCTGTGTCAATAACGTGTTGTGTTTCAGGACGGTGCGTTTGGCTATGAGTCGTGCTCCGGGTGTCGTCGGTGTGACTGTGACGCGGCCGCGGCGCTGGTCCAACCATGTGACCCCAGGAACGGTTCGTGTGCCTGCCAGCCAGGGGTCAATGGACCTAATTGTCGCCAGTGTGCCCCTGGGTACTGGGACTACAGTCCTGAGGGCTGCAAGAGTGAGTTATACCTCCTCCTCCTCCTACGTTCTTAGAAAAAAGGGTTCCAAAAGGGTTCTTCGGCGGTCCCCATAGGAGAACCGTTTTGGATTCTAGATAGAACTCTTTTTGGTTCCAGGTAGAACCCTCTGTGGAAATGGTTTTATTTTGAACCCAAAAGGGTATTACCTGGAACCAAAAGGGTTCTACCTGGAACCAAAAGGGTTCTACCTGGAACCCAAAAGGGTTCTTCAAAGGGTTCTCCTATGGGGACAGCTGAATAACCCTTTTAGGTTCTAGATCACGTTTTTCTCTAAGAGTATGAAAGTAGATATTTAAGCAATAAGGCACCTCGGGGGGGTTGGGGGGGGGGGGGGGGGGGCTAAGGGCTGTTCTTTCGCACAACACAACGCAAAGTGCCTGGATACAACCCTTAACCGTGGTATATTGTCCATATATCACACCCCCCCGAGATGCCTTATTGCTGTCATAAAATGGGTTACCAACGTAATTAGAGCAGTAAAAAATACATGTCTTGTCATACCCGTGGTATACGGTCTGATATACCACGGCTGTCATCCAATCAGCATTCAGGACTCGATCCACCCAGTTTATAATACAGAAGTATACACTGAGTGTACAAAACATTAAGAACACCTTCCTAATATTGAGTTGCACCCCCCTTTTTTGCCCTCAGAACAGCCTCAATTCGTCGGGGCGTGGGACTCTACAAGGTGTCGAAAGCATTCCACAGGAATGCTGGCCCTCGTTGACTCCAATGCTTCTCACAGCTGTGTCAACTTGGCTGGAAACTGTTGGAAACTGACGAATGTGAAAAACCAAGCAGTGTGGCAGTTCTTAACACACGTGAACCGGTGCGCCTGGTACCTACTACCACCGTTTAAAGGCATTTACATACAGTGCCTTGCGAAAGTATTCGGCCCCCTTGAACTTTGCGACCTTTTGCCACATTTCAGGCTTCAAACATAAAGATATAAAACTGTATTTTTTTGTGAAGAATCAACAACAAGTGGGACACAATAATGAAGTGGAACGACATTTATTGGATATTTAAAACTTTTTTAACAAATCAAAAACTGAAAAATTGGGCGTGCAAAATTATTCAGCCCCCTTAAGTTAATACTTTGTAGAGCCACCTTTTGCTGCGATTACAGCTGTAAGTCGCTTGGGGTATGTCTCTATCCGTTTTGCACATCGAGAGACTGAAATGTTTTCCCATTTCTCCTTGCAAAACAGCTCGAGCTCAGTGAGGTTGGATGGAGAGCATTTGTGAACAGCAGTTTTCAGTTCTTTCCACAGATTCTCGATTGGATTCAGGTCTGGACTTTGACTTGGCCATTCTAACACCTGGATATGTTCATTTTTGAACCATTCCATTGTAGATGTTGCTTTATGTTTTGGGTCATTGTCTTGTTGGAAGACAAATCTCTGTCCCAGTCTCAGGTCTTTTGCAGACTCCATCAGGTTTTCTTCCAGAATGGTCCTATATTTGGCTCCATCCATCTTCCCATCAATTTTAACCATCTTCCCTGTCCCTGCTGAAGAAAAGCAGGCCCAAACCATGATGCTGCCACCACCATGTTTGACAGTGGGGATGGTGTGTTCAGAGTGATGAGCTGTGTTGCTTTTACGCCAAACATAACGTTTTGCATTGTTGCCAAAAAGTTCAATTTTGGTTTCATCTGACCAGAGCACCTTCTTCCACATGTTTGGTGTGTCTCCCAGGTGGCTTGTGGCAAACTTTAAACAACACTTTTTATGGATATCTTTTAGAAATGGCTTTCTTCTTGCCACTCTTCCATAAAGGCCAGATTTGTGCAATATACGACTGATTGTTGTCCTATGGACAGAGTCTCCCACCTCAGCTGTAGATCTCTGCAGTTCATCCAGAGTGATCATGGGCCTCTTGGCTGCATCTCTGATCAGTCTTCTCCTTGTATGAGCTGAAAGTTTAGAGGGACGGCCAGGTCTTGGTAGATTTGCAGTGGTCTGATACTCCTTCCATTTCAATATTATCGCTTGCACAGTGCTCCTTGGGATGTTTAAAGCTTGGGAAATATTTTTGTATCCAAATCCGGCTTTAAACTTCTTCACAACAGTATCTCGGACCTGCCTGGTGTGTTCCTTGTTCTTCATGATGCTCTCTGCGCTTTTAACGGACCTCTGAGACTATCACAGTGCAGGTGCATTTATACGGAGACTTGATTACACACAGGTGGATTGTATTTATCATCATTAGTCATTTAGGTCAACATTGGATCATTCAGAGATCCTCACTGAACTTCTGGAGAGAGTTTGCTGCACTGAAAGTAAAGGTGCTGAATAATTTTGCACGCCCAATTTTTCAGTTTTTGATTTGTTAAAAAAGTTTGAAATATCCAATAAATGTCGTTCCACTTCATGATTGTGTCCCACTTGTTGTTGATTCTTCACAAAAAAATACAGTTTTATATCTTTATGTTTGAAGCCTGAAATGTGGCAAAAGGTCGCAAAGTTCAAGGGGGCCGAATACTTTCGCAAGGCACTGTATGTTGTCTTGTCCATTCACTCTCTGAATGGCACACATCCACAATCCACGTCTCAGCTGTCTCAAGACTTCAAAAATCATTCTTTAATCTGTCTCCTCCCCTTCATCTACATTGACTGAATTAGATTTAAAAAGGGTTATCAATAAGGGATCATAGCTTTCACCCGGTCAATCTATGTCATGGAAAGATGTTCCTAATGTTGAGTACATCGTATGAAACCAGGCGCACCAGGAATCGAACCCACAATCCTGCCGTTGCATTCGACATGCTCTACTAACTGAACCACGACAAGCTGGAGTATATGCAAGATGTGGACTGAGCTTGACACTGTGTGTGTGTGTGTGTGTGTGTGTGTGTGTGTGTGTGTGTGTGTGTGTGTGTGTGTGTGTGTGTGTGTGTGTGTGTCTTCCATTCTCTTCAGAGTGTGAGTGTAAGCATGGGCGCTGTGACCCTCGGACAGGGGAGTGTCGCTGTGGAGACGGCCTAACAGGCAAACAGTGTGACAGCTGTTCCCATAGATACAGTGTTCCTGTACAACACGGACATGACATGACCTGCCAACGTAAGTAATGTGTCTGTTAATGAATCCATATCTGCTTTTGGATTGGCATTGTTTTACTTTGATTTTATTTGAGAGGGGGAGAAGGAGATGGAGACAGGGAGAGGGGGAGAAGGAGATGGAGAGGGGGAGATGGACAGGGGGAGGGGGAGAAAGGAGAGGGAGACAGGGAGAGGGGGAGAAGGAGATGGAGACAGGGAGAGGGGGAGAAGGAGATGGAGACAGGGAGAGGGGGAGAAGGAGATGGAGAGGGGGAGATGGACAGGGGGAGGGGGAGAAAGGAGAGGGAGACAGGGAGAGGGGGAGAAGGAGATGGCGACAGGGAGAGATGGACAGGGGGAGGGAGAGATGGACAGGGGGAGGGAGAGATGGACAGGGGGAGAAAGGAGAGGGAGACAGGGAGAGGGGGAGATGGACAGGGGGAGAAAGGAGATGGAGACAGGGAGAGGGAGAGAAAGGAGAGGGAGACAGGGAGAGGGGGAGAAGGAGATGGAGACAGGGAGAGGGGGAGATGGACAGGGGGAGAAAGGAGATGGAGACAGGGAGAGGGAGAGAAAGGAGAGGGAGACAGGGAAAGGGGGAGAAGGAGATGGAGACAGGGAGAGATGGGGAGGGAGAGATGGACAGGGGGAGGGAGAGATGGACAGGGGGAGGGAGAGAAGGAGATGGAGAGGGGGAGAAGGAGATGGAGACAGGGAGAGGGGGAGAAGGAGATGGAGACAGGGAGAGGGGAGAAGGAGATGGAGACAGGGAGAGATGGACAGGGGGAGGGAGAGATGGACAGGGGGATGGGGAGAGACAGGACAGGGGGAGGGAGAGATGGACAGGGGGAGAGAGATGGACAGGGGGAGAGAGATGGACAGGGGGAGAGAGATGGACAGGGGGAGGGATAGATGGACAGGGGAGGGAGAGATTGACAGGGGGAGGGAGAGATTGACAGGGGAAGGGAGAGATGGACAGGGGGAGGGAGAGATGGACAGGGGGAGGTTGGGGGAAGGAGAAGCGAGAAAAGGGAGAGGGGGAAGAGGTAGAAGGGGAGAAGGAGAAAGAGAAGGAGAAAGAGAAGGAGAGAGTCAAGGAGAGAGGAGAAAGAGAACGAGAGAGGAGAAAGAGAAGGAGAGAGTCAAGGAGAGAGGAGAAAGAGAAGGAGAGAGTCAAGGAGAGAGGAGAAAGAGAAGGAGAGAGGAGAAAGAGAGAGGAGAAAGAGAACGAGAGAGGAGAAAGAGAAGGAGAGAGTCAAGGAGAGAGTCAAAGAGAGAGGAGAAAGAGAAGGAGAGAGTCAAAGAGAGAGGAGAAAGAGAACGAGAGAGGAGAAAGAGAAGGAGAGAGTCAAGGAGAGAGGAGAAAGAGAAGGAGAGAGTCAAAGAGAGAGGAGAAAG
This sequence comes from Oncorhynchus mykiss, assembly GCF_013265735.2. NCBI lineage: Eukaryota > Metazoa > Chordata > Actinopteri > Salmoniformes > Salmonidae > Oncorhynchus > Oncorhynchus mykiss. The sequence continues at coordinate 73,968,578 of NC_048580.1, read as the reverse complement.
AGAACGAGAGAGGAGAAAGAGAAGGAGAGAGTCAAGGAGAGAGGAGAAAGAGAACGAGAGAGGAGAAAGAGAAGGAGAGAGTCAAGGAGAGAGGAGAAAGAGAACGAGAGAGGAGAAAGAGAAGGAGAGAGTCAAAGAGAGAGGAGAAAGAGAAGGAGAGAGTCAAAGAGAGAGGAGAAAGAGAACGAGAGAGGAGAAAGAGAAGGAGAGAGTCAAGGAGAGAGGAGAAAGAGAACGAGAGAGTCAAAGAGAGAGGAGAAAGAGAACGAGAGAGGAGAAAGAGAAGGAGAGAGTCAAGGAGAGAGGAGAAAGAGAACGAGAGAGTCAAAGAGAGAGGAGAAAGAGAACGAGAGAGGAGAAAGAGAACGAGAGAGTCAAGGAGAGAGGAGAAAGAGAACGAGAGAGTCAAAGAGAGAGGAGAAAGAGAACGAGAGAGGAGAAAGAGAAGGAGAGAGTCAAGGAGAGAGGAGAAAGAGAACGAGAGAGTCAAGGAGAGAGGAGAAAGAGAACGAGAGAGGAGAAAGAGAACGAGAGAGTCAAGGAGAAAGAGAAGGAGAGTGGCAAACCATAGCTTGGTTCTGTTCCAGTATTCTGATGAAGGTGACTAAATGTGTGTCCTTTCAGCTTGTGACAGCTGTGTAATTGTCCTGTTGGAGGATCTGGACAAAATTAACGACAACTTTGGCTCCGTGGCTCATCAGCTGATCAACCTGAACGCCTCCTCTATCACCTTGACTCAGCTAAACAACCTCAGCAGATCCATGGACAATATCTCTGTGAGTACACACACACACACACATTGTAATTACACACACACACACACACATGATATGTTTGTCTTTCTTGAACTGCATTGTGGGTTAAGGACTTGTAAGGAAGCATTTCACGGTAAGATCTACACTTGTTGTATTTCGGCCACATGTGACAAATACAAATATATATTTTTATTTTATTTTATATTTTTATATTTTTTCTCCCCAATTCCGTGGTTTCCAATTGTTAGTAATTACTATCTTGTCTCATCGCTACAACTCCCGTACGGGCTCGGGAGAGACGAAGGTTGAAAGCCATGCGTCCTCCGATACACAACCCAACCTAGCCGCACTGCTTCTTAACACAGCGCGCATCCAACCCGGAAGCCAGCCGCACCAATGTGTCGGAGGAAACACCGTGCACCTGGCAACCTTGGTTAGCGCGCACAGGAGTCGCTGGTGCGCGATGAGACAAGGACATCCCTACCAACCAAGCCCTCCCTAACCCGGACGACGCTAGGCCAATTGTGTGTCGCCCCATGGACCTCCCGGTCGCGGCCGGCTGAGACAGAGCCCGGGCTTGAACCCAGAGTCTCTGGTGGCAAAGCTAGCACTGCGATGCAAGGATCACTGCGCCACACGGGAGGCCATGACAAATACAATTTTATTTTATTTGAAAAACACTCGTTCAATATCTGTTGACTGAGATTGACTCTGTTTCCCAGAATGCCATAGAGAACTACAACAGTACTCTGGATGAGAGCCGGAACAGAGCGGACATGTTGGAGGGAGAGATCATGACCATCAACTCAGACATCCTCGGCCTGGAGGATAAGGTGATGAAGATCTGTGTCGAGCATCTCTCTGTCCACCCTTCTCTGTCATTATTTAATCAGTTATTCAGAGACAATGACCATCTCTGTCCACCCTTCTCTGTCATTATTTAATCAGTTATTCAGAGACAATGACCATCTCTGTCCACCCTTCTCTGTCATTATTTAATCAGTTATTCAGAGACAATGACCATCTCTGTCCACCCTTCTCTGTCATTATTTAATCAGTTATTCAGAGACAATGACCATCTCTGTCCACCCTTCTCTGTCATTATTTAATCAGTTATTCAGAGACAATGACCATCTCTGTCCACCCTTCTCTGTCATTATTTAATCAGTTATTCAGAGACAATGACCATCTCTGTCCACCCTTCTCTGTCATTATTTAATCAGTTATTCAGAGACAATGACCATCTCTGTCCACCCTTCTCTGTCATTATTTAATCAGTTATTCAGAGACAATGACCATCTCTGTCCACCCTTCTCTGTCATTTATTTAATCAGTTATTCAGAGTCGAGCATCTCTCTGTCCTTCTCTGTCATTTATTTAATCAGTTATTCAGAGACAATGACCATCTCTGTCCACCCTTCTCTGTCATTATTTAATCAGTTATTCCGAGACAATGACCATCTCTGTCCACCCTTCTCTGTCATTTATTTAATCAGTTATTCAGAGTCGAGCATCTCTCTGTCCTTCTCTGTCATTTATTTAATCAGTTATTCAGAGTCGAGCATCTCTCTGTCCTTCTCTGTCATTTATTTAATCAGTTATTCAGAGTCGAGCATCTCTCTGTCCGCCCCTTCTCTGTCATTATTTAATCAGTTATTCAGAGACAATGACCATCTCTGTCCACCCTTCTCTGTCATTTATTTAATCAGTTATTCAGAGACAATGACCGTCTCTGTCCACCCTTCTCTGTCATTTATTTAATCAGTTATTCAGAGTCGAGCATCTCTCTGTCCTTCTCTGTCATTTATTTAATCAGTTATTCAGAGTCGAGCATCTCTCTGTCCGCCCCTTCTCTGTCATTATTTAATCAGTTATTCAGAGACAATGACCATCTCTGTCCACCCTTCTCTGTCATTTATTTAATCAGTTATTCAGAGACAATGACCATCTCTGTCCACCCTTCTCTGTCATTATTTAATCAGTTATTCAGAGACAATGACCATCTCTGCCCGCCCCTTCTCTGTCATTATTTAATCAGTTATTCAGAGACAATGACCATCTCTGTCCACCCTTCTCTGTCATTTATTTAATCAGTTATTCAGAGACAATGACCATCTCTGTCCACCCTTCTCTGTCATTATTTAATCAGTTATTCAGAGACAATGACCATCTCTGTCCACCCTTCTCTGTCATTATTTAATCAGTTATTCAGAGACAATGACCGTCTCTGTCCACCCTTCTCTGTCATTTATTTAATCAGTTATTCAGAGACAATGACCGTCTCTGTCCACCCTTCTCTGTCATTATTTAATCAGTTATTCAGAGACAATGACCATCTCTGTCCACCCTTCTCTGTCATTTATTTAATCAGTTATTCAGAGTCGAGCATCTCTCTGTCCTTCTCTGTCATTTATTTAATCAGTTATTCAGAGACAATGACCATCTCTGTCCACCCTTCTCTGTCATTATTTAATCAGTTATTCCGAGACAATGACCATCTCTGTCCACCCTTCTCTGTCATTTATTTAATCAGTTATTCAGAGTCGAGCATCTCTCTGTCCTTCTCTGTCATTTATTTAATCAGTTATTCAGAGTCGAGCATCTCTCTGTCCTTCTCTGTCATTTATTTAATCAGTTATTCAGAGTCGAGCATCTCTCTGTCCGCCCCTTCTCTGTCATTATTTAATCAGTTATTCAGAGACAATGACCATCTCTGTCCACCCTTCTCTGTCATTTATTTAATCAGTTATTCAGAGACAATGACCGTCTCTGTCCACCCTTCTCTGTCATTTATTTAATCAGTTATTCAGAGTCGAGCATCTCTCTGTCCTTCTCTGTCATTTATTTAATCAGTTATTCAGAGTCGAGCATCTCTCTGTCCGCCCCTTCTCTGTCATTATTTAATCAGTTATTCAGAGACAATGACCATCTCTGTCCACCCTTCTCTGTCATTTATTTAATCAGTTATTCAGAGACAATGACCATCTCTGTCCACCCTTCTCTGTCATTATTTAATCAGTTATTCAGAGACAATGACCATCTCTGCCCGCCCCTTCTCTGTCATTATTTAATCAGTTATTCAGAGACAATGACCATCTCTGTCCACCCTTCTCTGTCATTTATTTAATCAGTTATTCAGAGTCGAGCATCTCTCTGTCCGCCCCTTCTCTGTCATTATTTAATCAGTTATTCAGAGACAATGACCATCTCTGTCCACCCTTCTCTGTCATTTATTTAATCAGTTATTCAGAGACAATGACCATCTCTGTCCACCCTTCTCTGTCATTATTTAATCAGTTATTCAGAGACAATGACCATCTCTGCCCGCCCCTTCTCTGTCATTATTTAATCAGTTATTCAGAGACAATGACCATCTCTGTCCACCCTTCTCTGTCATTTATTTAATCAGTTATTCAGAGACAATGACCATCTCTGTCCACCCTTCTCTGTCATTATTTAATCAGTTATTCAGAGACAATGACCATCTCTGTCCACCCTTCTCTGTCATTTATTTAATCAGTTATTCAGAGTCGAGCATCTCTCTGTCCTTCTCTGTCATTTATTTAATCAGTTATTCAGAGACAATGACCATCTCTGTCCACCCTTCTCTGTCATTATTTAATCAGTTATTCCGAGACAATGACCATCTCTGTCCACCCTTCTCTGTCATTTATTTAATCAGTTATTCAGAGTCGAGCATCTCTCTGTCCTTCTCTGTCATTTATTTAATCAGTTATTCAGAGTCGAGCATCTCTCTGTCCTTCTCTGTCATTTATTTAATCAGTTATTCAGAGTCGAGCATCTCTCTGTCCGCCCCTTCTCTGTCATTATTTAATCAGTTATTCAGAGACAATGACCATCTCTGTCCACCCTTCTCTGTCATTTATTTAATCAGTTATTCAGAGACAATGACCGTCTCTGTCCACCCTTCTCTGTCATTTATTTAATCAGTTATTCAGAGTCGAGCATCTCTCTGTCCTTCTCTGTCATTTATTTAATCAGTTATTCAGAGTCGAGCATCTCTCTGTCCGCCCCTTCTCTGTCATTATTTAATCAGTTATTCAGAGACAATGACCATCTCTGTCCACCCTTCTCTGTCATTTATTTAATCAGTTATTCAGAGACAATGACCATCTCTGTCCACCCTTCTCTGTCATTATTTAATCAGTTATTCAGAGACAATGACCATCTCTGCCCGCCCCTTCTCTGTCATTATTTAATCAGTTATTCAGAGACAATGACCATCTCTGTCCACCCTTCTCTGTCATTTATTTAATCAGTTATTCAGAGACAATGACCATCTCTGTCCACCCTTCTCTGTCATTATTTAATCAGTTATTCAGAGACAATGACCATCTCTGTCCACCCTTCTCTGTCATTATTTAATCAGTTATTCAGAGACAATGACCGTCTCTGTCCACCCTTCTCTGTCATTTATTTAATCAGTTATTCAGAGACAATGACCGTCTCTGTCCACCCTTCTCTGTCATTATTTAATCAGTTATTCCGAGACAATGACCATCTCTGTCCACCCTTCTCTGTCATTTATTTAATCAGTTATTCAGAGTCGAGCATCTCTCTGTCCTTCTCTGTCATTTATTTAATCAGTTATTCAGAGTCGAGCATCTCTCTGTCCTTCTCTGTCATTTATTTAATCAGTTATTCAGAGTCGAGCATCTCTCTGTCCGCCCCTTCTCTGTCATTATTTAATCAGTTATTCAGAGACAATGACCATCTCTGTCCACCCTTCTCTGTCATTTATTTAATCAGTTATTCAGAGACAATGACCGTCTCTGTCCACCCTTCTCTGTCATTTATTTAATCAGTTATTCAGAGTCGAGCATCTCTCTGTCCTTCTCTGTCATTTATTTAATCAGTTATTCAGAGTCGAGCATCTCTCTGTCCGCCCCTTCTCTGTCATTATTTAATCAGTTATTCAGAGACAATGACCATCTCTGTCCACCCTTCTCTGTCATTTATTTAATCAGTTATTCAGAGACAATGACCATCTCTGTCCACCCTTCTCTGTCATTATTTAATCAGTTATTCAGAGACAATGACCATCTCTGCCCGCCCCTTCTCTGTCATTATTTAATCAGTTATTCAGAGACAATGACCATCTCTGTCCACCCTTCTCTGTCATTTATTTAATCAGTTATTCAGAGACAATGACCATCTCTGTCCACCCTTCTCTGTCATTATTTAATCAGTTATTCAGAGACAATGACCATCTCTGTCCACCCTTCTCTGTCATTATTTAATCAGTTATTCAGAGACAATGACCGTCTCTGTCCACCCTTCTCTGTCATTTATTTAATCAGTTATTCAGAGTCGAGCATCTCTCTGTCCTTCTCTGTCATTTATTTAATCAGTTATTCAGAGTCGAGCATCTCTCTGTCCTTCTCTGTCATTTATTTAATCAGTTATTCCGAGACAATGACCATCTCTGTCCACCCTTCTCTGTCATTATTTAATCAGTTATTCCGAGACAATGACCATCTCTGTCCACCCTTCTCTGTCATTTATTTAATCAGTTATTCAGAGTCGAGCATCTCTCTGTCCTTCTCTGTCATTTATTTAATCAGTTATTCAGAGTCGAGCATCTCTCTGTCCTTCTCTGTCATTTATTTAATCAGTTATTCAGAGACAATGACCATCTCTGTCCACCCTTCTCTGTCATTATTTAATCAGTTATTCCGAGACAATGACCATCTCTGTCCACCCTTCTCTGTCATTTATTTAATCAGTTATTCAGAGTCGAGCATCTCTCTGTCCTTCTCTGTCATTTATTTAATCAGTTATTCAGAGTCGAGCATCTCTCTGTCCTTCTCTGTCATTCATTTAATCAGTTATTCAGAGTCGAGCATCTCTCTGTCCTTCTCTGTCATTTATTTAATCAGTTATTCAGAGTCGAGCATCTCTCTGTCCGCCCCTTCTCTGTCATTATTTAATCAGTTATTCAGAGACAATGACCATCTCTGTCCACCCTTCTCTGTCATTTATTTAATCAGTTATTCAGAGACAATGACCATCTCTGTCCACCCTTCTCTGTCATTATTTAATCAGTTATTCAGAGACAATGACCATCTCTGCCCGCCCCTTCTCTGTCATTATTTAATCAGTTATTCAGAGACAATGACCATCTCTGTCCACCCTTCTCTGTCATTTATTTAATCAGTTATTCAGAGACAATGACCATCTCTGTCCACCCTTCTCTGTCATTATTTAATCAGTTATTCAGAGACAATGACCATCTCTGTCCACCCTTCTCTGTCATTATTTAATCAGTTATTCAGAGACAATGACCGTCTCTGTCCACCCTTCTCTGTCATTTATTTAATCAGTTATTCAGAGTCGAGCATCTCTCTGTCCTTATCTGTCATTTATTTAATCAGTTATTCAGAGTCGAGCATCTCTCTGTCCTTCTCTGTCATTTATTTAATCAGTTATTCCGAGACAATGACCATCTCTGTCCACCCTTCTCTGTCATTATTTAATCAGTTATTCCGAGACAATGACCATCTCTGTCCACCCTTCTCTGTCATTTATTTAATCAGTTATTCAGAGTCGAGCATCTCTCTGTCCTTCTCTGTCATTTATTTAATCAGTTATTCAGAGTCGAGCATCTCTCTGTCCTTCTCTGTCATTTATTTAATCAGTTATTCAGAGTCGAGCATCTCTCTGTCCTTCTCTGTCATTTATTTAATCAGTTATTCAGAGACGAGCATCTCTCTGTCCGCCCCTTCTCTGTCATTATTTAATCAGTTATTCAGAGACAATGACCATCTCTGTCCACCCTTCTCTGTCATTTATTTAATCAGTTATTCAGAGACAATGACCATCTCTGTCCACCCTTCTCTGTCATTATTTAATCAGTTATTCAGAGACAATGACCATCTCTGCCCGCCCCTTCTCTGTCATTATTTAATCAGTTATTCAGAGACAATGACCATCTCTGTCCACCCTTCTCTGTCATTTATTTAATCAGTTATTCAGAGACAATGACCATCTCTGTCCACCCTTCTCTGTCATTATTTAATCAGTTATTCAGAGACAATGACCATCTCTGTCCACCCTTCTCTGTCATTATTTAATCAGTTATTCAGAGACAATGACCGTCTCTGTCCACCCTTCTCTGTCATTTATTTAATCAGTTATTCAGAGTCGAGCATCTCTCTGTCCTTCTCTGTCATTTATTTAATCAGTTATTCAGAGTCGAGCATCTCTCTGTCCTTCTCTGTCATTTATTTAATCAGTTATTCCGAGACAATGACCATCTCTGTCCACCCTTCTCTGTCATTTATTTAATCAGTTATTCAGAGTCGAGCATCTCTCTGTCCTTCTCTGTCATTATACGTTTTATTCTTCTCATTTTCCTTTTTAAAAACGTGCATTGTCCTTTCCTTTATTCACATAAATATTAATTATTTAAATTCATAACAGTTTCAAGTGTTCAAATACATACATATGTGTATCTACTTGTATCTCCATTACTCCAACATCAGCTTATTGGACTTTATGCAGTTGCGTATCCCAACAAGAATTGATGGTAAGAATGAATGACAGGTGTGCTGATGTAAATGTTGTCCTCCCGCCAGGTGGTGGCGGTAGCAGAAGAAGCAGACAGTCTGGGGAATAGCAGCAGCAACACCCATCAGAGAGCCCAGGACCTGCTGTCACACATGAAGAACATAGTAGGAGAGGTGGAAGGTAGCTGAGAAACCTTTATGGGGGAACCTTCAATCTGAGTCGATGTTTGTCAGTGAAGATTATTCGTTAAGAGGAGTTCATCCCTCATTTTGTTTGGATTCAAATACATCCATCAAAATACAAAACTCTGATTTTAAAGGTATGAGGACACCTGTCGTCTAACATCTCATTAAAAACCATTAATATGGAGTTGGTCCCCCCTTTGCTGCTATAACAACCTCCACTCTTCTGGGAAGACTTTCCACTAGATGTTGGAACATTGCTGCTATAACAGCCTCCACTCTTCTGGGAAGACTTTCCACTAGATGTTGGAACATTGCTGCTATAACAACCTCCACTCTTCTGGGAAGACTTTCCACTAGATGTTGGAACATTGCTGCTATAACAGCCTCCACTCTTCTGGGAAGACTTTCCACTAGATGTTGGAACATTGCTGCTATAACAGCCTCCACTCTTCTGGGAAGACTTTCCACTAGATGTAGGAACATTGCTGCTATAACAACCTCCACTCTTCTGGGAAGACTTTCCACTAGATGTTGGAACATTGCTGCTATAACAGCCTCCAGTCTTCTGGGAAGACTTTCCACTAGATGTTGGAACATTGCTGCTATAACAGCCTCCACTCTTCTGGGAAGGCTTTCCACTAGATGTAGGAACATTACTGCTATAACAGCCTCCACTCTTCTGGGAAAGCTTTCCACTAGATGTTGGAACATTGCTGCTATAACAGCCTCTACTGTTCTGGGAAGGCTTTCCACTAGATGTTGGAGCATTGCTGCTATAACATCCTCCAGTCTTCTGGGAAGACTTTCCTCTAGATGTTGGAACATTGCTGCTATAACAGCCTCCACTCTTCTGGGAAGGCTTTCCACTAGATGTAGGAACATTGCTGCTATAACAACCTCCACTCTTCTGGGAAGGCTTTCCACTAGATGTTGGAACATTGCTGCTATAACAGCCTCCACTCTTCTGGGAAGGCTTTCCACTAGATGTTGGAACATTGCTGCTATAACAGCCTCCACTCTTCTGGGAAGGCTTTCCACTAGATGTTGGAACATTGCTGCTATAACAGCCTCCACTCTTCTGGGAAGGCTTTCCACTAGATGTTGGAGCATTGCTGCTATAACATCCTCCACTCTTCTGGGAAGACTTTCCACTAGATGTTGGAACATTGCTGCTATAACATCCTCCACTCTTCTGGGAAGGCTTTCCACTAGATGTTGGAGCATTGCTGCTATAACATCCTCCACTCTTCTGGGAAGACTTTCCTCTAGATGTTGGAACATTGCTGCAGGGGGACTTGCTTCCATTCAGCCACAAGAGCATTAGTGAGGTCGGGCACTGATGTTGGGGGCGATTAGGCCTGGCTCACAGTCGGCGTTCCAATTCATCCCAAAGGTGTTCGATGGGGTTGAGGTCAGGGCTCTGTGCAGGCCACTCAAGTTCTTCCACACCCACCTGGACAAAACAATTCTGTATGGACCTCTCTTTGTGCACGGGGGCATTGTCATGCTGAAACAGGAAAGGGCCTTCCCCAAACTGTTTCCACAAAGTTGGAAGAACAGAATTGTCTAGAATATCATTGTATGCTGTAGCGTTAAGATTTCCCTTCACTGGAACTAAGGGGCCCGAACCATGAAAAACAGCCCCAGACCATTATTCCTCCTCCACCAAACTTTACAGTTGGCACTATGCATTTGGGCAAGTAGCGTTCTCCTGGAATCTGCCAAACCCAGATTCGTCAGTCAGGCAGCCAGATGCTGAAGCGTGATTCTTCACTCCAGATAACGCGTTTCCACTGCTCCAGAGTCCAATGGCGGCGAGCTTTACACCACTCCAGCCGACGCTTGGCATTGCGCATGGTGATATTAGGCTTGTATGTTGCTGCTCGGCCATGGCAACTCATTTCATGAAGCTCCAGACGAACAGTTCTTGTGCTGACGTTGCTTCCAGAGGCAGTTTGGAACTCGGTAGTGAGTGTTGCAACCAAGGACAGACAAATTCTACACGCTACGCACTTCAGTATTTGGTGGTCCCGTTCTGTGAGCTTGTGTGGCCTACCACTTCCCAGCTGTGCCGTTGTTGCTCCTAGATGTTTCTACTTTACAATAACAGCACTTACAGTTGACATGGGTAGCTCTGGCTGGACAGAAATGTGATGAACTGACTTGCCACATTGAAAGTCACTGAGCACTTCAGTAAGGTCATGCCACTGCCAATGTTTGTCTGTGGAGATTAGTGTGTGCTTGATTTTATACACCTGTCAGCCGCAGGGGTGGCTGAAATAGCCAAATCCACACACTTTTTTACAGTGCCTTCTGAAAGTATTCAGACCCCTTGACTAACATTTTGTTACATTACAGCACCACAATGACATCACAATACCTCATAATGACATCACAATACTCCATAATGACATCACAATACCCCATAATGACATCACAATACCCCATAATGACATCACAACACCTCATAATGACATCACAATACCCCATAATGACATCACAATACCCCATAATGACATCACAACACCCCATAATGACATCACAATACCCCATAATGACATCACAACACCCCATAATGACATCACAATACCCCATAATGACATCACAATACCCCATAATGACATCACAACACCCCATAATGACATCACAATACCCCATAATGACATCACAACACCCCATAATGACATCACAATACCCCATAATGACATCACAATACCCCATAATGACAT
>NC_048580.1:73752379-73952379 GCF_013265735.2 Oncorhynchus mykiss | reverse complement strand
TGGGGGTTTTAGGCTGGGTTTCTGTACAGCACTTTGAGATATCAGCTGATGTAGGAAGGGCTATATAAATACATTCGATTGATTGACTGTGTACCCTGATTATACTAAACATTGACTGTGTACCCTGATTATACCCCCCCCCCCCTCCCCCTCTCTCTCTAGGAGTATGAGCGTCTGGCCGCCCAGTTGGATGGGGCCAGGATGCCCCTGGCTGAAAAGGTGCAGACATTTGCCCCCACCCTCAGTAAGATACCCCTGGTGGAGGCAGCGGAGGAACATGCTGAACTACTCAATGAGCTGGCCATGAACCTCTCCAGGTGAGGAGTTGATGGAGGGTTGATGGAGGGTTGATGGAGGGTTGATGGAGGGTTGATGGAGGGTTGATACAATGGTTGATGGATGGTTGATACAATGGTTGATGGATGGTTGATGGATGGTTGATGGATGGTTGATACAATGGTTGATGGATGGTTGATGGATGGTTGATACGATGGTTGATGGACGGTTGATGGATGGTTGATGGATGGTTGATACAATGGTTGATGGATGGTTGATGGATGGTTAATGGATGGTTGATACAATGGTTGATACAATGGTTGATACAATGGTTGATACAATGGTTGATACAATGGTTGATACAATGGTTGATGGATGGTTGATACAATGGTTGATGGATGGTTGATGGATGGTTGATACGTTGGTTGATGGATGGTTGATGGAGGGTTGATACGATGGTTGATGGAGGGTTGATGGATGGTTGATGGATGGTTGATGGTTGGTTGATACGTTGGTTGATGGATGGTTGATGGAGGGTTAATGGATGGTTGATGGAGGGTTGATGGATGGTTGATGGAGGGTTGATACGATGGTTGATGGAGGGTTGATGGATGATTAATGGAGGGTTGATGGATGGTTGATACGTTGGTTGATTGATTTATCGATTGGTTGATTGATCTGACCTCGACTTCACGTTTTCTCCTCTGTGTTGCAGTGTGATCTCCAACACCAACAAGGACGGTTTCATCCAGCGAGCGGTGAACGCGTCACGGGCGTACTCTGACATCATCGACGCCGTCAGAGACGCTGAGACTGCTGCCAACCAAGCTGCTGTGGATGCACTGGAGGTAAGGACAACACACACACACACACACGTATTTCCTACATTTGTGAGGACACTCTGAGACTCACAGAAACAACAGTACACTATATGCATTGGACATGTGTGGCACCTTAACGTTGCCACAATGGGCCTGTCAGAAACTAACAGTACAGTATGTTTTGGCGTTGATGCAGTCGTTGTTGATTTGTGCAGAATGTGAAGGGTCGGGACCTGGGCCAGGTAGCTGACGGTCTGAGGAATCAGAGTTCTGAACTGCTGGAGGACGCCGTCACACTTCAACGGGAACTGAATGACGGTACTGATGTAACAAGTATTGTTTCCTCCCACTTCTGGATGAATAGAAATTAGTTTCGGTGACGAATAAAGAGGAGAAGAAGAAGAAGACAATTCTGGAGACTCCAAGTTGAAATCAGGAGGGATTTTTAACAGGGAGGAAACTAGGATTTCTGGGAAAACTGGGTATGGAGGTAACAAACCTCCTGGTTGTTGCTTGTCGTTTGATAGGGTTTTTTTTTTGTTGTTGTGTGTGTTGATTTTCTTTAACAAGTGAGGAAAAACAGCATGATTTTATTTCATATCTTATTGTTGCCTTTCGTCTGTCAGATCTGAAGCCTCGTCTCCGGGACGCCATGACTCATCTGGAAGAGGCCAAGCGGAAACACACGACTCTACTGAAAGACCTTGAGATGGTGCAGAGTAACCTCAACTTCAGCCGAGGTAAGGTCACACACACACACACACAGAGAGACACACACACACACACAGAGAGACACACACACACACACACACAGAGACACACACACACATACACACACACACACACAGAGAGACACACACACACACACAGAGACACACACACACACACACACAGAGACACACACACACATACACACACACACACACAGAGAGACACACACACACACACACACACACACACAGAGACACACACACACACACACAGAGACACACACACACACACACACACAGAGACACACACACACACACACACACACACAGACACACACACACACACACAGAGAGACACACACACACACACACACACACAGAGACACACACACACACACACACAGAGAGAGACACACACACACACACACACACACACACACACAGAGACACACACACACACACACATGTTCCAGACCATCGTTGTGAATAAGAGCAGGTCCTCATCGTATACAAGTACAACACAAACACGTTGCTTAAACCCAGTCCAATACTGCCTACCCTATCCCTCCAACCCCTACCTGTACAGTACAACACAAGCACGTTGCTTAATTAAACCCAGTCCAATACTGCCTATCTTATCCCTCCAACCCATACCTGTACAGTACAACACAAACATGTTGCTTAAACCCAGTCCAATACTGCCTACCTTATCCCTCCAACCCCTACCTGTACAGTACAACACAAACATGTTGCTTAAACCCAGTCCAATACTGCCTACCCTATCCCTCCAACCCATACCTGTACAGTACAACACAAACACGTTGCTTAAACCCAGTCCAATACTGCCTACCTTATCCCTCCAACCCCTACCTGTACAGTACAACACAAACACGTTGCTTAAACCCAGTCCAATACTGCCTACCCTATCCCTCCAACCCATACCTGTACAGTACAACACAAACATGTTGCTTAAACCCAGTCCAATACTGCCTACCTTATCCCTCCAACCCATACCTGTACAGTACAACACAAACACGTTGCTTAAACCCAGTCCAATACTGCCTACCCTATCCCTCCAACCCCTACCTGTACAGTACAACACAAACATGTTGCTTAAACCCAGTCCAATACTGCCTACCTTATCCCTCCAACCCATACCTGTACAGTACAACACAAGCACGTTGCTTAAACCCAGTCCAATACTGCCTACCCTATCCCTCCAACCCATACCTGTACAGTACAACACAAACACGTTGCTTAAACCCAGTCCAATACTGCCTACCTTATCCCTCCAACCCATACCTGTACAGTACAACACAAACATGTTGCTTAAACCCAGTCCAATACTGCCTACCCTATCCCTCCAACCCCTACCTGTACAGTACAACACAAACACGTTGCTTAAACCCAGTCCAATACTGCCTACCCTATCCCTCCAACCCATACCTGTACAGTACAACACAAACATGTTGCTTAAACCCAGTCCAATACTGCCTACCTTATCCCTCCAACCCATACCTGTACAGTACAACACAAACATGTTGCTTAAACCCAGTCCAATACTGCCTACCTTATCCCTCCAACCCATACCTGTACAGTACAACACAAACACGTTGCTTAAACCCAGTCCAATACTGCCTACCCTATCCCTCCAACCCCTACCTGTACAGTACAACACAAACATGTTGCTTAAACCCAGTCCAATACTGCCTACCTTATCCCTCCAACCCATACCTGTACAGTACAACACAAACACGTTGCTTAAACCCAGTCCAATACTGCCTACCCTATCCCTCCAACCCCTACCTGTACAGTACAACACAAACACGTTGCTTAAACCCAGTCCAATACTGCCTACCTTATCCCTCCAACCCATACCTGTACAGTACAACACAAACATGTTGCTTAAACCCAGTCCAATACTGCCTACCCTATCCCTCCAACCCCTACCTGTGCATATTGTCCTCCAGAGGAAACGGCTAAGGTTATAGAGGAGGCGAAGGCTGCAGCCGAGGAGGCCAACAGTACAGCAGCGAAGGTAGAGGATACCCTGGCACCTATCAAAGAGCAGCTGGACCAATGGCAGCAGCAGTACGGAGACGCTAACACCACCAATGAGGACATAAACAAGGCCTTCCTGGAGGCCAACAAGTCTGGTAGGTCTACAACCACTACTCTGGTAGGACCACTAGATACCACTAGATACCACTAGACAGTAGGTCTGGTAGGACCACTAGATACCACTAGATACCACTAGACAGTGGGGTTGGTAAGACCACTAGACACCACTAGACGGTAGGTCTGGTAGGAATCAAATCAAATCAAATTTATTTATATAGCCCTTCGTACATCAGCTGATATCTCAAAGTGCTGTACAGAAACCCAGCCGAAAACCCCAAACAGCAAGCAATGCAGGTGTAGAAGCATGGACCACTAGACCACTAGATACCACTAGGACCACTAGATACCACTAGACGGTAGGTCTGGTAGTGCCACTAGATACCACTAGATACCACTAGACAGTGGGGTTGGTAAGACCACTAGACACCACTAGACGTTAGGTCTGGTAGGACCACTAGATACCACTAGATGGTAGGTCTGGTAGTGCCAATAGATACCACTAGACGGTAGGTCTGGTAGGACCACTAGATACCACTAGATACCACTAGACGGTAGGTCTGGTAGGACCACTAAATACCACTAGACGGTAGGTCTGGTAGGACCACTAGATACCACTAGATACCACTAGACAGTAGGTCTGGTAGGACCACTAGATACCACTAGATACCACTAGTCAGTAGGTCTGGTAGGACCACTAGATACCACTAGATACCACTAGACAGTAGGTCTGGTAGGGCCACTAGATACCACTAGATACCACTAGACAGTAGGTCTGGTAGGACCACTAGATACCACTAGATACCACTAGACAGTAGGTCTGGTAGGACCACTAAATACCACTAGACGGTAGGTCTGGTAGGACCACTAGATACCACTAGATACCACTAGACAGTAGGTCTGGTAGGACCACTAGATACCACTAGATACCACTAGTCAGTAGGTCTGGTAGGACCACTAGATACCACTAGATACCACTAGACAGTAGGTCTGGTAGGGCCACTAGATACCACTAGATACCACTAGACGGTAGGTCTGGTAGGACCACTAGATACCACTAGATACCACTAGACAGTAGGTCTGGTAGGACCACTAAATACCACTAGACGGTAGGTCTGGTAGGACCACTAGATACCACTAGATACCACTAGACAGTAGGTCTGGTAGGACCACTAGATACCACTAGATACCACTAGTCAGTAGGTCTGGTAGGACCACTAGATACCACTAGATACCACTAGACAGTAGGTCTGGTAGGGCCACTAGATACCACTAGATACCACTAGACGGTAGGTCTGGTAGGACCACTAGATACCACTAGATACCACTAGACAGTAGGTCTGGTAGGACCACTAGATACCACTAGACGGTAGGTCTGGTAGGACCACTAGATACCACTAGATACCACTAGACAGCAGAGCTGGTAGGACCACTAGATACCTCTAGACAGTAGTTCTGGTAGGACCACTAGATACCGCTAGATAGTAGGTCTGGTAGGACCACTATATACAACTAGACAGTAGTTCTGGTAGGACCACTAGATACCACTAGATAGTAGTTCTGGTAGGACCACTAGATACCGCTAGATAGTAGGTCTGGTAGGACCACTATATACAACTAGACAGTAGTTCTGGTAGGACCACTAGATACCACTAGATAGTAGTTCTGGTAGGACCACTAGATACCACTAGACAGTAGGTCTGGTAGGACCGCTAGATACCACTAGACAGTAGTTCTGGTAGGACCACTATATACCACTAGACAGTAGTTCTGGTAGGACCACTATATACCACTAGACAGTAGTTCTGGTAGGACCACTATATACCACTAGACAGTAGTTCTGGTAGGACCACTATATACCACTAGACAGTAGTTCTGGTAGGACCACTAAATACCACTAGATAGTAGTTCTGGTAGGACCACTAGATACCACTAGACAGTAGGTCTGGTAGGACCGCTAGAGACCACTAGACAGTAGGTCTGGTAGGACCACTAGATACCACTAGACAGTAGGTCTGGTAGGACCACTAGATACTACTAGTAGGTCCTTTATAGTATCACCATACAGAGGTCAAGGACGCTAGCTTGTCTTCCATTTTGAATGTTGCTTTTAAAGCTGATCAGGATTGACTGTGTGTACAGACTTCCTCAATGAAGAAACATTTGCTCAAGTCTGATTGGTTTAGACTGACGGAACATTTTCTGTCTGTTTGTGTCTCTCCAGTGGGAATGTTGGGCGAGGCCATCCCAATACTGATGAAGAAGCTGGACAAGCTGCAGAACCACTCAGCCCAGATGCCCAACATCTCAGAGAACATCCTCAGGATCAGACAGCTCATCGCAGAGGCTCGCAAGGCCGCCAGCAAAGTACGGTGGCTCATACGGGACAAACATAACCCGGGCCCTCAATAGGAATACATGTGCTACAAATGTGTCTGTTAAATGTAGTTATTGTTTGAAAACACAGATATTATAGAACATCTATCTACTATGGTTACGTCAACATACGTAGGAATGGACGACGGGCGTTTTTTAATTTCCTCTTTTCTCCCTGTCAGGTGAGCGTACCTGTGAAGTTCAACGGGACATCGGGTGTGCAGGTGCGCACCCCCAGTAACCTGGCAGACCTGGCAGCTTACACCTCCCTCAAGTTCTACATCACCCTGCCCGAGGCCTCACGCGCCCGCAGACAGGACCAACCAGACAAACAGTTTGTCTTTTATCTCGGAAACAAGGACGTGAGTATTTTATAATTATTATTATTATTAAATTCTTGTTTATTCCTTTATATTTTATTTTAATACAAATAGACGACACATATATCATCAGAAAATACTAAATAAAATAATAAATACTACCGTATCTTCCTCGCACACTGTGGGACAGGGAATATTGAATATACGTTTTCTTTTAAGCATTTATATACATTTATAAGCCTGAAAGGATACCATTAGACAGTATATATACCATTAGACAGTATATATACCATTAGACAGTATATATACCATTAGACAGTATATATACCATTAGACAGTATATATCATTAGACAGTATATATACCATTAGACAGTATATATCATTAGACAGTATATATACCATTAGACAGTATATATCATTAGACAGTATATATACCATTAGACAGTATATATCATTAGACAGTATATATACCATTAGACAGTATATATCATTAGACAGTATATATACCATTAGACAGTATATATCATTAGACAGTATATATACCATTAGACAGTATATATCATTAGACAGTATATATACCATTAGACAGTATATATCATTAGACAGTATATATACCATTAGACAGTATATATCATTAGACAGTATATATACCATTAGACAGTGTATATCATTAGACAGTGTATACCATTAGACAGTGTATATACCATTAGACAGTGTATATCATTAGACAGTATATATACCATTAGACAGTATATATACCATTAGACAGTGTATATCATTAGACAGTATATATACCATTAGACAGTATATATCATTAGACAGTATATATACCATTAGACAGTATATATCATTAGACAGTATATATACCATTAGACAGTGTATATCATTAGACAGTGTATACCATTAGACAGTGTATATACCATTAGACAGTATATATCATTAGACAGTATATATACCATTAGACAGTGTATATACCATTAGACAGTATATATACCATTAGACAGTGTATATCATTAGACAGTATATATACCATTAGACAGTATATATCATTAGACAGTATATATACCATTAGACAGTGTATATACCATTAGACAGTGTATATATCATTAGACAGTGTATATCATTAGACAGTATATATATACCATTAGACAGTGTATATCATTAGACAGTGTATATACCATTAGACAGTGTATATATCATTAGACAGTGTATATACCATTAGACAGTATATATATACCATTAGACAGTGTATATACCATTAGACAGTATATATTTACCATTAGACAGTGTATATATCATTAGACAGTATATATACCATTAGACAGTATATATATACCATTAGACAGTGTATATACCATTAGACAGTATATATATCATTAGACAGTGTATATACCATTAGACAGTATATATATACCATTAGACAGTATATATATACCATTAGACAGTGTATATACCATTAGACAGTGTATATATCATTAGACAGTATATATATACCATTAGACAGTGTATATACCATTAGACAGTGTATATATCATTAGACAGTATATATATCATTAGACAGTGTATATACCATTAGACAGTATATATATACCATTAGACAGTGTATATACCATTAGACAGTGTATATACCATTAGACAGTATATATATCATTAGACAGTGTATATACCATTAGACAGTATATATATACCATTAGACAGTGTATATACCATTAGACAGTGTATATATCATTAGACAGTATATATATACCATTAGACAGTGTATATACCATTAGACAGTGTATATATCATTAGACAGTATATATATACCATTAGACAGTGTATATACCATTAGACAGTATATATTTACCATTAGACAGTGTATATCATTAGACAGTGTATATACCATTAGACAGTGTATATCATTAGACAGTGTATATACCATTAGACAGTATATATTTACCATTAGACAGTGTATATATCATTAGACAGTATATATTTACCATTAGACAGTGTATATATCATTAGACAGTATATATACCATTAGACAGTGTATATCATTAGACAGTGTATATATCATTAGACAGTATATATATACCATTAGACAGTGTATATACCATTAGACAGTGTATATATCATTAGACAGTGTATATCATTAGACAGTATATATATACCATTAGACAGTGTATATCATTAGACAGTGTATATACCATTAGACAGTGTATATATCATTAGACAGTGTATATCATTAGACAGTATATATATACCATTAGACAGTGTATATCATTAGACAGTGTATATACCATTAGACAGTGTATATATCATTAGACAGTATATATATACCATTAGACAGTGTATATCATTAGACAGTGTATATATCATTAGACAGTATATATATACCATTAGACAGTGTATATACCATTAGACAGTGTATATATCATTAGACAGTGTATATCATTAGACAGTATATATATACCATTAGACAGTGTATATCATTAGACAGTGTATATACCATTAGACAGTGTATATATCATTAGACAGTGTATATACCATTAGACAGTGTATATACCATTAGACAGTATATATTTACCATTAGACAGTGTATATATCATTAGACAGTATATATATACCATTAGACAGTGTATATCATTAGACAGTGTATATATCATTAGACAGTATATATATACCATTAGACAGTGTATATACCATTAGACAGTGTATATATCATTAGACAGTGTATATCATTAGACAGTATATATATACCATTAGACAGTGTATATCATTAGACAGTGTATATACCATTAGACAGTGTATATATCATTAGACAGTGTATATCATTAGACAGTGTATATACCATTAGACAGTATATATATACCATTAGACAGTGTATATATCATTAGACAGTGTATATCATTAGACAGTATATATACCATTAGACAGTGTATATACCATTAGACAGTGTATATCATTAGACAGTATATATACCATTAGACAGTGTATATCATTAGACAGTATATATACCATTAGACAGTGTATATCATTAGACAGTGTATATACCATTAGACAGTGTATATCATTAGACAGTATATATACCATTAGACAGTGTATATCATTAGACAGTATATATACCATTAGACAGTATATATCATTAGACAGTATATATACCATTAGACAGTGTATATCATTAGACAGTGTATACCATTAGACAGTGTATATACCATTAGACAGTATATATCATTAGACAGTATATATACCATTAGACAGTGTATATACCATTAGACAGTATATATACCATTAGACAGTGTATATCATTAGACAGTATATATACCATTAGACAGTATATATCATTAGACAGTATATATACCATTAGACAGTGTATATACCATTAGACAGTGTATATATCATTAGACAGTGTATATCATTAGACAGTATATATATACCATTAGACAGTGTATATCATTAGACAGTGTATATACCATTAGACAGTGTATATATCATTAGACAGTGTATATACCATTAGACAGTATATATATACCATTAGACAGTGTATATACCATTAGACAGTATATATTTACCATTAGACAGTGTATATATCATTAGACAGTATATATACCATTAGACAGTATATATATACCATTAGACAGTGTATATACCATTAGACAGTATATATATACCATTAGACAGTATATATATACCATTAGACAGTGTATATACCATTAGACAGTATATATTTACCATTAGACAGTGTATATATCATTAGACAGTGTATATACCATTAGACAGTATATATATACCATTAGACAGTATATATATACCATTAGACAGTGTATATACCATTAGACAGTGTATATATCATTAGACAGTATATATATACCATTAGACAGTGTATATACCATTAGACAGTGTATATATCATTAGACAGTATATATATCATTAGACAGTGTATATACCATTAGACAGTATATATATACCATTAGACAGTGTATATACCATTAGACAGTGTATATACCATTAGACAGTATATATATCATTAGACAGTGTATATACCATTAGACAGTATATATATACCATTAGACAGTGTATATACCATTAGACAGTGTATATATCATTAGACAGTATATATATACCATTAGACAGTGTATATACCATTAGACAGTGTATATATCATTAGACAGTATATATATACCATTAGACAGTGTATATACCATTAGACAGTATATATTTACCATTAGACAGTGTATATCATTAGACAGTGTATATACCATTAGACAGTGTATATCATTAGACAGTGTATATACCATTAGACAGTATATATTTACCATTAGACAGTGTATATATCATTAGACAGTATATATTTACCATTAGACAGTGTATATATCATTAGACAGTATATATACCATTAGACAGTGTATATCATTAGACAGTGTATATATCATTAGACAGTATATATATACCATTAGACAGTGTATATACCATTAGACAGTGTATATATCATTAGACAGTGTATATCATTAGACAGTATATATATACCATTAGACAGTGTATATCATTAGACAGTGTATATACCATTAGACAGTGTATATATCATTAGACAGTGTATATCATTAGACAGTATATATATACCATTAGACAGTGTATATCATTAGACAGTGTATATACCATTAGACAGTGTATATATCATTAGACAGTATATATATACCATTAGACAGTGTATATCATTAGACAGTGTATATATCATTAGACAGTATATATATACCATTAGACAGTGTATATACCATTAGACAGTGTATATATCATTAGACAGTGTATATCATTAGACAGTATATATATACCATTAGACAGTGTATATCATTAGACAGTGTATATACCATTAGACAGTGTATATATCATTAGACAGTGTATATACCATTAGACAGTGTATATACCATTAGACAGTATATATTTACCATTAGACAGTGTATATATCATTAGACAGTATATATATACCATTAGACAGTGTATATCATTAGACAGTGTATATATCATTAGACAGTATATATATACCATTAGACAGTGTATATACCATTAGACAGTGTATATATCATTAGACAGTGTATATCATTAGACAGTATATATATACCATTAGACAGTGTATATCATTAGACAGTGTATATACCATTAGACAGTGTATATATCATTAGACAGTGTATATCATTAGACAGTGTATATACCATTAGACAGTATATATATACCATTAGACAGTGTATATATCATTAGACAGTGTATATCATTAGACAGTATATATACCATTAGACAGTGTATATACCATTAGACAGTGTATATCATTAGACAGTATATATACCATTAGACAGTGTATATCATTAGACAGTATATATACCATTAGACAGTGTATATCATTAGACAGTGTATATACCATTAGACAGTGTATATCATTAGACAGTATATATACCATTAGACAGTGTATATCATTAGACAGTATATATACCATTAGACAGTGTATATCATTAGACAGTGTATATACCATTAGACAGTGTGTATCATTAGACAGTGTATATACCATTAGACAGTATATATACCATTAGACAGTGTATATCATTAGACAGTGTATATACCATTAGACAGTGTATATCATTAGACAGTGTATATACCATTAGACAGTGTATATCATTAGACAGTATATATACCATTAGACAGTGTATATCATTAGACAGTGTATATCATTAGACAGTATATATACCATTAGACAGTGTATATACCATTAGACAGTGTATATCATTAGACAGTATATATACCATTAGACAGTGTATATCATTAGACAGTATATATACCATTAGACAGTGTATATCATTAGACAGTGTATATACCATTAGACAGTGTATATCATTAGACAGTGTATATACCATTAGACAGTGTATATCATTAGACAGTGTATATACCATTAGACAGTGTATATCATTAGACAGTATATATACCATTAGACAGTGTATATCATTAGACAGTGTATATCATTAGACAGTGTATATACCATTAGACAGTGTATATCATTAGACAGTATATATACCATTAGACAGTGTATATCATTAGACAGTGTATATACCATTAGACAGTGTATATCATTAGACAGTGTATATACCATTAGACAGTATATATATACCATTAGACAGTGTATATCATTAGACAGTATATATACCATTAGACAGTGTATATACCATTAGACAGTGTATATCATTAGACAGTATATATACCATTAGACAGTGTATATCATTAGACAGTATATATACCATTAGACAGTGTATATCATTAGACAGTGTATATACCATTAGACAGTGTATATCATTAGACAGTATATATACCATTAGACAGTGTATATCATTAGACAGTATATATACCATTAGACAGTGTATATCATTAGACAGTGTATATACCATTAGACAGTGTGTATCATTAGACAGTGTATATACCATTAGACAGTATATATACCATTAGACAGTGTATATCATTAGACAGTGTATATACCATTAGACAGTGTATATC
Organism: Oncorhynchus mykiss; assembly: GCF_013265735.2. Classification (NCBI taxonomy): domain Eukaryota; kingdom Metazoa; phylum Chordata; class Actinopteri; order Salmoniformes; family Salmonidae; genus Oncorhynchus; species Oncorhynchus mykiss. The sequence continues at coordinate 73,939,247 of NC_048580.1, read as the reverse complement.
ATTAGACAGTATATATACCATTAGACAGTGTATATCATTAGACAGTATATATACCATTAGACAGTGTATATCATTAGACAGTGTATATCATTAGACAGTATATATACCATTAGACAGTGTATATACCATTAGACAGTGTATATCATTAGACAGTATATATACCATTAGACAGTGTATATCATTAGACAGTATATATACCATTAGACAGTGTATATCATTAGACAGTGTATATACCATTAGACAGTGTATATCATTAGACAGTGTATATACCATTAGACAGTGTATATCATTAGACAGTGTATATACCATTAGACAGTGTATATCATTAGACAGTATATATACCATTAGACAGTGTATATCATTAGACAGTGTATATCATTAGACAGTGTATATACCATTAGACAGTGTATATCATTAGACAGTATATATACCATTAGACAGTGTATATCATTAGACAGTGTATATACCATTAGACAGTGTATATCATTAGACAGTATATATACCATTAGACAGTGTATATCATTAGACAGTATATATACCATTAGACAGTGTATATCATTAGACAGTGTATATCATTAGACAGTGTATATACCATTAGACAGTGTATATCATTAGACAGTGTATATACCATTAGACAGTGTATATCATTAGACAGTAGATATACCATTAGACAGTGTATATCATTAGACAGTGTATATACCATTAGACAGTGTATATCATTAGACAGTAGATATACCATTAGACAGTGTATATCATTAGACAGTGTATATACCATTAGACAGTGTATATCATTAGACAGTAGATATACCATTAGACAGTGTATATCATTAGACAGTGTATATCATTAGACAGTGTATATCATTAGACAGTGTATATACCATTAGACAGTGTATATCATTAGACAGTATATATACCATTAGACAGTGTATATCATTAGACAGTATATATACCATTAGACAGTGTATATCATTAGACAGTGTATATACCATTAGACAGTGTATATCATTAGACAGTATATATACCATTAGACAGTGTATATACCATTAGACAGTGTATATCATTAGACAGTATATATACCATTAGACAGTGTATATCATTAGACAGTGTATATACCATTAGACAGTATATATACCATTAGACAGTGTATATCATTAGACAGTGTATATACCATTAGACAGTGTATATCATTAGACAGTATATATACCATTAGACAGTGTATATCATTAGACAGTATATATACCATTAGACAGTGTATATCATTAGACAGTGTATATACCATTAGACAGTGTATATCATTAGACAGTATATATACCATTAGACAGTGTATATCATTAGACAGTATATATACCATTAGACAGTGTATATCATTAGACAGTATATATACCATTAGACAGTGTATATCATTAGACAGTGTATATACCATTAGACAGTGTATATCATTAGACAGTGTATATACCATTAGACAGTGTATATCATTAGACAGTGTATATACCATTAGACAGTGTATATCATTAGACAGTATATATACCATTAGACAGTGTATATCATTAGACAGTGTATATCATTAGACAGTGTATATACCATTAGACAGTGTATATCATTAGACAGTATATATACCATTAGACAGTGTATATCATTAGACAGTGTATATACCATTAGACAGTGTATATCATTAGACAGTATATATACCATTAGACAGTGTATATCATTAGACAGTATATATACCATTAGACAGTGTATATCATTAGACAGTGTATATCATTAGACAGTGTATATACCATTAGACAGTGTATATCATTAGACAGTAGATATACCATTAGACAGTGTATATCATTAGACAGTGTATATCATTAGACAGTGTATATCATTAGACAGTGTATATACCATTAGACAGTGTATATCATTAGACAGTATATATACCATTAGACAGTGTATATCATTAGACAGTATATATACCATTAGACAGTGTATATCATTAGACAGTGTATATACCATTAGACAGTGTATATCATTAGACAGTGTATATACCATTAGACAGTGTATATCATTAGACAGTATATATACCATTAGACAGTGTATATCATTAGACAGTGTATATACCATTAGACAGTGTATATCATTAGACAGTATATATACCATTAGACAGTGTATATCATTAGACAGTATATATACCATTAGACAGTGTATATCATTAGACAGTGTATATACCATTAGACAGTGTGTATCATTAGACAGTGTATATACCATTAGACAGTATATATACCATTAGACAGTGTATATCATTAGACAGTGTATATACCATTAGACAGTGTATATCATTAGACAGTATATATACCATTAGACAGTGTATATCATTAGACAGTATATATACCATTAGACAGTGTATATCATTAGACAGTGTATATCATTAGACAGTATATATACCATTAGACAGTGTATATACCATTAGACAGTGTATATCATTAGACAGTATATATACCATTAGACAGTGTATATCATTAGACAGTATATATACCATTAGACAGTGTATATCATTAGACAGTGTATATACCATTAGACAGTGTATATCATTAGACAGTGTATATACCATTAGACAGTGTATATCATTAGACAGTGTATATACCATTAGACAGTGTATATCATTAGACAGTATATATACCATTAGACAGTGTATATCATTAGACAGTGTATATCATTAGACAGTGTATATACCATTAGACAGTGTATATCATTAGACAGTATATATACCATTAGACAGTGTATATCATTAGACAGTGTATATACCATTAGACAGTGTATATCATTAGACAGTATATATACCATTAGACAGTGTATATCATTAGACAGTATATATACCATTAGACAGTGTATATCATTAGACAGTGTATATCATTAGACAGTGTATATCATTAGACAGTGTATATACCATTAGACAGTGTATATCATTAGACAGTAGATATACCATTAGACAGTGTATATCATTAGACAGTGTATATCATTAGACAGTGTATATCATTAGACAGTGTATATACCATTAGACAGTGTATATCATTAGACAGTATATATACCATTAGACAGTGTATATCATTAGACAGTATATATACCATTAGACAGTGTATATCATTAGACAGTGTATATACCATTAGACAGTGTATATCATTAGACAGTATATATACCATTAGACAGTGTATATACCATTAGACAGTGTATATCATTAGACAGTATATATACCATTAGACAGTGTATATCATTAGACAGTATATATACCATTAGACAGTGTATATCATTAGACAGTGTATATACCATTAGACAGTGTATATCATTAGACAGTATATATACCATTAGACAGTGTATATCATTAGACAGTATATATACCATTAGACAGTGTATATCATTAGACAGTGTATATACCATTAGACAGTGTATATACCATTAGACAGTATATATACCATTAGACAGTGTATATCATTAGACAGTGTATATACCATTAGACAGTGTATATCATTAGACAGTATATATACCATTAGACAGTGTATATCATTAGACAGTATATATACCATTAGACAGTGTATATCATTAGACAGTGTATATACCATTAGACAGTGTATATCATTAGACAGTATATATACCATTAGACAGTGTATATCATTAGACAGTATATATACCATTAGACAGTGTATATCATTAGACAGTATATATACCATTAGACAGTGTATATCATTAGACAGTGTATATACCATTAGACAGTGTATATCATTAGACAGTGTATATACCATTAGACAGTGTATATCATTAGACAGTGTATATACCATTAGACAGTGTATATCATTAGACAGTATATATACCATTAGACAGTGTATATCATTAGACAGTGTATATCATTAGACAGTGTATATACCATTAGACAGTGTATATCATTAGACAGTATATATACCATTAGACAGTGTATATCATTAGACAGTGTATATACCATTAGACAGTGTATATCATTAGACAGTATATATACCATTAGACAGTGTATATCATTAGACAGTATATATACCATTAGACAGTGTATATCATTAGACAGTGTATATCATTAGACAGTGTATATACCATTAGACAGTGTATATCATTAGACAGTAGATATACCATTAGACAGTGTATATCATTAGACAGTGTATATCATTAGACAGTGTATATCATTAGACAGTGTATATACCATTAGACAGTGTATATCATTAGACAGTATATATACCATTAGACAGTGTATATCATTAGACAGTATATATACCATTAGACAGTGTATATCATTAGACAGTGTATATACCATTAGACAGTGTATATCATTAGACAGTGTATATACCATTAGACAGTGTATATCATTAGACAGTATATATACCATTAGACAGTGTATATCATTAGACAGTGTATATACCATTAGACAGTGTATATCATTAGACAGTATATATACCATTAGACAGTGTATATCATTAGACAGTGTATATCATTAGACAGTATATATACCATTAGACAGTGTATATCATTAGACAGTATATATACCATTAGACAGTGTATATCATTAGACAGTATATATATCATTAGACAGTGTATATCATTAGACAGTGTATATCATTAGACAGTGTATATACCATTAGACAGTGTATATCATTAGACAGTGTATATACCATTAGACAGTGTATATCATTAGACAGTGTATATACCATTAGACAGTGTATATCATTAGACAGTATATATACCATTAGACAGTGTATATCATTAGACAGTGTATATACCATTAGACAGTGTATATCATTAGACAGTATATATACCATTAGACAGTGTATATCATTAGACAGTGTATATACCATTAGACAGTGTATATCATTAGACAGTATATATACCATTAGACAGTGTATATCATTAGACAGTATATATACCATTAGACAGTGTATATCATTAGACAGTGTATATCATTAGACAGTGTATATACCATTAGACAGTGTATATCATTAGACAGTAGATATACCATTAGACAGTGTATATCATTAGACAGTGTATATCATTAGACAGTGTATATCATTAGACAGTGTATATACCATTAGACAGTGTATATCATTAGACAGTATATATACCATTAGACAGTGTATATCATTAGACAGTATATATACCATTAGACAGTGTATATCATTAGACAGTGTATATACCATTAGACAGTGTATATCATTAGACAGTGTATATACCATTAGACAGTGTATATCATTAGACAGTATATATACCATTAGACAGTGTATATCATTAGACAGTGTATATACCATTAGACAGTGTATATCATTAGACAGTATATATACCATTAGACAGTGTATATCATTAGACAGTGTATATACCATTAGACAGTGTATATCATTAGACAGTATATATACCATTAGACAGTGTATATCATTAGACAGTATATATACCATTAGACAGTGTATATCATTAGACAGTGTATATACCATTAGACAGTGTATATCATTAGACAGTATATATACCATTAGACAGTGTATATCATTAGACAGTGTATATACCATTAGACAGTGTATATCATTAGACAGTATATATACCATTAGACAGTGTATATCATTAGACAGTATATATACCATTAGACAGTGTATATCATTAGACAGTGTATATCATTAGACAGTGTATATACCATTAGACAGTGTATATCATTAGACAGTATATATACCATTAGACAGTGTATATACCATTAGACAGTGTATATCATTAGACAGTATATATACCATTAGACAGTGTATATCATTAGACAGTATATATACCATTAGACAGTGTATATCATTAGACAGTATATATACCATTAGACAGTGTATATCATTAGACAGTATATATATCATTAGACAGTGTATATCATTAGACAGTGTATATCATTAGACAGTGTATATCATTAGACAGTGTATATACCATTAGACAGTGTATATACCATTAGACTGTGTATATACCATTAGACAGTGTATATCATTAGACAGTATATACCATTAGACAGTGTATATCATTAGACAGTATATATATACCATTAGACATTGTATATCATTAGACAGTGTATATCATTAGACAGTGTATATCATTAGACAGTATATACACCATTAGACAGTGTATATCATTAGACAGTGTATATCATTAGACAGTATATGCCATTAGACAGTGTATATACCATTAGACAGTGTATATACCATTAGACAGTGTATATACCATTAGACAGTGTATATACCATTAGACAGTGTATATCATTAGACAGTGAATATCATTAGACAGTATATACATCATTAGACAGTGTATATCATTAGACAGTGTATATCATTAGACAGTATATGCCATTAGACAGTGTATACCATTAGACAGTATATATACCATTAGACAGTATATACCATTAGACAGTGTATATATCATTAGACAGTGTATATCATTAGACAGTGTATATCATTAGACAGTGTATATCATTAGACAGTGTATATACCATTAGACAGTGTATATACCATTAGACAGTGTATATACCATTAGACAGTGTATATCATTAGACAGTATATATATACCATTAGACAGTGTATATCATTAGACAGTGTATATACCATTAGACAGTGTATATCTTTAGACAGTATATATACCATTAGACAGTGTATATCATTAGACAGTGTATATACCATTAGACAGTGTATATCATTAGACAGTATATATACCATTAGACAGTGTATATCATTAGACAGTATATATACCATTAGACAGTGTATATCATTAGACAGTGTATATCATTAGACAGTGTATATACCATTAGACAGTGTATATCATTAGACAGTATATATACCATTAGACAGTGTATATACCATTAGACAGTGTATATCATTAGACAGTATATATACCATTAGACAGTGTATATCATTAGACAGTATATATACCATTAGACAGTGTATATCATTAGACAGTATATATACCATTAGACAGTGTATATCATTAGACAGTATATATATCATTAGACAGTGTATATCATTAGACAGTGTATATCATTAGACAGTGTATATCATTAGACAGTGTATATACCATTAGACAGTGTATATACCATTAGACTGTGTATATACCATTAGACAGTGTATATCATTAGACAGTATATACCATTAGACAGTGTATATCATTAGACAGTATATATATACCATTAGACATTGTATATCATTAGACAGTGTATATCATTAGACAGTGTATATCATTAGACAGTATATACACCATTAGACAGTGTATATCATTAGACAGTGTATATCATTAGACAGTATATGCCATTAGACAGTGTATATACCATTAGACAGTGTATATACCATTAGACAGTGTATATACCATTAGACAGTGTATATACCATTAGACAGTGTATATCATTAGACAGTGAATATCATTAGACAGTATATACATCATTAGACAGTGTATATCATTAGACAGTGTATATCATTAGACAGTATATGCCATTAGACAGTGTATACCATTAGACAGTATATATACCATTAGACAGTATATACCATTAGACAGTGTATATATCATTAGACAGTGTATATCATTAGACAGTGTATATCATTAGACAGTGTATATCATTAGACAGTGTATATACCATTAGACAGTGTATATACCATTAGACAGTGTATATACCATTAGACAGTGTATATCATTAGACAGTATATATATACCATTAGACAGTGTATATCATTAGACAGTGTATATACCATTAGACAGTGTATATCATTAGACAGTATATATACCATTAGACAGTGTATATCATTAGACAGTGTATATACCATTAGACAGTGTATATCATTAGACAGTATATATACCATTAGACAGTGTATATCATTAGACAGTATATATACCATTAGACAGTGTATATCATTAGACAGTGTATATCATTAGACAGTGTATATACCATTAGACAGTGTATATCATTAGACAGTATATATACCATTAGACAGTGTATATACCATTAGACAGTGTATATCATTAGACAGTATATATACCATTAGACAGTGTATATCATTAGACAGTATATATACCATTAGACAGTGTATATCATTAGACAGTATATATACCATTAGACAGTGTATATCATTAGACAGTATATATATCATTAGACAGTGTATATCATTAGACAGTGTATATCATTAGACAGTGTATATCATTAGACAGTGTATATACCATTAGACAGTGTATATACCATTAGACAGTGTATATACCATTAGACAGTGTATATCATTAGACAGTATATACCATTAGACAGTGTATATCATTAGACAGTATATATATACCATTAGACATTGTATATCATTAGACAGTGTATATCATTAGACAGTGTATATCATTAGACAGTATATACACCATTAGACAGTGTATATCATTAGACAGTGTATATCATTATACAGTATATGCCATTAGACAGTGTATATACCATTAGACAGTGTATATACCATTAGACAGTGTATATACCATTAGACAGTGTATATACCATTAGACAGTGTATATCATTAGACAGTGAATATCATTAGACAGTATATACATCATTAGACAGTGTATATCATTAGACAGTGTATATCATTAGACAGTATATGCCATTAGACAGTGTATACCATTAGACAGTATATATACCATTAGACAGTATATACCATTAGACAGTGTATATATCATTAGACAGTGTATATCATTAGACAGTGTATATCATTAGACAGTGTATATCATTAGACAGTGTATATACCATTAGACAGTGTATATACCATTAGACAGTGTATATACCATTAGACAGTGTATATCATTAGACAGTATATATATACCATTAGACATTGTATATCATTAGACAGTGTATATCATTAGACAGTGTATATCATTAGACAGTATATACACCATTAGACAGTGTATATCATTAGACAGTGTATATCATTAGACAGTATATGCCATTAGACAGTGTATATACCATTAGACAGTGTATATCATTAGACAGTGTATATCATTAGACAGTATATATACCATTAGACAGTGTATATACCATTAGACAGTGTATATCATTAGACAGTATATATACCATTAGACAGTATATGCCATTAGACAGTGTATATACCATTAGACAGTGTATATCATTAGACAGTGTATATCATTAGACAGTATATATACCATTAGACAGTGTATATACCATTAGACAGTGTATATCATTAGACAGTGTATATACCATTAGACAGTGTATATCATTAGACAGTATATATACCATTAGACAGTGTATATCATTAGACAGTATATATACCATTAGACAGTGTATATCATTAGACAGTATATATACCATTAGACAGTGTATATCATTAGACAGTGTATATCATTAGACAGTGTATATCATTAGACAGTGTATATACCATTAGACAGTGTATATCATTAGACAGTAGATATACCATTAGACAGTGTATATCATTAGACAGTGTATATCATTAGACAGTGTATATCATTAGACAGTGTATATACCATTAGACAGTGTATATCATTAGACAGTATATATACCATTAGACAGTGTATATCATTAGACAGTATATATACCATTAGACAGTGTATATCATTAGACAGTGTATATACCATTAGACAGTGTATATCATTAGACAGTGTATATACCATTAGACAGTGTATATCATTAGACAGTATATATACCATTAGACAGTGTATATCATTAGACAGTATATATACCATTAGACAGTGTATATCATTAGACAGTGTATATACCATTAGACAGTGTATATCATTAGACAGTGTATATACCATTAGACAGTATATATACCATTAGACAGTGTATATCATTAGACAGTGTATATACCATTAGACAGTGTATATCATTAGACAGTATATATACCATTAGACAGTGTATATCATTAGACAGTATATATACCATTAGACAGTGTATATCATTAGACAGTGTATATACCATTAGACAGTGTATATCATTAGACAGTATATATACCATTAGACAGTGTATATCATTAGACAGTATATATACCATTAGACAGTGTATATCATTAGACAGTATATATACCATTAGACAGTGTATATCATTAGACAGTGTATATACCATTAGACAGTGTATATCATTAGACAGTGTATATACCATTAGACAGTGTATATCATTAGACAGTGTATATACCATTAGACAGTGTATATCATTAGACAGTATATATACCATTAGACAGTGTATATCATTAGACAGTGTATATCATTAGACAGTGTATATACCATTAGACAGTGTATATCATTAGACAGTATATATACCATTAGACAGTGTATATCATTAGACAGTGTATATACCATTAGACAGTGTATATCATTAGACAGTATATATACCATTAGACAGTGTATATCATTAGACAGTATATATACCATTAGACAGTGTATATCATTAGACAGTGTATATCATTAGACAGTGTATATACCATTAGACAGTGTATATCATTAGACAGTAGATATACCATTAGACAGTGTATATCATTAGACAGTGTATATCATTAGACAGTGTATATCATTAGACAGTGTATATACCATTAGACAGTGTATATCATTAGACAGTATATATACCATTAGACAGTGTATATCATTAGACAGTATATATACCATTAGACAGTGTATATCATTAGACAGTGTATATACCATTAGACAGTGTATATCATTAGACAGTGTATATACCATTAGACAGTGTATATCATTAGACAGTATATATACCATTAGACAGTGTATATCATTAGACAGTGTATATACCATTAGACAGTGTATATCATTAGACAGTATATATACCATTAGACAGTGTATATCATTAGACAGTGTATATCATTAGACAGTATATATACCATTAGACAGTGTATATCATTAGACAGTATATATACCATTAGACAGTGTATATCATTAGACAGTATATATATCATTAGACAGTGTATATCATTAGACAGTGTATATCATTAGACAGTGTATATACCATTAGACAGTGTATATCATTAGACAGTGTATATACCATTAGACAGTGTATATCATTAGACAGTGTATATACCATTAGACAGTGTATATCATTAGACAGTATATATACCATTAGACAGTGTATATCATTAGACAGTGTATATACCATTAGACAGTGTATATCATTAGACAGTATATATACCATTAGACAGTGTATATCATTAGACAGTGTATATACCATTAGACAGTGTATATCATTAGACAGTATATATACCATTAGACAGTGTATATCATTAGACAGTATATATACCATTAGACAGTGTATATCATTAGACAGTGTATATCATTAGACAGTGTATATACCATTAGACAGTGTATATCATTAGACAGTAGATATACCATTAGACAGTGTATATCATTAGACAGTGTATATCATTAGACAGTGTATATCATTAGACAGTGTATATACCATTAGACAGTGTATATCATTAGACAGTATATATACCATTAGACAGTGTATATCATTAGACAGTATATATACCATTAGACAGTGTATATCATTAGACAGTGTATATACCATTAGACAGTGTATATCATTAGACAGTGTATATACCATTAGACAGTGTATATCATTAGACAGTATATATACCATTAGACAGTGTATATCATTAGACAGTGTATATACCATTAGACAGTGTATATCATTAGACAGTATATATACCATTAGACAGTGTATATCATTAGACAGTGTATATACCATTAGACAGTGTATATCATTAGACAGTATATATACCATTAGACAGTGTATATCATTAGACAGTATATATACCATTAGACAGTGTATATCATTAGACAGTGTATATACCATTAGACAGTGTATATCATTAGACAGTATATATACCATTAGACAGTGTATATCATTAGACAGTGTATATACCATTAGACAGTGTATATCATTAGACAGTATATATACCATTAGACAGTGTATATCATTAGACAGTATATATACCATTAGACAGTGTATATCATTAGACAGTGTATATCATTAGACAGTGTATATACCATTAGACAGTGTATATCATTAGACAGTATATATACCATTAGACAGTGTATATACCATTAGACAGTGTATATCATTAGACAGTATATATACCATTAGACAGTGTATATCATTAGACAGTATATATACCATTAGACAGTGTATATCATTAGACAGTATATATACCATTAGACAGTGTATATCATTAGACAGTATATATATCATTAGACAGTGTATATCATTAGACAGTGTATATCATTAGACAGTGTATATACCATTAGACAGTGTATATACCATTAGACTGTGTATATACCATTAGACAGTGTATATCATTAGACAGTATATACCATTAGACAGTGTATATCATTAGACAGTATATATATACCATTAGACATTGTATATCATTAGACAGTGTATATCATTAGACAGTGTATATCATTAGACAGTATATACACCATTAGACAGTGTATATCATTAGACAGTGTATATCATTAGACAGTATATGCCATTAGACAGTGTATATACCATTAGACAGTGTATATACCATTAGACAGTGTATATACCATTAGACAGTGTATATACCATTAGACAGTGTATATCATTAGACAGTGAATATCATTAGACAGTATATACATCATTAGACAGTGTATATCATTAGACAGTGTATATCATTAGACAGTATATGCCATTAGACAGTGTATACCATTAGACAGTATATATACCATTAGACAGTATATACCATTAGACAGTGTATATATCATTAGACAGTGTATATCATTAGACAGTGTATATCATTAGACAGTGTATATCATTAGACAGTGTATATACCATTAGACAGTGTATATACCATTAGACAGTGTATATACCATTAGACAGTGTATATCATTAGACAGTATATATATACCATTAGACAGTGTATATCATTAGACAGTGTATATACCATTAGACAGTGTATATCATTAGACAGTATATATACCATTAGACAGTGTATATCATTAGACAGTGTATATACCATTAGACAGTGTATATCATTAGACAGTATATATACCATTAGACAGTGTATATCATTAGACAGTATATATACCATTAGACAGTGTATATCATTAGACAGTGTATATCATTAGACAGTGTATATACCATTAGACAGTGTATATCATTAGACAGTATATATACCATTAGACAGTGTATATACCATTAGACAGTGTATATCATTAGACAGTATATATACCATTAGACAGTATATATACCATTAGACAGTGTATATCATTAGACAGTATATATACCATTAGACAGTGTATATCATTAGACAGTATATATACCATTAGACAGTGTATATCATTAGACAGTATATATATCATTAGACAGTGTATATCATTAGACAGTGTATATCATTAGACAGTGTATATCATTAGACAGTGTATATACCATTAGACAGTGTATATACCATTAGACAGTGTATATACCATTAGACAGTGTATATCATTAGACAGTATATACCATTAGACAGTGTATATCATTAGACAGTATATATATACCATTAGACATTGTATATCATTAGACAGTGTATATCATTAGACAGTGTATATCATTAGACAGTATATACACCATTAGACAGTGTATATCATTAGACAGTGTATATCATTATACAGTATATGCCATTAGACAGTGTATATACCATTAGACAGTGTATATACCATTAGACAGTGTATATACCATTAGACAGTGTATATACCATTAGACAGTGTATATCATTAGACAGTGAATATCATTAGACAGTATATACATCATTAGACAGTGTATATCATTAGACAGTGTATATCATTAGACAGTATATGCCATTAGACAGTGTATACCATTAGACAGTATATATACCATTAGACAGTATATACCATTAGACAGTGTATATATCATTAGACAGTGTATATCATTAGACAGTGTATATCATTAGACAGTGTATATCATTAGACAGTGTATATACCATTAGACAGTGTATATACCATTAGACAGTGTATATACCATTAGACAGTGTATATCATTAGACAGTATATATATACCATTAGACATTGTATATCATTAGACAGTGTATATCATTAGACAGTGTATATCATTAGACAGTATATACACCATTAGACAGTGTATATCATTAGACAGTGTATATCATTAGACAGTATATGCCATTAGACAGTGTATATACCATTAGACAGTGTATATCATTAGACAGTGTATATCATTAGACAGTATATATACCATTAGACAGTGTATATACCATTAGACAGTGTATATCATTAGACAGTATATATACCATTAGACAGTATATGCCATTAGACAGTGTATATACCATTAGACAGTGTATATCATTAGACAGTGTATATCATTAGACAGTATATATACCATTAGACAGTGTATATACCATTAGACAGTGTATATCATTAGACAGTGTATATACCATTAGACAGTGTATATCATTAGACAGTATATATACCATTAGACAGTGTATATCATTAGACAGTATATATACCATTAGACAGTGTATATCATTAGACAGTATATATACCATTAGACAGTGTATATCATTAGACAGTGTATATCATTAGACAGTGTATATCATTAGACAGTGTATATACCATTAGACAGTGTATATCATTAGACAGTAGATATACCATTAGACAGTGTATATCATTAGACAGTGTATATCATTAGACAGTGTATATCATTAGACAGTGTATATACCATTAGACAGTGTATATCATTAGACAGTATATATACCATTAGACAGTGTATATCATTAGACAGTATATATACCATTAGACAGTGTATATCATTAGACAGTGTATATACCATTAGACAGTGTATATCATTAGACAGTGTATATACCATTAGACAGTGTATATCATTAGACAGTATATATACCATTAGACAGTGTATATCATTAGACAGTATATATACCATTAGACAGTGTATATCATTAGACAGTGTATATACCATTAGACAGTGTATATCATTAGACAGTGTATATACCATTAGACAGTATATATACCATTAGACAGTGTATATCATTAGACAGTGTATATACCATTAGACAGTGTATATCATTAGACAGTATATATACCATTAGACAGTGTATATCATTAGACAGTATATATACCATTAGACAGTGTATATCATTAGACAGTGTATATACCATTAGACAGTGTATATCATTAGACAGTATATATACCATTAGACAGTGTATATCATTAGACAGTATATATACCATTAGACAGTGTATATCATTAGACAGTATATATACCATTAGACAGTGTATATCATTAGACAGTGTATATACCATTAGACAGTGTATATCATTAGACAGTGTATATACCATTAGACAGTGTATATCATTAGACAGTGTATATACCATTAGACAGTGTATATCATTAGACAGTATATATACCATTAGACAGTGTATATCATTAGACAGTGTATATCATTAGACAGTGTATATACCATTAGACAGTGTATATCATTAGACAGTATATATACCATTAGACAGTGTATATCATTAGACAGTGTATATACCATTAGACAGTGTATATCATTAGACAGTATATATACCATTAGACAGTGTATATCATTAGACAGTATATATACCATTAGACAGTGTATATCATTAGACAGTGTATATCATTAGACAGTGTATATACCATTAGACAGTGTATATCATTAGACAGTAGATATACCATTAGACAGTGTATATCATTAGACAGTGTATATCATTAGACAGTGTATATCATTAGACAGTGTATATACCATTAGACAGTGTATATCATTAGACAGTATATATACCATTAGACAGTGTATATCATTAGACAGTATATATACCATTAGACAGTGTATATCATTAGACAGTGTATATACCATTAGACAGTGTATATCATTAGACAGTGTATATACCATTAGACAGTGTATATCATTAGACAGTATATATACCATTAGACAGTGTATATCATTAGACAGTGTATATACCATTAGACAGTGTATATCATTAGACAGTATATATACCATTAGACAGTGTATATCATTAGACAGTGTATATCATTAGACAGTATATATACCATTAGACAGTGTATATCATTAGACAGTATATATACCATTAGACAGTGTATATCATTAGACAGTATATATATCATTAGACAGTGTATATCATTAGACAGTGTATATCATTAGACAGTGTATATACCATTAGACAGTGTATATCATTAGACAGTGTATATACCATTAGACAGTGTATATCATTAGACAGTGTATATACCATTAGACAGTGTATATCATTAGACAGTATATATACCATTAGACAGTGTATATCATTAGACAGTGTATATACCATTAGACAGTGTATATCATTAGACAGTATATATACCATTAGACAGTGTATATCATTAGACAGTGTATATACCATTAGACAGTGTATATCATTAGACAGTATATATACCATTAGACAGTGTATATCATTAGACAGTATATATACCATTAGACAGTGTATATCATTAGACAGTGTATATCATTAGACAGTGTATATACCATTAGACAGTGTATATCATTAGACAGTAGATATACCATTAGACAGTGTATATCATTAGACAGTGTATATCATTAGACAGTGTATATCATTAGACAGTGTATATACCATTAGACAGTGTATATCATTAGACAGTATATATACCATTAGACAGTGTATATCATTAGACAGTATATATACCATTAGACAGTGTATATCATTAGACAGTGTATATACCATTAGACAGTGTATATCATTAGACAGTGTATATACCATTAGACAGTGTATATCATTAGACAGTATATATACCATTAGACAGTGTATATCATTAGACAGTGTATATACCATTAGACAGTGTATATCATTAGACAGTATATATACCATTAGACAGTGTATATCATTAGACAGTGTATATACCATTAGACAGTGTATATCATTAGACAGTATATATACCATTAGACAGTGTATATCATTAGACAGTATATATACCATTAGACAGTGTATATCATTAGACAGTGTATATACCATTAGACAGTGTATATCATTAGACAGTATATATACCATTAGACAGTGTATATCATTAGACAGTGTATATACCATTAGACAGTGTATATCATTAGACAGTATATATACCATTAGACAGTGTATATCATTAGACAGTATATATACCATTAGACAGTGTATATCATTAGACAGTGTATATCATTAGACAGTGTATATACCATTAGACAGTGTATATCATTAGACAGTATATATACCATTAGACAGTGTATATACCATTAGACAGTGTATATCATTAGACAGTATATATACCATTAGACAGTGTATATCATTAGACAGTATATATACCATTAGACAGTGTATATCATTAGACAGTATATATACCATTAGACAGTGTATATCATTAGACAGTATATATATCATTAGACAGTGTATATCATTAGACAGTGTATATCATTAGACAGTGTATATCATTAGACAGTGTATATACCATTAGACAGTGTATATACCATTAGACTGTGTATATACCATTAGACAGTGTATATCATTAGACAGTATATACCATTAGACAGTGTATATCATTAGACAGTATATATATACCATTAGACATTGTATATCATTAGACAGTGTATATCATTAGACAGTGTATATCATTAGACAGTATATACACCATTAGACAGTGTATATCATTAGACAGTGTATATCATTAGACAGTATATGCCATTAGACAGTGTATATACCATTAGACAGTGTATATACCATTAGACAGTGTATATACCATTAGACAGTGTATATACCATTAGACAGTGTATATCATTAGACAGTGAATATCATTAGACAGTATATACATCATTAGACAGTGTATATCATTAGACAGTGTATATCATTAGACAGTATATGCCATTAGACAGTGTATACCATTAGACAGTATATATACCATTAGACAGTATATACCATTAGACAGTGTATATATCATTAGACAGTGTATATCATTAGACAGTGTATATCATTAGACAGTGTATATCATTAGACAGTGTATATATCATTAGACAGTGTATATCATTAGACAGTATATATACCATTAGACAGTGTATATCATTAGACAGTGTATATACCATTAGACAGTGTATATCATTAGACAGTATATATACCATTAGACAGTGTATATCATTAGACAGTATATATACCATTAGACAGTGTATATCATTAGACAGTGTATATCATTAGACAGTGTATATACCATTAGACAGTGTATATCATTAGACAGTATATATACCATTAGACAGTGTATATACCATTAGACAGTGTATATCATTAGACAGTATATATACCATTAGACAGTGTATATCATTAGACAGTATATATACCATTAGACAGTGTATATCATTAGACAGTATATATACCATTAGACAGTGTATATCATTAGACAGTATATATATCATTAGACAGTGTATATCATTAGACAGTGTATATCATTAGACAGTGTATATCATTAGACAGTGTATATACCATTAGACAGTGTATATACCATTAGACAGTGTATATACCATTAGACAGTGTATATCATTAGACAGTATATACCATTAGACAGTGTATATCATTAGACAGTATATATATACCATTAGACATTGTATATCATTAGACAGTGTATATCATTAGACAGTGTATATCATTAGACAGTATATACACCATTAGACAGTGTATATCATTAGACAGTGTATATCATTATACAGTATATGCCATTAGACAGTGTATATACCATTAGACAGTGTATATACCATTAGACAGTGTATATACCATTAGACAGTGTATATACCATTAGACAGTGTATATCATTAGACAGTGAATATCATTAGACAGTATATACATCATTAGACAGTGTATATCATTAGACAGTGTATATCATTAGACAGTATATGCCATTAGACAGTGTATACCATTAGACAGTATATATACCATTAGACAGTATATACCATTAGACAGTGTATATATCATTAGACAGTGTATATCATTAGACAGTGTATATCATTAGACAGTGTATATCATTAGACAGTGTATATACCATTAGACAGTGTA
This sequence comes from Oncorhynchus mykiss, assembly GCF_013265735.2. Taxonomy (NCBI): domain Eukaryota; kingdom Metazoa; phylum Chordata; class Actinopteri; order Salmoniformes; family Salmonidae; genus Oncorhynchus; species Oncorhynchus mykiss. The sequence goes on along the minus strand of NC_048580.1, from coordinate 73,920,120 downwards.
TATACCATTAGACAGTGTATATACCATTAGACAGTGTATATCATTAGACAGTATATATATACCATTAGACATTGTATATCATTAGACAGTGTATATCATTAGACAGTGTATATCATTAGACAGTATATACACCATTAGACAGTGTATATCATTAGACAGTGTATATCATTAGACAGTATATGCCATTAGACAGTGTATATACCATTAGACAGTGTATATCATTAGACAGTGTATATCATTAGACAGTATATATACCATTAGACAGTGTATATACCATTAGACAGTGTATATCATTAGACAGTGTATATACCATTAGACAGTGTATATCATTAGACAGTATATATACCATTAGACAGTGTATATCATTAGACAGTATATATACCATTAGACAGTGTATATCATTAGACAGTATATATATCATTAGACAGTGTATATCATTAGACAGTGTATATCATTAGACAGTGTATATCATTAGACAGTGTATATACCATTAGACAGTGTATATACCATTAGACAGTGTATATACCTTTAGACAGTGTATATCATTAGACAGTATATACCATTGGACAGTGTATATCATTAGACAGTATATATATACCATTAGACATTGTATATCATTAGACAGTGTATATCATTAGACAGTGTATATCATTAGACAGTATATACACCATTAGACAGTGTATATCATTAGACAGTGTATATCATTAGACAGTATATGCCATTAGACAGTGTATATACCATTAGACAGTGTATATACCATTAGACAGTGTATATATCATTAGACAGTGTATATACCATTAGACAGTGTATATCATTAGACAGTGAATATCATTAGACAGTATATACATCATTAGACAGTGTATATAATTAGACAGTGTATATCATTAGACAGTATATGCCATTAGACAGTGTATACCATTAGACAGTATATATACCATTAGACAGTATATACCATTAGACAGTGTATATATCATTAGACAGTGTATATCATTAGACAGTGTATATCATTAGACAGTGTATATCATTAGACAGTGTATATACCATTAGACAGTGTATATACCATTAGACAGTGTATATACCATTAGACAGTGTATATCATTAGACAGTATATATATACCATTAGACATTGTATATCATTAGACAGTGTATATCATTAGACAGTATATACACCATTAGACAGTGTATATCATTAGACAGTGTATATCATTAGACAGTATATGCCATTAGACAGTGTATATACCATTAGACAGTGTATATACCATTAGACAGTGTATATATCATTAGACAGTATATACATCATTAGACAGTATATACATCATTAGACAGTGTATATCATTCGACAGTATATGCCATTAGACAGTGTATACCATTAGACAGTATATATACCATTAGACAGTATATACCATTAGACAGTGTATATACCATTAGATAGTGTATATCATTTGACAGTATATGCCATTAGACAGTGTATATACCATTAGACAGTGTATATACCATTAGACAGTGTATATCATTAGACAGTGAATATCATTAGACAGTATATACACCATTAGACAGTGTATATCATTAGACAGTGTATATCATTAGACAGTATATACCATTAGACAGTATATATACCATTAGACAGTATATACCATTAGACAGTATATATACCATTAGACAGTATATATACCATTAGACAGTATATACCATTAGACAGTATATATACCATTAGACAGTATATACCATTAGACAGTATATACCATTAGACAGTGTATATACCATTAGACAGTGTATATCATTAGACAGTATATATACCATTAGACAGTGTATATCATTAGACAGTATATATACCATTAGACAGTGCATATCATTAGACAGTGTATATACCATTAGACAGTGTATATCATTAGACAGTATATATACCATTAGACAGTGTATATCATTAGACAGTATATATACCATTAGACAGTGTATATCATTAGACAGTATATATACCATTAGACAGTGTATATCATTAGACAGTGTATATACCATTAGACAGTGTATATCATTAGACAGTATATATACCATTAGACAGTGTATATCATTAGACAGTATATATACCATTAGACAGTGTATATCATTAGACAGTTTATATCATTAGACAGTGTATATCATTAGACAGTGTATATACCATTAGACAGTGTATATCATTAGACAGTATATATACCATTAGACAGTGTATATCATTAGACAGTGTATATCATTAGACAGTGTATATCATTAGACAGTGTATATACCATTAGACAGTGTATATCATTAGACAGTATATATACCATTACACAGTGTATATCATTAGACAGTATATATACCATTAGACAGTGTATATCATTAGACAGTGTATATACCATTAGACAGTGTATATACCATTAGACAGTGTATATCATTAGACAGTATATACCATTAGACAGTGTATATCATTAGACAGTATATATATACCATTAGACATTGTATATCATTAGACAGTGTATATCATTAGACAGTGTATATCATTAGACAGTATATACACCATTAGACAGTGTATATCATTAGACAGTGTATATCATTAGACAGTATATGCCATTAGACAGTGTATATACCATTAGACAGTGTATATACCATTAGACAGTGTATATATCATTAGACAGTATATACATCATTAGACAGTGTATATCATTAGACAGTGTATATCATTAGACAGTATGTGCCATTAGACAGTGTATACCATTAGACAGTATATATACCATTAGACAGTGTATATACCATTAGATAGTGTATATCATTTGACAGTATATGCCATTAGACAGTGTATATACCATTAGACAGTGTATATACCATTAGACAGTGAATATCATTAGACAGTATATACACCATTAGACATTGTATATCATTAGACAGTGTATATCATTAGACAGTATATATACCATTAGACAGTATATACCATTAGACAGTATATATATACCATTAGACAGTATATACCATTACACAGTATATATACCATTAGACAGTGTATATCATTAGACAGTGTATATACCATTAGACAGTGTATATCATTAGACAGTATATATACCATTAGACAGTGTATATCATTTGACAGTATATGCCATTAGACAGTGTATATACCATTAGACAGTGTATATACCATTAGACAGTGTATATCATTAGACAGTGAATATCATTAGACAGTATATACACCATTAGACAGTGTATATCATTAGACAGTGTATATCATTAGACAGTATATACCATTAGACAGTATATATACCATTAGACAGTATATACCATTAGACAGTATATATACCATTAGACAGTATATATACCATTAGACAGTATATACCATTAGACAGTATATATACCATTAGACAGTATATACCATTAGACAGTATATACCATTAGACAGTGTATATACCATTAGACAGTGTATATCATTAGACAGTATATATACCATTAGACAGTGTATATCATTAGACAGTATATATACCATTAGACAGTGTATATCATTAGACAGTGTATATACCATTAGACAGTGTATATCATTAGACAGTATATATACCATTAGACAGTGTATATCATTAGACAGTATATATACCATTAGACAGTGTATATCATTAGACAGTATATATACCATTAGACAGTGTATATCATTAGACAGTGTATATACCATTAGACAGTGTATATCATTAGACAGTATATATACCATTAGACAGTGTATATCATTAGACAGTATATATACCATTAGACAGTGTATATCATTAGACAGTTTATATCATTAGACAGTGTATATCATTAGACAGTGTATATACCATTAGACAGTGTATATCATTAGACAGTATATATACCATTAGACAGTGTATATCATTAGACAGTGTATATCATTAGACAGTGTATATCATTAGACAGTGTATATACCATTAGACAGTGTATATCATTAGACAGTATATATACCATTACACAGTGTATATCATTAGACAGTATATATACCATTAGACAGTGTATATCATTAGACAGTGTATATACCATTAGACAGTGTATATACCATTAGACAGTGTATATCATTAGACAGTATATACCATTAGACAGTGTATATCATTAGACAGTATATATATACCATTAGACATTGTATATCATTAGACAGTGTATATCATTAGACAGTGTATATCATTAGACAGTATATACACCATTAGACAGTGTATATCATTAGACAGTGTATATCATTAGACAGTATATGCCATTAGACAGTGTATATACCATTAGACAGTGTATATACCATTAGACAGTGTATATATCATTAGACAGTATATACATCATTAGACAGTGTATATCATTAGACAGTATGTGCCATTAGACAGTGTATACCATTAGACAGTATATATACCATTAGACAGTGTATATACCATTAGATAGTGTATATCATTTGACAGTATATGCCATTAGACAGTGTATATACCATTAGACAGTGTATATACCATTAGACAGTGAATATCATTAGACAGTATATACACCATTAGACATTGTATATCATTAGACAGTATATACCATTAGACAGTATATATACCATTAGACAGTATATACCATTAGACAGTATATATATACCATTAGACAGTATATACCATTACACAGTATATATACCATTAGACAGTATATACCATTAGACAGTATATACCACTAGACAGTGTATATACCATTAGACAGTGTATATCATTAGACAGTATATATACTATTAGACAGTGTATATCATTAGACAGTGTATATCATTAGACAGTGTATATACCATTAGACAGTGTATATCATTAGACAGTGTATATACCATTAGACAGTGTATATCATTAGACAGTATATATACCATTAGACAGTGTATATCATTAGACAGTATATATACCATTAGACAGTGTATATCATTAGACAGTATATATACCATTAGACAGTGTATATCATTAGACAGTGTATATCATTAGACAGTGTATATCATTAGACAGTGTATATACCATTAGACAGTGTATATCATTAGACAGTATATATACCATTAGACAGTGTATATCATTAGACAGTATATATACCATTAGACAGTGTATATCATTAGACAGTGTATATACAATTAGACAGTGTATATCATTCGACAGTATATATACCATTAGACAGTGTATATCATTAGACAGTGTATATACCATTAGACAGTGTATATCATTAGACAGTATATATATCATTAGACAGTGTATATCATTAGACAGTGTATATACCATTAGACAGTGTATATCATTAGACAGTGTATATACCATTAGACAGTGTATATCATTAGACAGTATATATACCATTAGACAGTGTATATCATTAGACAGTATATATACCATTAGACAGTGTATATCATTAGACAGTGTATATACCATTAGACAGTGTATATCATTAGACAGTATATATACCATTAGACAGTGTATATACCATTAGCCAGTGTATATCATTAGACAGTATATATACCATTAGACAGTGTATATCATTAGACAGTATATATACCATTAGACAGTGTATATCATTAGACAGTATATATACCATTAGACAGTGTATATCATTAGACAGTATATATATCATTAGACAGTGTATATCATTAGACAGTGTATATACCATTAGACAGTGTATATCATTAGATAGTGTATATCATTAGACAGTGTATATACCATTAGACAGTATATATACCATTAGACAGTGTATATACCATTAGACAGTGTATATCATTAGACAGTATATACCATTAGACAGTGTATATACCATTAGACATTGTATATCATTAGACAGTGTATATACCATTAGACAGTATATATACCATTAGACAGTATATACCATTAGACAGTATATATACCATTAGACAGTATATATACCATTAGACAGTATATACCATTAGACAGTATATATACCATTAGACAGTATATACCATTAGACAGTATATACCATTAGACAGTATATATACCATTAGACAGTATATACCATTAGACAGTGTATATACCATTAGACAGTGTATATATCATTAGACAGTGTATATCATTAGACAGTATATACCATTAGACAGTATATACCATTAGACAGTATATATACCATTAGACAGTATATATACCATTAGACAGTATATACCATTAGACAGTATATACCATTAGACAGTGTACATACCATTAGACAGTATATACCATTAGACAGTATATACCATTAGACAGTATATACCATTAGACAGTGTATATACCATTATACAGTATATACCATTAGACAGTATATACCATTAGACAGTGTATATACCATTAGACAGTATATACCATTAGACAGTATATACCATTAGACAGTATATACCATTAGACAGTGTATATACCATTAGACAGTATATACCATTAGACAGTATATACCAATAGACAGTATATACCATTAGACAGTATATATACCATTAGACAGTATATACCATTAGACAGTATATATACCATTAGACAGTATATACCATTAGACAGTGTATATACCATTAGACAGTGTATATATCATTAGACAGTGTATATCATTAGACAGTATATACCATTAGACAGTATATACCATTAGACAGTATATACCATTAGACAGTATATACCATTAGACAGTATATACCATTAGACAGTATATACCATTAGACAGTATATACCATTAGACAGTGTATATACCATTAGACAGTATATACCATTAGACAGTATATACCATTAGACAGTATATACCATTAGACAGTATATACCATTAGACAGTATATACCATTAGACAGTGTATATCATTAAACAGTATATACCATTTGACAGTATATCCCATTATACAGTATATACCATTAGACAGTGTATATACCATTAGACAGTATATACCATTAGACAGTATATACCATTAGACAGTATATACCATTAGACAGTGTATATACCATTAGACAGTGTACACCATTAGACCGTGCCTGTATCACTACTAGTGTAGTTTTTAATGTAGTATTTTTCTAGGAAACTGTATGAGAAGAATGACCATCAAATATGGAATTCTATAGTCCAGTAATAGAGTACCACAGTATGAGTCATAATACCCATAAAGCCTAGCGGTCAAACAGGGAAATGGTTCCAATATTTTTTTTTCAAACATTCATTTTTCCCGTAGGGGATTTTAGAAACACTTAAATGAAGGTCTGTGTTTCGTTTAGATTTACCCCTGGCGTGACATTTTGATTACCATGTCAATCTCTCTAGGACAAGGTTTACTTTTATCAATATAGTCACCTGTATTTACCCCCCCAAAAAACGAAAGCTAATTAGCTGCTAATGTGGCTATCATAAAGAACTACAAATACCATGATGCTCTGGAGGAGACTGACGAATCGAGGACATGGTAAGAAGATCTGGATTAACTATCTAATGTTAGATGCATGTAGCAATGAATAAATTAGCGACATTTCTTTAAATGGACAATTCTGTTAACTATCTTATACAAATGTTAAATTGACACAATACCTGTTAGCAAAGATGTCAGCTAAAGATGACGTGCAGGAGCATGCTGGGATTTGTAGTCTTGCATGATGTCTACTTTGATGATAATTAGCATTTTCGAATCAGAGTAAATAGTGCCGAAAACATCGATAAAAGTCACCTTGTCCGAGAGAGATTTACACGCTTATCAGAACGTCACACCAGGGTAAACCTACACGAAACACAGACCTTATTTTAAGTGTTTCTTAACAAAAACGATTGGAACCGTTTCCCTGTTTGACCGCTAGGTTTTATGGGTATTATGACACCTCCACTGTTGGACTCTATGATTATGCTGTTTCCTGTTTCCTGTTTCCTGTCTGTATAGTCCAGTAATGATAATGCGTTTCCTGTTTCCTGTCTGTAGTCCAGTAATGATAATGCGTTCTCCTGTTTCCTGTCTGTAGTCCAGTAATGATAATGCGTTTCCTGTTTCCTGTCTGTAGTCCAGTAAAGAGTTCCTGGGCATGATGCTGCAGGGGAGGAGACTGCACTGGCTGTTCAACGTGGGCGGAGACACGGCTGAGGTGGAGATGCAGGAGGATGTCCAAACAGATGGTGACTTCAACAACGTGGTCCTGGAAAGGTAACTACTGCCACTGTCATTGGCTGGATTTGTTGTCACTCGAGAAGCCAATGTCTTCACCATTAGACCAAGAGGAATTTATCCTAGTCCAAGACGGCGACAATTGCACTTTCAAGTCTGTAAAGAGGCATGTCATCACCACCACCATCACCATTTTAACCTGCTCTCGCTCTCCCTCTCCCTCTCTCTCTGTCTCTCTCTCTCTCTCGCTCTCCCTCTCCCTCCCTCTCTCTCTCTCTCTCTCTCTCTCTCTCTCTCTCTCTCTCCCTCTCCTTCTCTCTCTCTCTCTCTCTCTCTCTCTCCTTCTCTCTCTCTCTCTCTCTCTCCCGCTCTCCCTCTCCCTCTCCCTCTCCCTCTCCCTCTCTCTCTCGCTCTCTCTCTCTCTCTCTCTATATATATATATATATTTTCTTTCTAGGATCCTTCAGTACGGCCAGATGGCCATGTCTTCAGAGCTCAGTGAGGCCAGGATGACCAAGGCTGTGGTGGAGGCAGGAGGGGATAGTGGACTGCTCAACCTCCAGACTGAAGAGACTGTGTTCTACGTGGGAGGATACCCTGACACGTTCGCGGTGAGAGGGAGCTGTGGTTGGGGGTATAGACAGTGGTTTACCAAACACACAGGAGACCGAGCTATAGTTTTCTCCCTTATGTATCGAATGTTTGTAACTTATAGATGTGTTTCCTTTCCCAGCCCCCTCAGTAACCCATATCTCTCTCTACCTTCTCCCAGCCTCCTCAGTAACCCATATCTCTCTCTACCTTCTCTCAGCCCCCTCAGTAACCCATATCTCTCTCTGTTCTTCTCTCAGCCCCCTCAGTAACCCATATCTCTCTCTACCTTCTCTCAGCCCCCTCAGTAACATATCTCTCTCTACCTTCTCTCAGCCCCTCAGTAACATCTCTGTCTCTCTGTTCTTCTCTCAGCCTCCTCAGTAACATCTCTGTCTCTCTGTTCTTCTCTCAGCCTCTTCAGTAACATCTCTGTCTCTCTGTTCTTCTCTCAGCCTCCTCAGTAACATCTCTGTCTCTGTTCTTCTCTCAGCCCCCTCAGTAACCCATATCTCTCTCTACCTTCTCTCAGCCTCCTCAGTAACATCTCTGTCTCTCTGTTCTTCTCTCAGCCTCCTCAGTAACATCTCTGTCTCTCTGTTCTTCTCAGCCTCCTCAGTAACATATCTTACTCTTTGTTCTTCTCTCAGCCTCCTCAGTAACATATCTTCCTCTCTGTACTTCTCTCAGCCTCCTCAGTAACATATCTTCCTCTATGTTCTTCACTCAGCCTCCTCAGTAACATATCTTCCTCTCTGTTCTTCTCTCAGCCTCCTCAGTAACATCTCTGTCTCTCTGTTCTTCTCCCAGCCTCCTCAGTAACATCTCTGTCTCTCTGTTCTTCTCTCAGCCCCCTCTCCAGCTCCAGCTGCCCAATCTCAAGGGCTGTATTGAGCTGGAGACCCTGAATGAGGAAGTGCTCAGTCTCTATAACTTTGAGAACATCTTCCAACTCAACACCACCGAGGAGAAACCATGTGGAAGGTGGGACCATTAGCAGACCACTACATCTTATCTCTATGGCTGGAGCTCTCAGCACTGAATCCTAACAAGAGCCACATCCAACGTGTGTTGACTCCTGCATCAGGGAGCTATAGTGTCCATCCCCTATAAACCACTGTGTGTTGACTCCTGCATCTGGGAGCTATAGTGTCCATCCCCTATAAACCACTGTGTGTTGACTCCTGCATCAGGGAGCTATCGTGTCCATCCCCTATAAACCACTGTGTGTTGACTCCTACATCAGGGAGCTATAGTGTCCATCCCCTATAAACCACTGTGTGTTGACTCCTGCATCAGGGAGCTATAGTGTCCATCCCCTATAAACCACTGTGTGTTGACTCCTGCATCAGGGAGCTATAGTGTCCATCCCCTATAAACCACTGTGTGTTGACTCCTACATCAGGGAGCTATAGTGTCCATCCCCTATAAACCACTGTGTGTTGACTCCTGCATCAGGGAGCTATAGTGTCCATCCCCTATAAACCACTGTGTGTTGACTCCTGCATCTGGGAGCTATAGTGTCCATCCCCTATAAACCACTGTGTGTTGACTCCTGCATCAGGGAGCTATAGTGTCCATCCCCTATAAACCACTGTGTGTTGACTCCTGCATCAGGGAGCTATAGTGTCCATCCCCTATAAACCACTGTGTGTTGACTCCTGCATCAGGGAGCTATAGTGTCCATCCCCCTTTAAACCACTGTGTGTTGACTCCTGCATCAGGGAGCTATAGTGTCCATCCCCTATAAACCACTGTGTGTTGACTCCTGCATCAGGGAGCTATAGTGTCCATCCCCTATAAACCACTGTGTGTTGACTCCTGCATCAGGGAGCTATAGTGTCCATCCCCTATAAACCACTGTGTGTTGACTCCTGCATCAGGGAGCTATAGTGTCCATCCCCTATAAACCACTGTGTGTTGACTCCTGCATCAGGGAGCTATAGTGTCCATCCCCTATAAACCACTGTGTGTTGACTCCTGCATCAGGGAGCTATAGTGTCCACCCCCTATAAACCACTGTGTGTTGACTCCTGCATCAGGGAGCTATAGTGTCCATCCCCTATAAACCACTGTGTGTTGACTCCTGCATCAGGGAGCTATAGTGTCCATCCCCTATAAACCACTGTGTGTTGACTCCTGCATCAGGGAGCTATAGTGTCCATCCCCCTTTAAACCACTGTGTGTTGACTCCTGCATCAGGGAGCTATAGTGTCCATCCCCTATAAACCACTGTGTGTTGACTCCTGCATCAGGGAGCTATAGTGTCCATCCCCTATAAACCACTGTGTGTTGACTCCTGCATCAGGGAGCTATAGTGTCCATCCCCTATAAACCACTGTGTGTTGACTCCTGCATCAGGGAGCTATAGTGTCCATCCCCCTTTAAACCACTGTGTGTTGACTCCTGCATCAGGGAGCTATAGTGTCCATCCCCTATAAACCACTGTGTGTTGACTCCTGCATCAGGGAGCTATAGTGTCCATCCCCTATAAACCACTGTGTGTTGACTCCTGCATCAGGGAGCTATAGTGTCCATCCCCTATAAACCACTGTGTGTTGACTCCTGCATCAGGGAGCTATAGTGTCCATCCCCTACAAAATGCTGATCTTATCATTTGCTGTCTACACTCTTAGAACAAAGGGTTCCAAAAGGATTCTTCAGCTGTCCCCATAAGAGAACCATTTTGGGTTCCAGGTAGAACCCTTTTGGGTTCCAGGTAGAACCCTTTTGGGTTCCTGGTAGAACCCTGTTTGGAAACGGTTCTACATGGAACCAAAGGCCGTTCTTCAAAGGATTCTCCTACGGGGACAGCCCCGAAGAACCCTTTATTGTTCTAGATAGCACCTTCTTTTCCAAGGAGTGTACGGTTTAGTTCACAGTCAGGTAGCAAAACCAATGTACAACAGTTGTCTGTGAATATTGTGCTGTTGTTTTTGCCGTGTTAGTGACGCTTGTTTTCCCTCTGTCCGTCAGAGCGAAGCCGGTGTTGACTCAGCAGTGGGTGAACGACGCGGCCTACTCTGTGAATATTGTGACATTGTTTTTGCCGTGTTAGTGACGCGTGTTTTCCCTCTGTCCGTCAGAGCGAAGCCGGTGTTGACTCAGCAGTGGGTGAACGACGCGGCCTACTCTGTGAATATTGTGACATTGTTTTTGCCGTGTTAGTGACGCGTGTTTTCCCTCTGTCCGTCAGAGCGAAGCCGGTGTTGACCCAGCAGTGGGTGAACGACGCGGCCTACTCTGTGAATATTGTGACATTGTTTTTGCCGTGTTAGTGACGCGTGTTTTCCCTCTGTCCGTCAGAGCGAAGCCGGTGTTGACCCAGCAGTGGGTGAACGACGCGGCCTACTCTGTGAATATTGTGACATTGTTTTTGCCGTGTTAGTGACGCGTGTTTTCCCTCTGTCCGTCAGAGCGAAGCCGGTGTTGACCCAGCAGTGGGTGAACGACGCGGCCTACTTTGACGGGACGGGTTACGCCGAGGTCACCTTCAAGGAGGATGCAGGGAAGATGCAGCGCTTTGAACAGGAAGTTAAACTGATGAGTCACAACGGCATCCTGCTCATGCTCCTCAGCCAGGTCAGAGGTCACGCTACTGCTGCAGGGATTTATTAAGTCTCAAGATGACATGAAAATATATGTTCTCGGTGTTCAACCACTGGATAGGTTGTGATGAACTATTCAGAGGGGGGAAAACTATCTTACACACACGGTACTGCTGTATACAAAGAACGGCTGTGTCCCATAGGCTGTTAACGCTCTTAGTATCATACAATAATATAACTACTGACTGTTAACGCTCTTAGTATCATACTATAATATAACTACTGACTGTTAACGCTCTTAGTATCATACAATAATATAACTACTGACTGTTAACACTCTTAGTATCATACAATAATATAACTACTGACTGTTAACACTCTTAGTATCATACTATAATATAACTACTGACTGTTAACGCTCTTAGTATCATACTATAATATAACTACTGACTGTTAACGCTCTTAGTATCATACAATAATATAACTACTGACTGTTAACACTCTTAGTATCATACTATAATATAACTACTGACTGTTAACGCTCTTAGTATCATACAATAATATAACTACTGACTGTTAACACTCTTAGTATCATACTATAATATAACTACTGACTGTTAACGCTCTTAGTATCATACAATAATATAACTACTGACTGTTAACACTCTTAGTATCATACTATAATATAACTACTGACTGTTAACGCTCTTAGTATCATACAATAATATAACTACTGACTGTTAACGCTCTTAGTATCATACAATAATATAACTACTGACTGTTAACACTCTTAGTATCATACTATAATATAACTACTGACTGTTAACACTCTTAGTATCATACTATAATATAACTACTGACTGTTAACGCTCTTAGTATCATACAATAATATAACTACTGACTGTTAACGCTCTTAGTATCATACAATAATATAACTACTGACTGTTAACGCTCTTAGTATCATACAATAATATAACTACTGACTGTTAACGCTCTTAGTATCATACTATAATATAACTACTGACTGTTAACGTTCTTAGTATCATACAATAATATAACTACTGACTGTTAACGCTCTTAGTATCATACTATAATATAACTACTGACTGTTAACGCTCTTAGTATCATACTATAATATAACTACTGACTGTTAACGCTCTTAGTATCATACAATAATATAACTACTGACTGTTAACGCTCTTAGTATCATACAATAATATAACTACTGACTGTTAACGCTCTTAGTATCATACAATAATATAACTACTGACTGTTAACGCTCTTAGTATCATACAATAATATAACTACTGACTGTTAACGCTCTTAGTATCATACTATAATATAACTACTGACTGTTAACGCTCTTAGTATCATACAATAATATAACTACTGACTGTTAACGCTCTTAGTATCATACTATAATATAACTACTGACTGTTAACGCTCTTAGTATCATACAATAATATAACTACTGACTGTTAACTACTGACTGTTAACGCTCTTAGTATCATACAATAATATAACTACTGACTGTTAACTACTGACTGTTAACGCTCTTAGTATCATACTATAATATAACTACTGACTGTTAACGCTCTTAGTATCATACTATAATATAACTACTGGCTGTTAACGCTCTTAGTATCATACTATAATATAACTACTGACTGTTAACGCTCTTAGTATCATACTATAATATAACTACTGACTGTTAACGCTCTTAGTATCATACTATAATATAACTACTGACTGTTAACTACTGACTGTTAACGCTCTTAGTATCATACTATAATATAACTACTGACTGTTAACGCTCTTAGTATCATACTATAATATAACTACTGGCTGTTAACGCTCTTAGTATCATACTATAATATAACTACTGACTGTTAACGCTCTTAGTATCATACAATAATATAACTACTGACTGTTAACGCTCTTAGTATCATACTATAATATAACTACTGGCTGTTAACGCTCTTAGTATCATACAATAATATAACTACTGACTGTTAACACTCTTAGTATCATACTATAATATAACTACTGGCTGTTAACGCTCTTAGTATCATACTATAATATAACTACTGACTGTTAACGCTCTTAGTATCATACTATAATATAACTACTGACTGTTAACGCTCTTAGTATCATACTATAATATAACTACTGACTGTTAACGCTCTTAGTATCATACTATAATATAACTACTGACTGTTAACGCTCTTAGTATCATACTATAATATAACTACTGGCTGTTAACGCTCTTAGTATCATACAATAATATAACTACTGACTGTTAACGCTCTTAGTATCATACAATAATATAACTACTGACTGTTAACGCTCTTCTAAAAACAATGTTTTGGGTCCTGATTTACTTGGACTCTGCCCGTCCTGGATTTAAAACATGTGGAATGGTTTAACCGTTGTCATCGTTAAATCCCAGAGGTGGAGAAAGTACCCAATTGTCAAACTTGAGTAAAAGTAAAGATACCTTATTAATAGAAAATGACTCAAGTAAAAGCGAAAGTCACCCAGTAAAATACTACTTGAGTAAAAGTCAAAAAGTATTTGGTAATAAAATATACTTAAGTAACAAAAGTAAATGTATAAATCGTTTCAAATTCCTGATATTAACGTAAACCAGATGACACCATGTTCTTATTTTTGTTTAACGAGGCAAGTCAGTTAAGGACAAATTCTTATTTATAATGACGGCCTGCCCCGGCCAAATTCAGACGATGCTGGGCCAATTGATACCCTCTTGCTTCCTGTTTTAACCTGTCTGTGTGTAGCTTCCTGTTTTAACCTGTCTGTGTATTGATACCCTCTTGCTTCCTGTTTTAACCTGTCTGTGTGTAGCTTCCTGTTTTAAAACCTGTCTGTGTATTGATGCCCTCTTGCTTCCTGTTTTAACCTGTCTGTGTGTAGCTTCCTGTTTTAAAACCTGTCTGTGTATTGATGCCCTGTAGCTTCCTGTTTTAACCTGTCTGTGTATTGATGCCCTGTAGCTTCCTGTTTTAACCTGTCTGTGTATTGATGCCCTGTAGCTTCCTGTTTTAACCTGTCTGTTTATTGATGCCCTGTAGCTTCCTGTTTTAACCTGTCTGTGTGTAGCTTCCTGTTTTAACCTGTCTGTGTATTGATGCCCTGTAGCTTCCTGTTTTAACCTGTCTGTGTATTGATGCCCTGTAGCTTCCTGTTTTAACCTGTCTGTTTATTGATGCCCTGTAGCTTCCTGTTTTAACCTGTCTGTGTGTAGCTTCCTGTTTTAACCTGTCTGTGTATTGATGCCCTGTAGCTTCCTGTTTTAACCTGTCTGTGTATTGATGCCCTGTAGCTTCCTGTTTTAACCTGTCTGTTTATTGATGCCCTGTAGCTTCCTGTTTTAACCTGTCTGTGTGTAGCTTCCTGTTTTAACCTGTCTGTGTATTGATGCCCTGTAGCTTCCTGTTTTAACCTGTCTGTGTATTGATGCCCTGTAGCTTCCTGTTTTAACCTGTCTGTTTATTGATGCCCTGTAGCTTCCTGTTTTAACCTGTCTGTGTGTAGCTTCCTGTTTTAACCTGTCTGTGTATTGATGCCCTGTAGCTTCCTGTTTTAACCTGTCTGTGTATTGATGCCCTGTAGCTTCCTGTTTTAACCTGTCTGTTTATTGATGCCCTGTAGCTTCCTGTTTTAACCTGTCTGTGTGTAGCTTCCTGTTTTAACCTGTCTGTGTATTGATGCCCTGTAGCTTCCTGTTTTAACCTGTCTGTGTATTGATGCCCTGTAGCTTCCTGTTTTAACCTGTCTGTTTATTGATGCCCTGTAGCTTCCTGTTTTAACCTGTCTGTGTGTAGCTTCCTGTTTTAACCTGTCTGTGTATTGATGCCCTGTAGCTTCCTGTTTTAACCTGTCTGTGTATTGATGCCCTGTAGCTTCCTGTTTTAACCTGTCTGTGTATTGATGCCCTGTAGCTTCCTGTTTTAACCTGTCTGTGTATTGATGCCCTGTAGCTTCCTGTTTTAACCTGTCTGTGTATTGATGCCCTGTAGCTTCCTGTTTTAACCTGTCTGTTTATTGATGCCCTGTAGCTTCCTGTTTTAACCTGCTCTGTGTATTTGACCCCAATCAGGAGAAGTTCCTGAGCTTGGCGGTGCGTCAGGGACGTCTCAGGGTCTTCTATGACGTCACTGGCTCTCTACAGGAGCTGGAGCCTAAAGACCCAAACTCACCTTACCTCAAGATCAGCGACGCTGACCCCAAATCTGTAAGAGACATGCAACTGTTGCTTTAGGTTTATACAGTACATTATACTGTAGCTAGGGTTAAAGACTCTGTGAGGACACTGACATTAAAGTTAGTGTAAACATACACTAACTTGTATGTATGATACATGCAGTAGTATACATGCAGTAGGATGCAGTAGGATACATGCAGTATGATGCATGCAGTAGTATACATGCAGTAGGATGCATGCAGTAGGATGCATGCAGTAGGATACATGCAGTAGGATACATGCAGTAGGATGCATGCAGTAGGATGCATGCAGTAGGATGCATGCAGTGGGATGCATGCAGTGGGATACATGCAGTAGGATGTGTGCAGTAGGATACATGCAGTGGTATACATGCAGTAGTATACATGCAGTAGGATACATGCAGTAGGATGCATGCAGTAGAATACATGCAGTAGTATACATGCAGTAGGATGCATGCAGTAGGATACATGCAGTAGTATACATGCAGTATGATTCATGCAGTAGGATACATGCAGTAGTATACATGCAGTATGATTCATGCAGTAGGATACACGCAGTTGGATACATGCATTAGGATACACACAGTATGATACATGCAGTAAGATACATGCAGTAGTATACATGCAGTAGGATACATGCAGTAGGATACATGCAGTAGGATACATGCAGTAGTATACATACAGTAGTATACATGCAGTAGTATACATGCAGTAGGATACATGCAGTAGGATACACACACAGTATAATACATGCAGTAGGATACATGAAGTAGAGTACACACAGTATGATACATGCAGTAGGATACATGCAGTAGGATACACACACAGTATAATACATGCAGTAGGATACATGCAGTAGGATAGACGCAGTAGGATACATGCAGTAGGATACATGCAGTAGGATACACACACAGTATAATACATGCAGTAGGATAGACGCAGTAGGATACACGTAGTAGGATATACGCAGTAGGATACATGCAGTAGGATACATGCAGTAGGCTAGACGCAGTAGGATACATGCAGTAGGATACACACACAGTATAATACATGCAGTAGGATACATGCAGTAGGATACACACACAGTATAATACATGCAGTAGGATAGACGCAGTAGGATAGACGCAGTAGGATACACACAGAATTCATTGTCTTTGGGCAACAAGTAGTAAGTAGGTAGTGTGGTGGTGTGATGCGGAAGTGTTCAGTTTTGGAGAAAGAGTTTCTTAACCTCAAGACATTTTCTCCCGGAAGGTTAAAACTGTTTTGTTTTTGCAGTGGGCTAAATCAGGGTCAAACAGAGATTTTCTTGGACTTAAACACATCTACTTTGAAACAACAGTATCCACCTCACATACGTAAAGAAAGAAGACATCTGTACCGTGCCAGATATAGAGTTGAAATGTATTACATTTTGAGTTTTACATCCCAATAATACACTTTATATACATCACAGACTGAAATATAACACGACTGTTTGACGTTGAATCACCAGATTTTGAAGCATTCCACCCATGAGCCCACTAGAGGGCGCTTTGGCCGTTCGTCCTTGCCGGTTGTAAAATGGCGTGTTTGTGTTCCTGTGTAGTTGGAGATCATTATCCTCCTGTACGATACGACCACGCGTGTTGTGGTGAGGAACAACCGCCAAACCCTGTTCATCTACGTCTTCACCACGCCCCTGCCGCGCTTCGAAGGCAGCTACTACCTGGCCGGAGTCCCCGAGGACAAGATGCCTGAGAGGTGAGCCACATACACGCACACACACGCACGCAAGCACACACACACGCACGCACGCACACACACACGCACGCACGCACGCACGCACACGCGCGCGCACACGCACACACGCACACGAGCGCACACACACACACACACACACACACACACACACACACACACACACACACACACACACACGCACAGGAAAGACATTTCCAAGTATGAAACCGTATTTGACTGCAGTATGTTAATATATTTTTCTCCCAGCCTGAAGGCCCTGTTTCCTCGTCAGGGATCTCTTAAAGGCTGTTTCAGGAACATCAAGGCCATGAACTCTCACATCGACCTGAAGAGAATGAGCAGCTCTGGGGTCAGCTACGGCTGTGCCAACGACTTACTGGTTAGTATGTAGACACACACATGTACATAACAACTGGTCTGGGGTCAGCTACGGCTGTGCCAACGACTTACTGGTTAGTATATAGACACACATGTATATAACAACTGGTCTGGGGTCAGCTACGGCTGTGCCAACGACTTACTGGTTAGTATATATACACACATGTATATAACAACTGGTCTGGGGTCAGCTACGGCTGTGCCAGCAATCTGCTTGTGAGCATTGAGACAATGAAACTCTCAGCCATAGGGATAGATTGAGGTGGAAACTGAGTTGCACTTCCTAACCTCCTGCCCAATGTATGACCATATTAGAGAGACATATTTCCCTCAGATTACACAGATCCACAAAGAATTAGAAAACAAATCCAATTTTGATAAACTCCCATATCTACTGGGTGAAATTCCACAGTGTGACATCACAGCAGCAAGATTTGTGACCTGTTGCCACGAGAAAAGGGCAACCAGTGAAGAACAAACAGCATTGTAAATACAACTCATATTTATGCTTATTTATTTTCCCTTGTGTACTTTAACTATTTGTACATAGTTAAAACACTATATATATATATATAATATGGCATTTGTAATGTCTTTATTGTTTTGAAACCTCTGTATGTGTAATGTTTACTGTTAATTTTTATTGTTTATTTCACTTTATATATTCACTTTATATTTTATCTACCTCACTTGCTTTGGCAATGTTAACACATGTTTCCCATGCCAATAAAGCCCCTTGAATTGAATTGAATTGAATAGATTAAATGAAATATTCCCTGACCAAGATTAGTTGTCCTTTTAGTCACACTGATGAGATGGCCATTCTAATTCTGTGCTCTCTCTGTGTGTCAGGTGGCTCGTGAGGCTCACTTCTCAGGCCAGAGTTACCTGGACCTGTCTCCAGACAACATCCCTGGTCTCAGGAACAACTTCTACGCCGGCTTCGGCTTCCGCACAGACCAGAAGAACGGACTCATGTTCTACCACCAGGCTCAGGTACTGCTCGCATTCTCTCTCTGTCCTTCTCTTGCTCTCTGTTCTCTCTCTCTGTCTCTCCGTCCTCTCTCTGTCTGTCTGTTCTCTCTGTCTCTCTCTCTTGCTCTCTGTTCTGTCTCTCCGTTCTCTCTCTCTGTCTCTCTCTGTTCTTTCTCTGTCTCTCTGTCCTCTCTCTGTCTCTCCCTTCTCTCTCTGTCTCTCTCTCTATCTGGTGTTCTCTCTCATCAGAGCAGAGTGTGATGTAATGTGTTCTCTCATCAGGACAGAGTGTGATGTAATGTGTTCTCTCTCATCAGGACAGAGTGTGATGTAATGTGTTCTCTCTCATCAGGGCAGAGTGTGATGTAATGTGTTCTCTCTCATCAGGACAGAGTGTGATGTAATGTGTTCTCTCTCATCAGGGCAGAGTGTGATGTAATGTGTTCTCTCATCAGGACAGAGTGTGATGTAATGTGTTCTCTCTCATCAGGACAGAGTGTGATGTAATGTGTTCTCTCTCATCAGGGCAGAGTGTGATGTAATGTGTTCTCTCATCAGGACAGAGTGTGATGTAATGTGTTCTCTCATCAGGACAGAGTGTGATGTAATGTGTTCTCTCTCATCAGAGCAGAGTGTGATGTAATGTGTTCTCTCATCAGGACAGAGTGTGATGTAATGTGTTCTCTCTCATCAGGGCAGAGTGTGATGTAATGTGTTCTCTCATCAGGACAGAGTGTGATGTAATGTGTTCTCTCATCAGGGCAGAGTGTGATGTAATGTGTGTTTTGTCTGGTCAGGACGGAGTGTGATGTAATGTAATGTGTCTGGTCAGGACGGAGTGTGATGTAATGTAATGTGTCTGGTCAGGACGGAGTGTGATGTAATGTAATGTGTGTTTTGTCTGGTCAGGACGGAGTGTGATGTAATGTGTGTTTTGTCTGGTCAGGACGGAGTGTGATGTAATGTGTGTTTTGTCTGGTCAGGACGGAGTGTAGTGTGATGTAATGTGTGTTTTGTCTGGTCAGGACGGTGTGTGTCAGGTGTTCCTGGATAAGGGTCATGTGGTAGTGAGGGCGGCTGACAGCGAGGTGAAGACTCAGCAGACCTACAACGATGATAACGATCATTATTTAACTCTGTACAGCAACAACAATGGGTAGGCTTTTCCATCCGTCAACTACATGATTATTATGTACCACTGATCTCTCGAGTTGACTAAGGCAAATTCAACACACATTATACTTTAGTTAGATACTGTAGCTGTAGGATCTCAATGAAACCCCTGCCCATGTGACATGTTGTGTCTCTGACGTGTTGCTGATGTCTTGTGTTGTTGGTTTGTGTCACTGACATGTTGCTGATGTCTTGTGTTGTTGGTTTGTGTCTCTGACATGTTGCTGATGTCTTGTGTTGTCTGTTTGTGTCACTAACATGTTGCTGATGTCTTGTGTTGTTGGTTTGTGTCACTAACATGTTGCTGATGTCTTGTGTTGTCTGTTTTTGTCACTAACATGTTGCTGATGTCTTGTGTTGTTGGTTTGTGTCTCTGACATGTTGCTGATGTCTTGTGTTGTTGGTTTGTGTCTCTGACATGTTGCTGATGTCTTGTGTTGTCTGTTTGTGTCTCTGACATGTTGCTGATGTCTTGTGTTGTTGGTTTGTGTCTCTGACATGTTGCTGATGTCTTGTGTTGTTGGTTTGTGTCTCTGACATGTTGCTGATGTCTTGTGTTGTCTGTTTGTGTCTCTGACATGTTGCTGATGTCTTGTGTCGTTGTTTTGTGTCTCTGACATGTTGCTGATGTCTTGTGTTGTCTGTTTGTGTCTCTGACATGTTGCTGATGTCTTGTGTTGTCTGTTTGTGTCTCTGACATGTTGCTGATGTCTTGTGTTGTCTGTTTGTGTCTCTGACATGTTGCTGATGTCTTGTGTTGTTGGTTTGTGTCTCTGACATGTTGCTGATGTCTTGTGTCGTTGGTTTGTGTCTCTGACGTGTTGCTGATGTCTTGTGTCGTTGTTTTGTGTCTCTGACATGTTGCTGATGCCTTGTGTCGTTGGTTTGTGTCTCTGACATGTTGCTGATGTCTTGTGTCGTTGTTTTGTGTCTCTGACATGTTGCTGATGTCTTGTGTTGTCTGTTTGTGTCTCTGACATGTTGCTGATGTCTTGTGTTGTTGGTTTGTGTCTCTGACATGTTGCTGATGTCTTGTGTTGTTGGTTTGCGTCTCTGACGTGTTGCTGATGTCTTGTGTTGTTGGTTTGTGTCTCTGACGTGTTGCTGATGTCTTGTGTCGTGGTTTGTGTCACTAACATGTTGCTGATGTCTTGTGTTGTTGGTTTGTGTCTCTGACGTGTCTCTGATGTCTTGTGTTGTTGGTTTGTGTCTCTGACGTGTCTCTGATGTCTTGTGTTGTTGGTTTGTGTCTCTGACATGTTGCTGATGTCTTGTGTTGTTGGTTTGCGTCTCTGACGTGTTGCTGATGTCTTGTGTTGTTGGTTTGTGTCTCTGACGTGTCTCTGATGTCTTGTGTCGTGGTTTGTGTCACTAACATGTTGCTGATGTCTTGTGTTGTTGGTTTGTGTCTCTGACGTGTCTCTGATGTCTTGTGTTGTTGGTTTGTGTCTCTCACGTGTCTCTGATGTCTTGTGTTGTTGGTTTGTGTCTCTGACGAGTCTCTGATGTCTTGTGTCGTGGTTTGTGTCTCTGATGTCTTGTGTTGTTGGTTTGTGTCTCTGACGTGTCTCTGATGTCTTGTGTCGTGGTTTGTGTCTCTGATGTCTTGTGTCGTGGTTTGTGTCGCTGTAGGTTACGTGTTTATGTGGATGACGTCCTGGAGAAGGCTGGGGATACTGGTCGTGGAGGGGCCAGCAGCCAGGCGCTACTACTACCTGGAGGGGTCTACCTGGGAGGAACACCTGACAACAGCCTCAGCAACCTTACCGGCTGTCTTAGCAACCTGTTCATCAAGAGGTTAGTAACCTTACTGGCTGCCATAGTAACCTTACCGGCTGTCTTAGCAACCTGTTCATCAAGAGGTTAGTAACCTTACTGGCTGCCATAGTAACCTTACAGGCTATCATAGTAACCTTACCGGCTGTCTTAGCAACCTTAGCGGCTGCCATAGCCACCTTACCGGCTGGCATAGCAACCTTACCGGCTGTCTTAGCAACCTGTTAATCAAGAGGTGAACAAAATATGGGGTTAAGAGCACAGGAGTAGACAGAGCAGAGAAAGTAGGGAGGTGTGGAGGATTACATGAGTTTCACAGTTTAAATTTAGAGATGGATATGTTGCAAATACTACTAGATCAGAAGCTAATTTTCTAAGACTAGATGTGATATATACCACTGTGTGTAAGACTATAACTGTAATTGTAGCCCATGGCAACGGGCTGACAACACTATAACAACTGTACTCTACAGAGACAAGCCTTCTCAGATGGTAATGAACCTGATGAATGCTAAGGAGAACATCGACGTTCCTCTAGATTGTCCTGCTGCCAAGAAACCTCAGCAGATCCTGGCCACACTCCCACGCCAGAAGAGGCCTAAGGTACCTGATCTGACAATATCACATTCGCTCTGTATCGAGTGGGTTCACCTGACACTATAGAGATATATACAGTATATCACTGTAATATATCACATTCGCTCTGTATCGAGTGGGTTGACCTGCCACCATAGAGATATACAGTATATTACTGTAATATATCACATTCACTCTGTATCGAGTGGGTTGACCTGACACCAGAGAGATATACAGTATATTACTGTAATATATCACATTCACTCTGTATTGAGTGGGTTGACCTGCCACCATAGAGATATACAGTATATTACTGTAATATATCACATTCACTCTGTATTGAGTGGGTTGACCTGCCACCATAGAGATATACAGTATATTACTGTAATATATCACATTCTCTCTATATCGAGTGGGTTGACCTGCCACCTTAGAGATATACAGTATATTACTGTAATATATCACATTCACTCTGTATTGAGTGGGTTGACCTGCCACCATAGAGATATACAGTATATTACTGTAATATATCACATTCACTCTGTATCGAGTGGGTTGACCTGACACCATAGAGATATACAGTATATTACTGTAATATATCACATTCACTCTGTATTGAGTGGGTTGACCTGACACCAGAGAGATATACAGTATATTACTGTAATATATCACATTCACTCTGTATTGAGTGGGTTGACCTGCCACCATAGAGATATACAGTATATTACTGTAATATATCACATTCACTCTGTATTGAGTGGGTTGACCTGCCACCATAGAGATATACAGTATATTACTGTAATATATCACATTCACTCTGTATTGAGTGGGTTGACCTGCCACCATAGAGATATACAGTATATTACTGTAATATATCACATTCACTCTGTATTGAGTGGGTTGACCTGACACCGTAGAGATATACAGTATATTACTGTAATATATCACATTCACTCTGTATTGAGTGGGTTGACCTGCCACCATAGAGATATACAGTATATTACTGTAATATATCACATTCACTCTGTATCGAGTGGGTTGACCTGCCACCATAGAGATATACAGTATATTACTGTAATATATCACATTCACTCTGTATTGAGTGGGTTGACCTGCCACCATAGAGATATACAGTATATTACTGTAATATATCACATTCACTCTGTATCGAGTGGGTTGACCTGCCACCATAGAGATATACAGTATATTACTGTAATATATCACATTCACTCTGTATTGAGTGGGTTGACCTGCCACCATAGATATACAGTATATTACTGTAATATATCACATTCACTCTGTATTGAGTGGGTTGACCTGCCACCATAGAGATATACAGTATATTACTGTAATATATCACATTCACTCTGTATCGAGTGGGTTGACCTGCCACCATAGAGATATACAGTATATTACTGTAATATATCACATTCACTCTGTATTGAGTGGGTTGACCTGCCACCATAGATATACAGTATATTATTTAGTATGAATAGCTGTCTGTGTGTGTGTACGCATGTCTCTCAGTCTCCAATGCCGATGTTCACTTCACAATTAGTCTCCATCACATGTTCAGCGTCTAACTTTCATATACACCTGCTCGTTGAACGTCTCATTCCAAAATCATGGCAATTAATATGGAGTTGGTCCTCCCGCCCTTTCATGCAATAACAGCCTCCACTCGTCTGGGAAGGCTTTGCACTAGATGTTGGAACATTGCAGCGTTAAGATTTCCCTTCACTGGAACTAAGGGGCCTAGTCCGAATCATGAAAAACAGCCCCAGACCATTATTCCTCCTCCACCAAACGTTACAATTGCCACTAAGCATTGGGGCAGGTAGCGTTTTCCTGGCATTTGCCAAACACAGATTCGTCTCTCGGACTGCCAGATGGTGAAGAGTGATTCATCACTCCAGAGAAAGCGTTTCCACTGCTCCTTGAGTCCAATGTCGGAGAACTTTACACCACTCCAGCCAGCGCTTGGCATTGTCCATGGTGATCTTAGGCCTGTGTGTGGCTGCTCGGCCATGGAAACCCATTTCATGAAGCTTCTGACGAACAGTTCTTGTGCTGAAATTTGCAACCGAGGACACTTGAACTCGCTACACGCTTCAGCGGTCTCGTTCTGTGAGCTTGTGTGGCCTACCACTTTGCGGCTGAGCCGTTGTTGCTCCTAGATGTTTCCACTTTACAATAACAGCACTTACAGTTGACCGGGGCAGCATTAGCAGGGCAGAAATTTGACCAACTGACTTGTTGGAAAGGTGGCATCCTATGACGGTGCCACTTTGAAAGTCACTGAGCTCTTCAGTAAGGGCCATTCTACTGCCAATTTTTGTCTATGGAGGTTGCAGGGCTGTGTGCTCGATTTTATACACCTGTCAGAAACGGGTGTGGGTGAAATAGCCGAATCCACTAATTTGAAGGGGAGTCCACATACTTTAGACCATGTAGTGTATCAGTGGATGAATAACTCTCTATCTACCCGTTGACCTGGTCTTTTACAACAACTCACTCTGATATTCTCCCCCCCCCCCCCTCCCTCCCCCTCCCTACCTCTACAGGGTAAACACAGGAAGCCGGCAGGTGGTGGTGGGTCAGGGGGGCGGAGCCGCAGTGCCAGGGAGTCCTGCCATGGGGAGCTGGCGAATCAGGAAGTCGGAGCTCTGCACTTCAGTGGCTCCTCCCACAGCCACCAGCGCTACGACACGCTGCCCGAGGCCTTCAGCAGGACGTGAGTACTAGTACCAGTACCCCATATCCGGTCCCCTGGGATCTGGCACTATTTAGGGTGTAGGGCTAGGAGTCTATTTGGAATTCCACTAGAGTGGTGTTTGAGATCGGCTACATTGCAGTCGGCGACTGCAGATTGACTGATCTGCAAATCACCTTGCATCCTAAATAACCGCTCAGTATTATTTGTAGATCAGTAAGCCTGCTCAATCAATGATCAGTGACGGAGCAAAATTGATGCTATCGCACATGGCTAGTAACCAACCTCTTTCCCTGTTTCTCCCACCTGTAACTCACCTGTAACTCACCTGTCACTGTCCCGTCTCTACCACCTGTAACTCACCTGTCACTGTCCCGTCTCTACCACCTGTAACTCACCTGTCACTGTCCTGTAACTCACCTGTCACTGTCCCGTCTCTCTACCACCTGTCACTGTCCCGTCTCTACCACCTGTAACTCACCTGTCACTGTCCCGTCTCTACCACCTGTCACTGTCCCGTCTCTACCACCTGTAACTCACCTGTCACTGTCCCGTCTCTACCACCTGTCACTGTCCCGTCTCTACCACCTGTAACTCACCTGTCACTGTCCCGTCTCTACCACCTGTCACTGTCCCGTCTCTACCACCTGTAACTCACCTGTCACTGTCCCGTCTCTACCACCTGTCACTGTCCCGTCTCTACCACCTGTAACTCACCTGTCACTGTCCCGTCTCTACCACCTGTAACTCACCTGTCACTGTCCCGTCTCTACCACCTGTAACTCACCTGTCACTGTCCCGTCTCTACCACCTGTAACTCACCTGTCACTGTCCTGTCTCTACCACCTGTAACTCACCTGTCACTGTCCCGTATCTACCACCTGTAACTCACCTGTCACTGTCCCGTCTCTACCACCTGTAACTCACCTGTCAATGTCCTGTCTCTACCACCTGTAACTCACCTGTCACTGTCCTGTCTCTCTACCACCTGTAACTCACCTGTCACTGTCCTGTCTCTCTACCACCTGTAACTCACCTGTCACTGTCCCGTCTCTCTACCACCTGTAACTCACCTGTCACTGTCCCGTCTCTACCACCTGTAACTCACCTGTCACTGTCCCGTCTCTCCCACCTGTAACTCACCTGTCACTGTCCTGTCTCTCTACCACCTGTAACTCACCTGTCACTGTCCCGTCTCTACCACCTGTAACTCACCTGTCACTGTCCCGTCTCTACCACCTGTAACTCACCTGTCACTGTCCCGTCTCTACCACCTGTAACTCACCTGTCACTGTCCCGTCTCTACCACCTGTAACTCACCTGTCACTGTCCCGTCTCTCCCACCTGTAACTCACCTGTCACTGTCCTGTCTCTACCACCTGTAACTCACCTGTCACTGTCCTGTCTCTCCCACCTGTAACTCACCTGTCACTGTCCCGTCTCTCTCACCTGTAACTCACCTGTCACTGTTCCGTCTCTCTCACCTGTAACTCACCTGTCCCGTCTCTACCAACTGTAACTCACCTGTAACTCACCTGTCCCGTCTCTACCACCTGTAACTCACCTGTCCCGTCTCTCCCACCTGTAACTCACCTGTCCCGTCTCTACCACCTGTAACTCACCTGTCCCCTTCTCTCCCCCCAGGCCTCACATCTCCATGGGTCTGCGTGTGAACTCGTCAGACGGCCTGGTGTTCTATGTGTCAGGATCACCAGAACGTTCTAGTAGCAGCTCTGTGATGACCCTCTCTGTCTCAGACGGTCACCTGTTGCTCCTCCTCATCAACGGAGGGAAGAGGAAGACCACCATCCGCAGCCACAGGAAGTGCAACGACGGACAGTGGCACACGGTATGTCATGTAATAAAGACATGATCATTGTCGCGTGGATCAGATCCTTGTATTTAGATTCTTTATTTCAATATAAAAATCACATGCACCGAATACAACAGGTGAAATGCTCCCTTACAAGCCCTGCTCTGCAGTACGGAAGTATCAGTCATATGTTGCCAGACTGTCGCTTTGTCCCTTCTTTCCTGATTTCTAAATCAAGATTTCGACTGAGGTTTATGTGTATCTGACTTGTGTGTGTTTGTTCAGGTGTTTGTGAAGAGGGAGGGAGAGAAGGCCGGTTTGATTGTTGATGGGATCGATGCCCAGTCTAAGAGGGTCTCAGGGGGGGAGAAGAACCAGCTCAGTCCCCCTCTCTACATCGGAGGAGTTCCCTCAGGACTCACCAGCTCACATCTCTCGGTAATTCAGCCTTTCCTCTCAGTAATACAACCTTTCCTCCGCTCTCCTTTCCTCTCAGTAATTCAGCCTTTCCTCCGCTCTCCTTTACTCTCAGTAATACAACCTTTCCTCCACTCTCCTTTCCTCTCAGTAATTCAGCCTTTCCTCTCAGTAATACAACCTTTCCTCCACTCTCCTTTCCTCTCAGTAATTCAACCTTTCCTCCACTCTCCTTTCCTCTCAGTAATTCAGCCTTTCCTCTACTCTGCTCCACTCTCCTTTCCTCTCAGTAATACAGCCTTTCCTCCACTCTCCTTTCCTCTCAGTAATACAACCTTTCCTCCGCTCTCCTTTACTCTCAGTAATTCAGCCTTTACTCTCAGTAATACAACCTTTCCTCCGCTCTCCTTTACTCTCAGTAATTCAGCCTTTACTCTCAGTAATACAACCTTTCCTCCGCTCTCCTTTACTCTCAGTAATTCAGCCTTTCCTCTGCTCTCCTTTCCTCTCAGTAATTCAGCCTTTACTCTCAGTAATTCAGCCTTTACTCTCAGTAATTCAGCCTTTCCTCTGCTCTCCTTTCCTCTCAGTAATTCAGCCTTTCCTCTACTCTGCTCCACTCTCCTTTCCTCTCAGTAATACAACCTTTCCTCCACTCTCCTTTCCTCTCAGTAATACAACCTTTCCTCCGCTCTCCTTTCCTCTCAGTAATTCAGCCTTTCCTCCACTCTCCTTTCCTCTCAGTAATACAACCTTTCCTCTACTCTCCTTTCCTCTCAGTAATACAACCTTTCCTCTACTCTCCTTTCCTCTCAGTAATACAACCTTTCCTCTACTCTCCTTTACTCTCAGTAATACAACCTTTCCTCTACTCTCCTTTCCTCTCAGTAATACAGCCTTTCCTCTACTCTCCTTTACTCTCAGTAATACAACCTTTCCTCAACTCTCCTTTCCTCTCAGTAATACAGCCTTTCCTCTACTCTCCTTTCCTCTCAGTAATTCAGCCTTTCCTCTACTCTGCTCCACTCTCCTTTCCTCTCAGTAATACAACCTTTCCTCTACTCTCCTTTCCTCTCAGTAATTCAGCCTTTCCTCCACTCTCCTTTCCTCTCAGTAATACAGCCTTTCCTCTCAGTAATACAGCCTTTCCTCCACTCTGCTCCACTCTCCATTCCCCTCCTTTACTCTCCTTTCCTCACATCCCACTTACAGCAGAATAATTTAGAATTAGACATATCAATACCAAATTTGTCTTTCTTTTTCATTGTATCTCCTCGTCTCCTTCTCGGAGAAGGTCCAAGTTCCCTCCCCTCTCTAATTATTCTCCTATTCTGTTTTGAGGAAAGAGAGGAAAGAGGAATTAAGTAAGACATACAATATAAATGAATAAATAAAGACATAACTCTGGTATTTAGTTCCTTGACAATGGTGTGTTTCCCTCCATGTAGATGCCAGGTTCAGGAGGGTTTGTGGGCTGTGTGAGGGACCTGGAGCTGAATGAGGAGAGCCCAGCCAGTCCCTCCACCAGCCTGGGGGTTGTACCCTGCTTCCAGACCGCTTTGCAGCCTGGGGTATACTTCTCTTCCCAGGGAGGACTCATGGCAATAGGTATAGACGATCACGTCTCTTCTCGCTGTCTAACTGTGTTTCAGCCTCTCTGAAACCATTTTGATTCAATTGGCTACTCTTGAAAATGTTGGATTGGATTTTTGTTTTTACAATGATCTTTAAAATTTGGGATGTTGATTTGGGGAAGGGGGTGAGGTTTGCAACCCATCAAGAAAATAACAGATAAAAAAAATAATAATAATTCCAGAACTTTGAGACAACAACAAAAGACACATGACCGTGTCAAGTCTGAGTCTGAATAATCTCTCTCTGTCTAGATGAGTCCCTGATGTTGGGCCGGGACCTGGAGGTCCAGCTGGAGGTCAGGCCGGTGTCAGACTCTGGTCTCCTGCTGCATGCTGGTACCAGGGCTGGACAACAGCTCGGCCTCTACCTCTACCAGGGAGCCGTAACTGTCACAGTAAACAGTGGCAACGGAGAGTTCTACACCTCGTTCACACCAGAGGAATCCTTGTGTGACGGACGTTGGCACAGTATCAAAAGTGAGTGTTATATTGTGTACACACACACACACACACACACACACACACACACACACACACACACACACACACATATTGATGTTTAAAGGAATTAATAGTTTCACCTTCTTTAGCATTGTAACGTCCTGTCATTCGAGATTTGCAACAATATGATATTAATGTTTAAAATTCTCGAATAATTGTATTTTTTGTTAATTGATTGGTTGATTGGCTGTGCGAGTGATATGTTGTGTTCTGGTTGTTCTCCCTGTAGTTGTGAAGAAGAGCAACGTGCTCCAACTCCATGTGGATGCAGCCAGTGAACACAGTGTGGGGCCCAAACAAGGCCGACCATCAGGGGCCAAGGAGGCTGTGTACCTGGGGGGAGCACCAGGTGAGGGACCCCCCCCCCCCCCCCCCAGCTAGCTGTTTGTTTACACGTACAGTGCCTTGCGAAAGTATTCGGCCCCCTTGAACTTTGCGACCTTTTGCCACATTTCAGGCTTCAAACATAAAGATATAAAACTGTATTTTTTTGTGAAGAATCAACAACAAGTGGGACACAATCATGAAGTGGAACGACATTTATTGAATATTTCAAACTTTTTTAACAAATCAAAAACTGAAAAATTGGGCGTGCAAAATTATTCAGCCCCCTTAAGTTAATACTTTGTAGCGCCACCTTTTGCTGCGATTACAGCTGTAAGTCTCTTGGGGTATGTCTCTATCAGTTTTGCACATCCAGAGACTGACATTTTTTCCCATTCCTCCTTGCAAAACAGCTCGAGCTCAGTGAGGTTGGATGGAGAGCATTTGTGAACAGCAGTTTTCAGTTCTTTCCACAGATTCTCGATTGGATTCAGGTCTGGACTTTGACTTGGCCATTCTAACACCTGGATATGTTTATTTTTGAACCATTCCATTGTAGATTTTGCTTTATGTTTTGGATCATTGTCTTGTTGGAAGACAAATCTCCGTCCCAGTCTCAGGTCTTTTGCAGACTCCATCAGGTTTTCTTCCAGAATGGTCCTGTATTTGGCTCCATCCATCTTCCCATCAGTTTTAACCATCTTCCTTGTCCCTGCTGAAGAAAAGCAGGCCCAAACCATGATGCTGCCACCACCATGTTTGACAGTGGGGATGGTGTGTTCAGCTGTGTTGCTTTTATGCCAAACATAACGTTTTGCATTGTTGCCAAAAAGTTCAATTTTGGTTTCATCTGACCAGAGCACCTTCTTCCACATGTTTGGTGTGTCTCCCAGGTGGCTTGTGGCAAACTTTAAACGACACTTTTTATGGATATCTTTAAGAAATGGCTTTCTTCTTGCCACTCTTCCATAAAGGCCAGATTTGTGCAATATACGACTGATTGTTGTCCTATGGACAGAGTCTCCCACCTCAGCTGTAGATCTCTGCAGTTCATCCAGAGTGATCATGGGCCTCTTGGCTGCATCTCTGATCAGTCTTCTCCTTGTATGAGCTGAAAGTTTAGAGGGACGGCCAGGTCTTGGTAGATTTGCAGTGGTCTGATACTCCTTCCATTTCAATATTATCGCTTGCACAGTGCTCCTTGGGATGTTTAAAGCTTGGGAAATCTTTTTGTATCCAAATCCGGCTTTAAACTTCTTCACAACAGTATCTCGGACCTGCCTGGTGTGTTCCTTGTTCTTCATGATGCTCTCTGCGCTTTTAACAGACCTCTGAGACTATCACAGTGCAGGTGCATTTATACGGAGACTTGATTACACACAGGTGGATTGTATTTATCATCATTAGTCATTTAGGTCTACATTGGATCATTCAGAGATCCTCACTGAACTTCTGGAGAGAGTTTGCTGCACTGAAAGTAAAGGGGCTGAATAATTTTGCACGCCCAATTTTTCAGTTTTTGATTTGTTAAAAAAGTTTGAAATATCCAATAAATGTCGTTCCACTTCATGATTGTGTCCCACTTGTTGTTGATTCATCACAAAAAAATACAGTTTTATATCTTTATGTTTGAAGCCTGAAATGTGGCAAAAGGTCGCAAAGTTCAAGGGGGCCGAATACTTTCGCAAGGCACTGTAGCTAGTAGAGCTAGACTGTAATACAAATGCCAGCGCTGACACCTTGTGGTGATAATGTTGAAACTGCATATAATTACACCAGGATGATGCATAACATGAAGCAAACAAATTACAACTTTATTTCAAGCAACATGTATTTTACATTTAAATTAAATTAACCTTAAAATATTCCTTTCTGCACACCCTCGTGACGGTGATATTTGTTAATAATGTCACTCTCCTGAGCATGTCATCTTCATTACAAGGCTAGGGCACTAATACATTTCATGACGGCATGTACAGTAGCTGTAATAGTCTAATCTGGCATCCTTCAACATGGTTAGCCTCATTATGAGTCTAATCTGGCATCCTTCAACACGGTTAGCCTCATTATGAGTCTAATCTGGCATCCTTCCACATGGTTAGCCTCATTATGAGTCTAATCTGGCATCCTTCCACATGGTTAGCCTCATTATGAGTCTAATCTGGCATCCTTCCACATGGTTAGCCTCATTATGAGTCTAATCTGGCATCCTTCCACATGGTTAGCCTCATTATGAATCTAATCTGGTATCCTTCGACATGGTTAGCCTCATTATGAGTCTAATCTGGCATCCTTCCACATGGTTAGCCTCATGAGTCTAATCTGGCATCCTTCCACATGGTTAGCCTCATTACAAATCTAATCTGGCATCCTTCCACATGGTTAGCCTCATTATGAGTCGAATCTAGCATCCTTCAACACGGTTAGCCTCATTATGAGTCTAATCTGGCATCGTTCCACATGGTTAGCCTCATTATGAGTCTAATCTGGCATCCTTCCACATGGTTAGCCTCATTATGAGTCTAATCGGGCATCCTTCCACATGGTTAGCCTCATTATGAGTCTAATCTGGCATCCTTCCACATGGTTAGCCTCATTATGAGTCTAATCTGGCATCCTTCCACATGGTTAGCCTCATTATGAGTAATCTGGCATCCTTCCACATGGTTAGCCTCATTATGAGTCTAATCTGGCATCCTTCCACATGGTTAGCCTCATTATGAGTCTAATCTGGCATCCTTCCACATGGTTAGCCTCATTACAAGTCTAATCTGGCATCCTTCAACATGGTTAGCCTCATTATGAGTCTAATCTGGCATCCTTCCACATGGTTAGCCTCATTATGAGTCTAATCTGGCATCCTTCAGCATGGTTAGCCTCATTATGAGTCTAATCTGGCATCCTTCCACATGGTTAGCCTCATTATGAGTCTAATTTGGTATCCTTTGAGATGGTTAGCCTCATGAATCTAATCTGGCATCCTTCCACATGGTTAGCCTCATTACGAGTCTAATCTGGCATCCTTCAACATGGTTTGCCTCATTATGAGTCCAATTTGGCATCCTTTGACATGGTTGGCCTCATTATGAGTCTAATTTGGTATCCTTTGAGATGGTTAGCCTCATGAATCTAATCTGGCATCCTTCCACATGGTTAGCCTCATTACGAGTCTAATCTGGCATCCTTCAACATGGTTAGCCTCATTACGAGTCTAATCTGGCATCCGTACACATGGTTAGCCTCATTATGAGTCTAATCTGGCATCCTTACACATGGTTAGCCTCATTATGAGTCTAATCTGGCATCCTTACACATGTTTAGCCTCATTATGAGTCTAATCTGGCATCTTTCCACATGGTTAGCCTCATTATGAGTCTAATCTGGCATCCTTCCACATGGTTAGCCTCATTATGAGTCTAATCTGGCATCCTTACACATGTTTAGCCTCATTATGAGTCTAATCTGGCATCCTTACACATGTTTAGCCTCATTATGAGTCTAATCTGGCATCCTTACACATGGTTAGCCTCATTATGAGTCTAATCTGGCATCCTTCCACATGGTTAGCCTCATTATGAGTCTAATCTGGCATCCTTCAACACGGTTAGCCTCATTAATTCATGAAAAGACAAACCCACTTGGCTCTGGGTCAGCCTTTTGTTTCCTTTCTAAATGATTATCAATTGATTCCCACGTTATCTTAGATGTGTGACTGCATTTCCTCTTTCTAACAGTATCAATTCAAAAGTAAACAACGTGTAAGGATTTGCTAAACTTGTTTCAGTATTGAAATGACAAGCCACGTGTACAAATGCATTGGACACGCCCACGAGGCCAATACTAATCCCATGATACTGTATGTCTACATTGGGCATGCATGCCATAAATGATCTCACATCCAATGTAAGGATAGTGGAGGAAAGATAAACATCCGCTGGAGAGTGACCACGGTGAAGGGACTGTGAAGTAGCCATGTAATGTATGAGTTCCATCCCTGTATGGCTGACCGGGCCGGGCCGCAAACCCTAATCTACTGGCACTTGAAATAGCATTCTAACCACTGGGGAAGGAGGACAGTCAGTGTAGTAGAACGAAGCAAACCGACACAAAATTGTAGGAGGCATGGCTGCGGGACGATGTTTTGGGTTGGGGGGGGGGCATGGCTGCGGGACGATGTTTTGGGTTGGGGGAGGCATGGCCGCGGGACGATGTTTTGGGTTGGGGGAGGCATGGCTGCGGGACGATGTTTTGGGTTGGGGGAGGCATGGCCGCGGGACGATGTTTTGGGTTGGGGGAGGCATGGCCGCGGGACGATGTTTTGGGTTGGGGGGGGCATGGCCACGGGAAGATGTTTTGGGTTGGGGGGGGTTGGCCACGGGAAGATGTTTTGGGTTGGGGGGGGATGGCCACAGGAAGATGTTTTGGGTTGTGGGGGGCTTGGCCACGGGAAGATGTTTTGGGTTGGGGGGGGCTTGGCCACGGGAAGATGTTTTGGGTTGGGGGGGGTTGGCCACGGGAAGATGTTTTGGGATGGGGGGGCTGGCCACGGGAAGATGTTTTGGGTTGGGGGGGGCTTGGCCACGGGAAGATGTTTTGGGTTGGGGGGGGGCTGGCCACAGGAAGATGTTTTGGGTTGGGGGGGGTTGGCCACGGGAATATGTTTTGGGATGGGGGGGCTGGCCACAGGAAGATGTTTTGGGTTGTGGGGGGGCTGGCCACGGGAAGATGTTTTGGGTTGTGGGGGGCTGGCCACGGGAAGATGTTTTGGGATGGGGGGGCTGGCCACGGGAAGATGTTTTGGGATGGGGGGGGCTGGCCACAGGAAGATGTTTTGGGTTGTGGGGGGGCTGGCCACGGGAAGATGTTTTGAGTTGTGGGGGCTGCTAATGTTACTACACATGCAGGCAATACAGCCCGCTGCGATGCTTCTTTGGGAAATCTATCAACTTAAATGTTCATAAATAGATTCATCCATGGTCAAAAAACATCTAGGATCCCCCCAGTCATTGATTGTGGCCTGTGGAATGTTGTTCCACTCCTCTTCAATGGCTGTGTGAAGTTGCTGAATATTGGCGGGAACTGGAAGGTTGACAGGTCGATCCAGAGCATCCCAAACATGCTCAATGGGTGACACGTCTGGTGAGGGTGCAGGCCATGGAAGAACTGGGACATTTTCAGCTTCCAGGAATTGTGTACAGATCCTTGCGACATGGGGCCGGGCATTATCATGCTG
The DNA here is from genome assembly GCF_013265735.2 of Oncorhynchus mykiss. Classification (NCBI taxonomy): domain Eukaryota; kingdom Metazoa; phylum Chordata; class Actinopteri; order Salmoniformes; family Salmonidae; genus Oncorhynchus; species Oncorhynchus mykiss. The sequence goes on along the minus strand of NC_048580.1, from coordinate 73,884,437 downwards.
AAACATGAGGTGATGGCAGCAGATGAATGGCACGACAACGGGCCTCAGGATCTCGTCACGGTATCTCTGAGCATTCAAATTGGCATCGATAAAATGCAATTGTGTTCGTTGTCCGTAGCTTATGCCTGCCCCATACCATAACCCCACCATGGGGCACTCTGTTCACAACGGTGACATCAGCAAACTGTTCACCCACACGACGCCATACACACGACGCTATACACGCTGTCTGCCACCCACACGACGCCATACACGCTGTCTGCCACCCACACGACGCCATACACGCTGTCTGCCACCCACACGACGCCATACACGCTGTCTGCCATCCACACAACGCCATACACGCTGTCTGCCACCCACACAACGCCATACACGCTGTCTGCCACCCACACGACGCCATACACGCTGTCTGCCATCCACACGACGCTATACACGCTGTCTGCCATCCACACGACGCCATACACGCTGTCTGCCATCCACACGACGCCATACACGCTGTCTGCCATCTGAACGCTACAGTAGAAACCGGGTTTCATCCATGAAGACCACACCTCTCCAGCGTGCCAGTGGCCAAGGTATATTAGCATTTGCTAACTGAAGTCGGTTATGACGCCCGAAATAGTCAGGTCAAGACCCCGGTGAGGATGACGAGCAGATGAGCTTCCCTGAGACGGTTTCTGACAGTTTGTGCAGAAATGATTTGGTTGTGCAAACCAACAGCTGTCCGGGCGGCTGATCTCAGACGATCCCGCAGGTGAAGAAGCCGGGTGTGGAGGTCCTGGGCTGATGTAGTTACACATGGTCTGCGGTAGTGAGGTGGACGTATTGCCAAATTCTCTAAAATGACGTTGGAGGCGGCTTATGGTAGAGAAATGAACATTAAATTATTTGGCAACAGCTCTGGTGGACATTCCTACAGTCAGCATGCCAATTACACGCTCCCTCAATCTGTGGCATTGTTCTGTGACAAAACTGCACATTTTGAAGAGGCCTTTTATTTCCACCAGCACAAGGTGCACCTGTGTAATGATCATGCTGTTTAATCAGCTTCTTGATATGCCACAACTGTCAGGTGGATGGATTGCCTTGGTAAAGGAGAAATGCTCACTAACAGAGACAACATTTGAGCGAAATAAGCTTTTTTGTGCGTATGGAAAATGTCTGAGACTTTTTTATTGAGACTTGTCCCGAAGCCACTCCTGTGTTGTCTTGGCTGTGTGTTTAGGGTCGTTGTCCTGTTGGAAGTTCAACCTTTGCCCCAGTCTAAGGTCCTGAGCGCTGTGGAGCAGGTTTTCATCAAGGATCTCTCTGTACTTCGCTCCGTTAATCTTTCCCTCGATCCGGATTAGTCTCCCAGTCCCTGTCGCGGAAAGACATCCCCACAGCATGATGCTTCCACCACCATGCTTCACCACAGGGATAGTGCCAGGTTTCCTCCAGGCGTGACTCTTGGCTTTCTTGGTTTCATCAGACCAGAGAATCTTGTTTCTCATGTTCTGAGAGTCTTTAGGTGCCTTTTGGCAAACTCTAAGCAGGCTATCATGTGCCTTTTAATGAGGAGTGGCTTCCGACTGGCCACTCTACCATAAAGGCCTGATTGATGGAGTGCTGCAGAGATGGTTGTCCTTCTGGAAGGTTCTCCCCATCTCCACAGAGAAACTCTGGAGCTCTGTCAGAGTGACCATTGGGGTCATGGTCACCTCCCTGACCAAGGCCATTCTCCCCCGATTGCTCAGTTTGGCTAGGCGGCGAGCTCTAGGAAGAGTCTTGGTGGTTCACAACTTCTTCCATTTAAGAATGATAGAGGCCCCTATGTTCTTGGGGACCTTCAATGCTCACAGGGGTCCGGACTAACATGACAAACATTTATCTCAGAAGTCAAACATTTGAAAAGTTAAGGTCATGATACCATGGTTTTAAATCTTAAACTGTGCATGGGTACCTTGCGGGATACAGATAAGTGAAATGGAGAGTGCTTTTGCCACACATACAAACCCATCTTAAATTATCTTTCTGTGTTGCAACTCACTCGCATTTCCTGTGGTCTTCTTCTCTCTCCTCTAGATGGTGTTGATGTGCCGGGCCTCCCCGATGCCCTGCCCTCCTTCCATGGTTGTGTTCGGAGAGCTGTCCTGAACCATCGACCAGCCATGCTTTCCAAACCCCTGTCAGTACACGGAGCTGTGGGCACACAGGGCTGTCCAGCCATGTAGACCCCTTTTAGCCCTGTTACAGCCAGCAAGCTCTGGGTCATGTTCATAAGGACATTACAGAAAATTCTGATAGAAATACCTATGTAGAACCAATATGATTCTCTGTCATGTATACTGTCTTCATGTAGCTCAGTCTAATATCTACAGCTGTACATATCAGTCTAACATATCTGCAGCTGTACAGTCGTGGCCAAAAGTTTTAAGAATGACACAAATATTAATTTTCAAAGTCTGCTGCCTCAGTTTCGATGATGGTAATTTGCATATACTCCAGAATGTTATGATGAATTGCAAAGTCCCTCTTTTCCATGCAAATGAACTGAATCCCCACTGCATTTCAGCCCTGCCACAAAAGAACCAGCTGACATCATTTCAGTGTTTCTCTCGTTAACACTGGTGTGAGTGTTGACGAGGACAAGGCTGGAGATCACTCTGTCATGCTGACTGAGTTCGAATAACAGACTGGAAGCTTCAAATGGAGGGTGGTGCTTGGAATCATTGTTCTTCCTCTGTCAACCATGGTTACCTGCAAGGAAACACATGCTGTCATCATTGCTTTGCACAAAAAGGGCTTCCCAGGCAAGGATATTGCTGCCAGTAAGATTGCACCTAAATCAACCATTTATCGGATCATCAAGAACTTCAAGGAGAGTGGTTCAATTGTTGTGAAGGCGGCTTCAGGGCACCCAAGAAAGTACAGCAAGCACCAGGACCGTCTCCTAAAGTTGATTCAGCTGTGGGATCGGGGCACCACCAGTACAGAGCTTGCTCAGGAATGGCAGCAGACAGGTGTGAGTGCATCTGCACGCACAGTGAGGCGAAGACTTTTAGAGGATGGCCTGGTGTCAAGAAGGCCAGCAAGGAAGCCACTTCTCTCCAGAAAAAACATCAGGGATAGACTGATATTCTGCTAAAGGTACAGGGATTGGACTGCTGAGGACTGGGGTAAAGACATTTTCTCTGATGAATCCCTTTTCCGATTGTTTGGGGCATCCGGAAAAATTATTGTCCGGAGAAGACAAGGTGAGCGCTACCATCAGTCCTGTGTCATGGCAACAGTAAAGCATCCTGAGACCATTCATGTATGGGGTTGCTTCTCAGCCAAGGGAGTGGGCTCACTCACAATTTTGCCTAAGAACACAGCCATGAATAAAGAATGGTACCAACACATCCTCCGAGAGCAACTTCTCCCAACCATCCAGGAACAGTTTGGTGAAGAACAATGCCTTTTCCAACATGATGGAGCACCTTGCCATAAGGCAAAAGTAATAACTAAGTGGCTCGGGGAACAAAACATCGATATTTTGGGTCCATGGACAGGAAACTCGCCGACCTTAATTCAATTAAGAACTTGTGGTCACCTCAAGAGGTGGGTGGATTAACAAAAACTCACAAATTCATATTTGTGTCGTTCTCAAAACTTTTGGCCACGACTGTATAATAGACCAGTTCTCTTTTTTTATTTTTTATGAATTGTTTCACCTCTCTGAAGTATCACCCCTGGGGGCAAGTTCAGTAGGACAATGTTGTGGAGCTTTGCAGACAGAAACGTTATGAATAGAGCTGGTGTGATACTGTATTCTACACATCAAGAGGGGCATGTCGGTTCTAGAAATGGTATTTCTATCTGAACATTCCAACCACTTTGTTAGCCTGTTTGAACGCAGCCCTGCTCCGATGCCCCTTATACTACTCGTCACCGTATAAAACACGTACATGATGTCACCCATACAAATCACTGGTGGTGGGTGACGTACATTAGTTAATTTAAACGTATTTATTTTTCCACGTCTTGATTTCCGGTTTGCAATTAACGAAGTGCTAGCGCTTGAGTAAAGTCTGAAGTCCAGTCCTTCGTGTCATACAAGGAGTGGAAATGACAGCACAAACAGACTGGTACCTGGGCTAGAGAATAAGATAGCTAAGTATGTTGTCTTTGGTGTGTTAGTACTGTAACTTTAATAGTAATTTACGTCTCTCTGGGCTGCTTTCACAGACCTACATTTAAAAGGCTCGATTCGATCCGTAGCTCTGAAGATCCGCTCTCCAGTGCGATATCAATTTAAAAGGCAATCTTCCTGCGTTCATAGTAAATGCTGCATTGTGTCGGCTCAATCGGAAATAACGCTTGAATTTCAAATTGCGCTATAACTTCCGTGATCCGGGTTGAATCGAGCCCTGAACTTACCTGGACCAAACTGCACTTATTTTATACAGACCACTGAAAAATCGTGTCGTTGTTTGGCCATGGATAGAATCCACTTCGACTAACTAGTTCTGGAAAGTGCTTAAAGATATATATATATATACACATAAATAAAGAATCCCTTTAGTAGAAAATTGGGGTTGTGATCATTGTGATTCTGCTTTACATACATTGACTCAATTTAGCTTGACCATAGCCCCCCCCCTACCCCCCTCAAAAAAAACATGCTTTCATGTTGAGAATATTAATGTAGGTCTATAAAACCGGCCCTCAGTAATACTGTGGTACATCCCTTCAACGTGGAATATGCATTAGGCGAAACAGCGCCCCCAGTAACTTGAACTTCGGTTGTTATATCCAAATGTCAATTTCACCATTAAGGAGTCCAGCTTTAAATACTATAATCAGTGTTATCGTTGATCCACATCACATGTACTGTATTCTATAGAATAAATGCACATTTTATATAGTTAGTATAATGGGGGGGAGGGATGTATGGATTATATCACAAGAGTTTAAAACTTTTACTACTGTTTATGTTATTATAAACTGGGTGGATCGAGCCCTGAATGCTGATAGTACAAATTGTCATACCCTGGTTGTTCTAATTACGTTGGTAACCAGTTTATAACAGCAATAAGGCACCTCGGGTTTGTGGTATACGCCCAATATACCACGGGCTAAGAGCTGTATCCAGGCACTCCTCGTTGCGTCGTGCCTAAGAACAGCCCTTTACCCGCGGTATATTGGCCGATAAGCTGATTCCCCCTAAGGAGAATAGCTATGCTAAATACATTTTTTAAATAAAGTCTTACCTGATACAAAAATGGGTATGGGGCAACTTCTTCTTTGTATTTTTTGTGTGCTCAATTGCTTACTTTTAATTTTAAAAAAGGAGAAAGGCATTGGTAATTTTCATTATTTTACTAATTTAATGTTAATGTAAATGCATTGAATACACACACACAAGCTATTCAAAGACGATTGATTCGTTGGCACACATGCATTTTCTGTAAAGATGCATCTGAGAATTGCTAAATATTCGTTGAGGCAACACTCCAGACTAGCGGTAAGTAACAGAAGGACGTGTGTCAAGAGACTCCAGGTCAGATCTTCTAATCCAGGCTCATGTCCTCGTCATCGTCCTTCTTGTCTTTATCCTTGTCAGTCCCTTCCATGGCTTTGGCAAACGCTTCCACATCTAAAACAGAATTTAAAAAAAAAAAAACATGGGGGTTTCAGTGCTTTGCTCAAGGGGGCAGCAGATGGTATAACCATGTGTATGTGACAAATAAAATGTGATTTGATTTTGATGCCAACCTCTGGTTACGAGCCTGTCTCTAACTTCAAGGCAACTGCTGCCCCCTGTATGCCACATGTGCTTACTGCTTGTGTGAGGATGTGTAAATTCTGACGTGTGTGTGTGTGTGTGTGTGTGTGGGGGGGGTCACCTCCTTTGTTTGCTGCAGCAACAGCCGCTGAGGGCAGACCAAACTGGTTCATGAGAGGTCCGAGCTGTCCTGATGCCAAGGCACTGCTGAACATACTCATCGCCTGGGAAGAGAGACATACAGAGAGAGGAGTTTAGCATTTAAGGGAATGTTGAGAAGGTCCTTTGTCAGTCATACCCAATCAAATGTTTCTCTGTAAACTAGGAGATAACCTGTCGTGACTGTCCCGTTTAAAAAAAAAATCCTTAACCTGTTGGAACTGTGGCGAGGTGAGTGTGTTCTGGATCTCTTCTGCACTCTGAGGTAGAGACTCTCCCGAGGGCAGGTAGGGTAGGAGCCTCTGCTGTACCTCAGAGTTAGACAGGATAGGAGCCATGATCTCCGGGGTACACACACTGGCCAGGTCCACTGAGGAGAGGATCAACACAATGATAAAAAAACACACACTATTACGTCATGAAGACATAATACCAGATATGTTAGCGGTCTACTCATGTGAAGAAAAATCTAAATAAAATGTCCACGTGAATTGTAGTCATGTATTGCCTATAATTTTTTATTCAACTACACTCAAAAATAATAATAATCCCTATTTAGCCATCTAAAAACAAGCTAATTGTTACAAAAAGTGAGAAAAACAAAGCCACTAATTATCTGTAGAATGTAGAATGCCCCATCAATTTCCATTTCCTGCGTCCGCTTACCGTCACCTCCCTGCACGGCGACGGCAGCCGACATGGCCGGCACGTTCATAGTGGCCAGGATGCTCTGCAGGTCGCTGAGCTGGATGGGCTGGGTGGGGGAGCCGACGGCTGCCGGCACGACGGGGGTCTGGGCTGCAGCAACACATCCAATCAAATCAACGTCTATTCGTCACAGACGGGACGTGGCCTAGGGTGCTAAGACGAAACTTCGAGCACAAATGTCTACGGTGTCGGCAGGTGACTCCTAACCTCTGCCCTTTAACACAAGCTCTCCCATCTTCCCCCCCCCCCTCTTTCTACATATTCAATGAACTAACTAAATGTGTGTGTGTGTGTGTATACACATACAAAAGTATGTGGACACCCCTTGAAATTAGTGGATTCGGCTATTTCAGCCACACCCGTTCACAACTTGCAGACTTGTTTACATGTTGCTGTGCGTTTTGTTGCCAACCTTACTTTGCTACCTGACAACTTTACGGTTTTTATTTTTTAATTACCGTTTATATATTTTTAGTTTTTCCCCCCCCTCACTCAACTTTGTGCTGCAAGCCCAGCTTCAGACGCAATCGTTAGGCAAGGGTACTTTCAGTGTAGGAAAGGATGAAACAGCGTCTGTGCCACCAGTAAGTACAGATAGTAGTATAAATCCCCTGGCACAGTCCCCGCAGCCGGACAATTTTCTCACGGTTTCTGGAAGGAAATGCTGTAGGAACGCTCAACCGGTGACGCTCATTCAGCCGACAGAAACTTTCAACCGGTTTTCCCCATTAAGCAGCGGGTCGGAGTCAGAGTCTTCTCTGGTCTCTACTCCTCCCGTTACAGGGTCTGAGACGCCGAAGCTTCCCACCATTAGCTCTGACAAATTGAAAACCCTAGTCATTGGCGACTCCATTACCCGCAGTATTAGACTTCATCCAGGAATCATACACTGTTTACCAGGGGGCAGGGCTACCGACGTTAAGGCTAATCTGAAGATGGTGCTGGCTAAAGCTAAAACTGGCGAGTGTAGAGAGTATAGAGATATTGTTATCCACGTTGGCACCAACGATGTTAGGATGAAACAGTCAGAGATTACCAAGCGCAACATAGCTTCAGCGTGTAAATCAGCTAGAAAAATGTGTCGGCATCGAGTAATTGTCTCTGGCCCCCTCCCAGTTAGGGGGAGTGATGAGCTCTACAGCAGAGTCTCACAACTCAATCGCTGGTTGAAAACTGTTTTCTGCCCCTCCCAAAAGATAGAATTTGTAGATAATTGGCCCTCTTTCTGGGACTCACCAACAAATAGGAACAAGCCTGACCTGCTGAGGAGTGACGGACTCCATCCTAGCTGGAGGGGTGCTCTCATTTTATCTACCAACATAGACAGGGCTCTAACTCCTCTAGCTCCACAATGAAATTAGGTTGCAGGCCAGGCAGCAGGCTGTTAGCCAGTGTGCTAGTGGCAGACTGGCTAACAGCCTGTAGTCAGCTCAGCTATCCCCATTGAGACCTGTGGCTTGAGGTCTGTGCCTCGATGTAGGTTGGGAAAACCTAAACATGGCGGTGTTCGCCTTAGCAATGACACTAGAATAAAGACCTCCTCCATTCCTGCCATTATTGAAAGAGATCGTGATACCTCACATCTCAGAATAGGTCTACTTAATGTTAGATCCCTCACTTCCAAGGCAGTTACTGTCAATAATCTCGATGTGATTGGCCTGACTGAAACATGGCTTAAGCTTGATGAATTTACTGTGTTAAATGAGGCCTCACCTCCTGGCTACACTAGTGACCATATCCCCCGTGCATCCCGCAAAGGCGGAGGTGTTGCTAACATTTACGATAGCAAATTTCAATTTACAAAAAAATACATATATTTTAAGCTTCGAGTCATGAAGTCTATGCAGCCTACTCAATCACTTTTTATAGCTACTGTTTACAGGCCTCCTGGGCCATATACAGCGTTCCTCACTGAGTTCCCTGAATTCCTATTGGACCTTGTAGTCATAGCAGATCTTCTAATCTTTGGTGACTTTAATATTCACATGCAAAAGGCTTTCGGAGCCATCATCGACTCAGTGGGTTTTGTCCAACATGTCTCTGGACCTACTCACTGCCACAGTCATACTCTGGACCTAGTTTTGTCCCGTGGAATAAATGTTGTGGATCCTAATGTTTTTCCTCATAATCCTGGACTATCGGACCACCATTTTATTACATTTGCAATAGCAACAAATAATCTGCTCAGACCCCAACCAAGGATCATCAAAAGTCGTGCTATAAATTCTCAGACAACCCAAAGATTCCTAGATGCCCTTCCAGACTCCCTCTGCCTACCCAAGGACGTCAGAGGACAAAAATCAGTTAACCACCTAACTGAGGAACTCAATTTAACCTTGTGCAATACCCTAGATGCAGTTGCATGCCGAAAAACATTTGTCATAAGAAACTAGCTCCCTGGTACACAGAAAATACCCGAGCTCTGAAGCAAGCTTCCAGAAAATTGGAAGCAAATTACGGACTCCTCTTTAAATCTGCGCATTCCTCCAAAGCTCAGTTGTCCTGAGTCTGCACAACTCTGCCAGGACCTAGGATCAAGAGAGACGCTCAAGTGTTTTAGTACTATATCTCTCGACACAATGATGAAAACAATCATGGCCTCTAAACCTTCAAGCTGCATACTGGACCCTATTCCAACTAAACTACTGAAAGAGCTGCTTCCTGTGCTTGGCCCTCCTATGTTGAACATAATAAACGGCTCTCTATCCACAGGATGTGTACCAAACTCACTGAAAATGGCAGTAATAAAGCCTCTCTTGAAAAAGCCAAATCTTGACCCAGAAAATATAAAAACCTATCGGCCTATATCGAATCTTCCATTCTTCATCTGTCCTCGTGCTCCTAGACCTTAGTGCTGCTTTTGATACCATCGATCACCACATTCTTTTGGAGAGATTGGAAACCCAAATTGGTTTACACGGACGGACAAGTTCTGGCCTGGTTTAGATCTTATCTGTCGGAAAGATATCAGTTTGTCTCTGTGAATGGTTTGTCCTCTGACAAATCAACTGTAAATTTCGGTGTTCCTCAAGGTTCCATTTTAGGACCACTATTGTTTTCACTATATATTTTACCTCTTGGGGATGTCATTTGAAAACAAATGTTAATTTTCACTGCTATGCGGATGACACACAGCTGTACATTTCAATGAAACATGGTGAAGCCCCAAAATTGCCCTCGCTAGAAGCCTGTGTTTCAGACATAAGGAAGTGGATGGCTGCAAACTTTCTACTTTTAAACTCAGACAAAACAGAGATGCTTGTTCTAGGTCCCAAGAAACAAAGATCTTCTGATCATCTTCCCAGAAGAGTGGAGGCTGTTATAGCAGCAATGTTCCAACATCTAGTGGAAAGCCTTCCCAGAAGAGTGGAGGCTGTTATAGCAGCAATGTTCCAACATCTAGTGGAAAGCTTTCCCAGAAGAGTGGAGGCTGTTATAGCAGCAATGTTCCAACATCTAGTGGAAAGCCTTCCCAGAAGAGTGGAGGCTGTTATAGCAGCAATGTTCCAACATCTAGTGGAAAGCCTTCCCAGAAGAGTGGAGGCTGTTATAGCAGCAATGTTCCAACATCTAGTGGAAAGCTTTCCCAGAAGAGTGGAGGCTGTTATAGCAGTAATGTTCCAACATCTAGTGGAAAGCCTTCCCAGAAGAGTGGAGGCTGTTATAGCAGCAATGTTCCAACATCTAGTGGAAAGCCTTCCCAGAAGAGTGGAGGATGTTATAGCAGCAATGTTCCAACATCTAGTGGAAAGTCTTCCCAGAAGACTGGAGGCTGTTATAGCAGCAAAGGGGGACCAACTCCATATTAATGGCCATGATTTTGGAATGAGATGTTGGACGTGCAGGTGTCCACATACTTTGGGTCATGTAGTGTGAGATATAGATATAGATATATATACACACACACATATATATACTTTGACATTGCACCGTTTACACTTCGCTGTGTTGCGTCAGACAGACAGACAGAATACAGCGGGGTGTAAACGGGACAATAAAATATAAAAAAAGGTAATAACCAATAAGGTGCAAAACTATAGACAGAAGATATTGGTAATAACGGTACCAGCAGGAGTGGTGGGGGTGACAGTGGGAGAGGCAGCGGAGGTGGCAGCAGGGGTAACTGGAGTGGTGGGGGCCACGGTCGAACTGGTCCTGGTGGTGGTGGAACCGGAGGAGGGGGTGACGGCCGCAGACTGACTACGAGAGCTGTGTGGGGGGGAGAGCGGAGGAATTATAATGATTTGTTATATGATCGTAGCGTGTATCTAGCACTCTGACCTTTGCAACATTGTTTCAACTTTCAAATGCGATCTCAACCGGCCCACAGAGAATGAAAGCGTCAGGACGAGACAGCTGTTCTGAGACAGGTGAAATAAAGCATCAAACTGTTTATTTATACACAAAAACCATGTCAACAGAACTGGTCAAAATTGAATTTAATGCAGCTGGTTTTCCGTCTCTCCAACTTCAGTCTGACGTGATTGTTTTAGCTGTGTAGTTGGGCTGGCTACGGAGCCAAAGGAACGAAGGAACAGCTTCTTTAGCACGGCTGTGCTGATCTAGGGTACTCTGCTCCGCCTCGACCGCAGCACAGCTGTAAAAGTCGTATCACACGCCCTCCCCCCACCTCCCTCCCTCCAGCCTGCTAGGGCCTCTTACCTGGAGGATGAGGAGCTGGTAGCAGGGCCTCCACTGCCTAACAGACTGGCGAGACCTGGTCCTGCTAGGGCCCCTAGACCACCAAGTCCTCCCAGACCAGTCGGTCCAATCAGCTGCATCAGCTGTGTGTGGCTCATGTTACCCAGGAGGCTTTGCAGGCCACCCTCACCTGGGGGGAAAAAAAATAAATCTGAACTTAAGAGACGAAACAATTCAAATAAATAGTTATAAAAATGTTGAGTGGTCTGTGTGTGTCCTACCTCCTAGAGCAGACAGCTCGTGGCTGCTACTGCCTCCACTGCCCAGTGTTCCAGGCATGGGAGGGTTGTTCAGGTACTCATTCACCTTACGGCAATACTCCTCGTCCTTGTCCGATTTAGGCTCCTGGTGATCACAGGAATCAATAACATTAAGAGATCAATATCAAAAGTATTGGCTCTTGGTGACAAGAAAAATGGATAACATCATAAAGAATGAATAAAGTATAAAAAGACCATGTGAAGAAAAAAAAAAAGTTTTAAAAAAACAATAATAAAATAAAAAGTTGTTTTATATCATATTTTAAAAACAGCTGATGAAACTAACACTGTAATAGTGTGAAAACATATGATCGCCGTTATTTTCTGATAGTTGAAAATACAATCAACACTGGACCTTCTACATCAACAGGTTTGCATGGGGCGGGAGTTTATTCCCCCAAAAATCAAATCAAATGTATTGGTCACATACACATGGTTAGCAGACGTTACTGCGAGTGTAGCGAAATGCTTGTGCTTCTAGTTCCGACAATGCGGCATTCCGTGGTGACCTCACCACACGTAAAAAAATAAATAATAATAATAATTGGACCAATAACAAAGAGCGTTCCAAATCTCTCTACCAATCACAGCTAGGATTCAGTTCTAGCTTGAAAAATAGTCATTTGGCTCATTTGTTATATATTTTTTTTGCACATTTTAATGTTAATCTATTACAGTAAGATACTGAATTGTTCCCAAGAAAACATTGAATATATATTAAAAAAAAACAGCTGCTTTTTCCCAGACCCATTTATACTGTCTTGCCAAACTCCTATGGTCATTGTCACACATTTGGCAAGACAGTACCAACAGACCTGGGACCACCAGGCTAATTCATTCCCACCTTGCCTGCTATAGTTCCATGTCAAAAGAAATGGTTTTATGTGTAATTCAACCCTCACCTGCATCCAGAAGAACAGCCTCTTGGATCCAGCCTTGAACTTGAGCACAAACACACGCCCAGTAGTACACTGGCTCACCTTCTTGAACTCACAGTCATCGGGGAAGATGATCAGGTCCTGGAATCAAAAAAACAAGCAAGGATATTATAAAACTTACCGGAAACCGTCACGGTTTCTTTTTACTGGGTTAATATTGTATAAAGTCGTTAGATATTCTTCAGTTTATATACTGTTTCACTACCAGAGACATCATAGCCTGGTACAAGAATCTGTTTGTGCAGTTTTACAATCTCCATTGCTGCCATCTTTGGGCAAACCAAAATTGGGACCAGTCTAGAGACACTACACCATCTGATTCAACATGATCTGATTCAACATGACCTGACTCAACATGACCTGACTCAACATGACCTGACTCAACATGACCTGACTCAACATGACCTGACTCAACATGACCTGACTCAACATGACCTGACTCAACATGACCTGACTCAACATGACCTGACTCAACATGACCTGACTCAACATGACCTGACTCAACATGATAAAAAAAAAATCTAGCAATCCACTCACATCATCAACGTTTCCAGATCCCCGGTCCTTCCAGCAGAAGTGGATGAGGGAGTCGTCCGTCTGTTGGACGTACACACTGCCCTTACGTTTGTCCGGTGTCACTGTGCTACCCTTCATGGTCATCTTACCGGCACGAAACTCCACCAGATATTTACTGGACGAGCCCCGGGAGCCTGACACCAGGCTGGGGAATAGGGCACCTGAAGACATGATGATCCTCGGGTTGTTGACAGACACGTAGGCTGGTTGGTTTACTTCTGAAGTGGGAGGAGACAAGAAAAAAAAAATGTTTTCCTGACCTAGCAGACAGTTGCACGAGCGTGCTTAAAAAAAATGACTATTAACGACATAGTATTGTTCTGCGGTGTCACGTGATTTTGGACTACTTTTGAAAATGTGCTGTGTAATTACTTGAACATTATATACACTGAACAAAAATATATAAAAACATAACATGCAACAATTTCAAACATTTTACTGAGTTTATATAAAAGGAAATCAGCCAATTGAAATGAATGAATTAGGCCCTAAATCTATGGATTTCACATGACTGGGCAGGGACGCAGTCATGGGTGGGCATAGGCTTGAGAGCTAAGCCCAGCCATTCAGAATTCGTTTTTCCCCTCACAAAGGGGCTTTATTACAGACATAATTACTCCTCAGTTTCATCAACTGATGGATGGCTGGTCTCAGACAATCCCGCAGGTGAAGAAGCCGGATGTGGAGGTCCTGGACTGGCGTGGTTACACATGGTCTGTAGTTGTGAGGCCGATTGGACGTACCTACCAAATTCTCTAAAACGACGTTGGAGGCTGGTTATAGCAGAGAATTGAACGTTAAATTCTCTGTCAGCAGCTCTGGTGGACATTCCTGTAGTCAGCATGCTGATTGCACCCACCCTCAAATCTTGAGACATCTGTGGCATTGTGTGGTGACACAAAACTCCACATTTTAGAGTGGCCTTTTACTGTCCCCAGCACAAGGTGCACCTGTGTAATGATCATGCTATTTAATCAGCTTCTTGATATGCCTCACCAGTGGTGGGATCCAGAGTGGCGCAGCGGTCTAAGGCACTGCATCACAGTGCTAGAGGCATCACTACAGACCCAGGTTCAATTACGGGGGGGATTTGGCCAGGGTAGGCAGTCATTGTAAAATTAGAATTTGTTCTTTACTGACTTGTCTAGTTAAATAAAATATTACATTTTAAAAAAAAAACTCTAACCTGTCAGGTTGATGGATAATCTTGGCAACGGAGAAATGCTCACTAACAGGGATGTAAACAACTTTGTGTGCTAAATCTCAGAGGAAAAACTCCGTGCGTATGGAACATTTCAGGGATCTTTTATTTCAAACGCTTTACATGTTGCGTTTATTTTATTTTTGTTCAGTGTAACTAGCTAGAAAAATATTTGATTGGACAATTAAACTGCAGTTTCAAGACGAGACAAATCAACAAATGTTGTTTGGCTAACTATCAATACGAAATTGATAGGATGGAAACGCATAATCTAAAACAACATTTCGCTTGTGTCTGGCTGTCATGATACCTGCTAGCTAGTTAGCATTAGCTAAGTAGCTAGCTAACGTTAGCTCATGACAAGGCTAAAAACTCTAAACTGAGGACGGGACTAGTTTTTCAAAACCGTCATTCTCAAGAAAAACACATATCGATGTTCTCTCAAATTAACTGAATAATTCATCTTTCTACATTTCACATACCGTATACAATGTTTTATTGAATTACCTGAAGTTTAGCTGGCAACAAAAGTTATGTATCAGACTTCCTCGTTGCTCTTCTTCGTGGGTTTGCGTGAACTGTTCGCTTCTTCTATGGTGACTCTTTCGCAATTCTACCAGTAGAAAACGTGACCATCGCCACTCAAATAGAAATGGCAAGCACATTGGATTTCCTGTGTGGTTTTTATTTTCCTGGATCTTAAACTCAAGGATATACTGCTCAATTAAAAAATGTAAAAATGTGTTGTCCTGTGAGATTTTGTAAACAGAGATTAAAGGCTTCCAATAGTGTATAAAAAAGTGTATAATGGAAAGTCAAATATGACTTTACCATTACAAATAAAGTGTATTACAACGAATGCCCCTTGCTTAGATAGGCTTTGTCCTCGTTTGCTACACTAGTGTCAAATGTGGGCCTCGAGGCTACCAAAGACACGTGACAATAGAACTCTAGGATGGTCATAGTTCTATTTAATTCTACATGTGCATGCATGCCTCTCTGATGACCTCACAGGCGCCATCCCACTTCTGACACCAATGTCTCATATGCACGGCAACTGGGAAGTAGTCCTCCATAGGAATGAATGGAATTCTACAGTATTTCAATTACATTTTTTCAAGGATAAAATTACACGTATTTAAATATTTTTGTAATGGGGACAGTAACAGTAGAACTTTCCAGAAATTATACTTTAAGGAAAAGTTTGTATATATTTGTATGTTTAGCTCACATAATATTTCTTACACAAGCATTTTGCTACACCTGCAATAACATCTGCTATATATGTGTATTTGACCAATAACATTGTACTTGATTTAGCCCTATCAACTACCTCTTTCCCAACTGTATTTTATTTATTTATTTATTTTGCTCCTTTGCACCCCATTATTTTTATTTCTACTTTGCACATTCTTCCATTGCAAAACTACCATTCCAGTGTTTTACTTGCTATATTGTATTTACCTTGCCACCAAGGCCTTTTTTGCCTTTACCTCCCTTCTCACCTCATTTGCTCACATTGTATATAGACTTGTTTATACTTTATTATTGACTGTATGTTTGTTTTACTCCATGTGTAACTCTGTGTTGTTGTATCTGTCGAACTGCTTTGCTTTATCTTGGCCAGTTCGCAATTGTAAATGAGAACTTGTTCTCAACTTGCCTACCTGGTTAAATAAAGGTAAAATAAAAAATAAAAAAAATAAAATTTAAAAGTATGCATTAAGGTGTCTGGAATAGAATAAACATGTAAAAAAAAAAATCGACATTAATAAATGCATTTCAATAAGATCAAAATACATTTTTACAACACTGGAGGAGTGCCAAGATGGAGGCTTCAAAACAGCGCCTCCTATTAGTCACATCTAGTATATATATAAATCACTGTTAGGTAAACTAGTAACAAGCCTACCAAAGCAAGACTTGTTACAAAACAATGCCAGGTTAGACCTATCAATAAAGTTCCAAAATCTGACGCAGGAACGGGTTCATGTATTTCTCCATCAAAGACTAGCTTTTAGAGACGTTGAAGGATAGATCAAGACATGTTATAGAAAGATATTGTAAAGTGGACTTTGGGAAAAGGGGGAAACACTACTAAATTTTTCTCGATTACATCACTCAGGACGGATTTGCGGAAGAACAGAAAAAGGACATGAAAAACAAAATCCCTCGTTTTTTGCCGAGATCAGAAAATAATTGTGTGAACAACTTTTGTTATATCGTGATTACAATACAATTATTTTGTGATCGACAAAACGAGGGAATATTTAGATTTTATTAATACGACTTCTGTGCGAATTCCCTCATACCTCCCACTTTTCCAACACCCGGGGTGCCTACATTTCAATTGAACCTGTGCTACATTGCGGGAACGATTTCTCCAAAACGTTATTCTATGTACTTGAACAAAGGGTGTAATTCATTATGCCAATTTTGTTGCAAAATATATCTTAAACGGAAACAAACGGAACGAAGCAAACCCCTCCGTTGTTTTTATTTTTATTTTATTTACATAATGGTCGTTCAGTACAACACTGTTTCCGTTATATGTTTTCGTGATGAACGCAGCCCCCGGATGTAGGAGGGATTGACAGCCAACCAGGACCGCTTCTAGTTTAGCTAGTTTACTACGTGCTCTTTATTTATTTTATTTTATTTATTGAGTGCTCAACCAAAGGAAGCTACCGTGTGTACTGTTGCTTTTTTGTTGTTGTTGGTATGCGAACAAACATAGATACCTTTTTCAAAATCGAAAGATCAACTGTGCCCAAAGTAGCTAAACGGTAAGAAGTGCATTTGGATAGTATATTTCCTATCTCCCCCCCCCCCCCCCCGGAGTGGCATGGTAGTATGCTTCTCTACCCGGCCTTGGATTAGAGAGTTAATGTTAGTGAATCTGTGGATGGTGTTAGCTAATCTAGTAACCACTAACCCAACATAGATGATGTGTTTCCCTTTTTGATACGGTAGCAAGAGATTATCCGCTTTACCGTTTTGTCTTCCGATCTTTATTTTATAGACAGCTAGTGGGAGATTGCTTGTAGGTTGGTTTTATAACGTTTAAAACAATTTTAAAAAGCCAATACATCATGGCCCGGTTAACGTTAGCTGGCTAGTAAGTTTAGCTATATTTTAGTTAACTATTTAACTAGATTAACATCTCAAATTTAATATCCAGCTAACATGGACCCCGGTGAGTTGAGTAATGTTGGATTTGCTGTAAATGGGACCGGTGATTTATATCTAACTACCAAGCTAGTTAACGTCAGTTGTTGTCGATGTTTGTCAAAACAAATGTTTTATCTACTTTTTATATATATATATAACACGAAGTCATGTTAAGGTCCCCCTGACCAAAGATTCGTTATGTTCTTTAGCCAGCTAGTTTAACAAAATCGGATATAGGTCTGCTTTATTTTGCCTTGCTTGGACCCTTTTACATGAATCTAGTTCCTGTTAGCTATTTAACTGATCAGCTGATGCCAGTACTAGCCATGTTAGAATGTCATGCCTTGGCCATTTAAGAAGAACTGAACAGCTCAAATGTATTATATATTGAGTCCAGTGAGGCCAACCCACAACATAACAGTAAGTCTGTGGGCCAAACAAACCCTTTTATTCCACAACACGAGTTACAAAGGATTCTGGTCACACTATAATGGCAATAAGCTACTTCTCATACAGACTGGATACATGATTTAGTGATGTAGACAGCAACACATAGCATGGATATGCCTGCAATTTCCTCCCAAAAAACCAACACACATTTAGCATCGTGTGCACGTTTTTTTAAAGGGAGTTGTTTCATTATGTTGTCATCAAGAAGATAGACATCACTGACTCTGACAATGGCTGACTTAGTGACTATAGAAGATAGACATCACTGACTCTGACAATGGCTGACTTAGTGACTATAGAAGATAGACATCACTGACTCTGACAATGGCTGACTTAGTGACTATAGAAGATAGACATCACTGACTCTGACAATGGCTGACTTAGTGACTATAGAAGATAGACATCACTGACTCTGACAATGGCTGACATAGTGACTATAGAAGATAGACATCACTGACTCTGACAATGGCTGACTTAGTGACTATAGAAGATAGACATCACTGACTCTGACAATGGTTGACTTAGTGACTATAGAAGATAGGCATCACTGACTCTGACAATGGCTGACTTAGTGACTATAGAAGATAGACATCACTGACTCTGACAATGGCTGACTTAGTGACTATAGAAGATAGACATCACTGACTCTGACAATGGCTGACATAGTGACTATAGAAGATATCATAAATCAAATGTGTGGTTCGTTATTAGGCAGGTCACACATCCAATCCTGCATCCCAAGTGGCGCAGCGTTCTAAGGCACTGAATCTCAGTGTCCCTACAGACCCTGGTTCGATTCCAGGCTGTATCACAACCGGCCGTGATCGGGAGTCCCATAGGGCGGAGCACCATTGGCCCAGCGTCGTCCCGGTTTGCGTTTTGGCTGGCGTAGGCCATTGTCATTGTAAATAAGAATTTGTTCTCAACTGACTTGCCTAGTTAAGTAAAAAAATATGGCCAACCTTCATTTGAGCTCATTTGAGGGTGTGGATTAGCGGCCTAGCTAGCGACCTAGCTAGTGTCAACAAGTTCATTGTGTGTGTGTGTGTGTGTGTGTGTGTATAGGCCTAAAACTTGTGCTATTGACAGTCTTACTGCTTCAGGCAAGCTATGGGTGGAGCTGACCATTAACCTACAGTATTTGTTTGAATGTTGTTGACCCAGAAAAATGTCTCCCTCAATTAGGCAACTCAAAGATCAACATATGTTTGTGGTGGTTACCAGTGATGTAGTGGTAATACAAAAGTCTGATTGCCGGTCGTGGTGGAAAAAAGTAACGCTTTTTATGGGTGGGTGGGCAAACTGTCCCAGAGGGGGGGGGGCACACTGTCCCAGAAGGGGGGAGAGGAAAAGGTGGGGTAAACTGTCCCAGAGGGAGGGAGAGGAAAAGGTGGGTAAACTGTCCCAGAGGGAGGGAGAGGAAAAGGTGGGTAAACTGTCCCAGAGGCGTGGAAAAGGTGGGTAAACTGTGTTTATTTGCGTTTACCCTCCATTACTGGCTAGTTTCTATCCATGGTACCAGAGAGGATGGGCCTACTTCTCCTTTCAGGCATGTTGAGAGCCGTTTAACTAGTTGATCTTCGTGTCTTGTGATCTCTGTCCCAATACATTGTTCAACTTTCACTTCCATTGTCCCTGCTGTCGCACACTCACTCTTCTCTCGCCGAATGACATTCTTCCCTAAGCTGCTGCTTCCACATGTGGAAAGGGGCCCACGATAGGGTTTGTAAATCAGCACTGTACACTATCAACACAATGCACAGTAAGCATCCCATTGAGGAAAATACTGTGTTTCTGTCTCAAATGGTACCAGGGCCCTATGGGTAGTGCACTACTTTACACCAGGGCCCTAAGGGTAGTGCACTACTTTAGACTAGGGCCCTAAGGGTAGTGCACTACTTTAGACCAGGGCCCTAAGGGTAGTGCACTACTTTAGACCAGGGCCCTAAGGGTAGTGCACTACTTTTGACCAGGGCCCTATGGGTAGTGCACTACTTTACACCAGGGCCCTATGGGTAGTGCACTACTTTTGACCAGGGCCCTATGGGTAGTGCACTACTTTAGACCAGGGCCCTATGGGTAGTGCACTACTTTAGACCAGGGCCCTATGGGTAGTGCACTACTTTAGACCAGGGCCCTATGGGTAGTGCACTACTTTAGACCAGGGCCCTATGGGTAGTGCACTACTTTAGACCAGGGCCCTATGGGTAGTGCACTACTTTAGACCAGGGCCCTATGGGTAGTGCACTACTTTAGACCAGGGCCCTATGGGTAGTGCACAATCTAGGGAAAAGGGTGCAATTCGGTTGGCCGCTGAACATTTAGTTAATTAATTGGATGCTTTTGCTTCAGAGGTCTATTCCAAAATGTTAAATTAGAGAGCTGAGCTAAGCAGGGTGTGTGTGTGTGTGTGTGTGTGTGTGTGTGTGTGTGTGTGTGTGTGTGCTCGCGCAGCTGTGTTTACCTCGGAGCTTGTACCTCCTGTGTCATGTTACTTTGCTAACATTGATTGTACACAAAGAGGAAGGCCTTTGCTGTGGGACAGCTGATAGGACTGAAAGGGAAACCATCTACTCACCATTTAGGCCGGAGCACAGTGGGGCACGCTAGCTGCCTTGGCAGTCTTGTTTACCCTATCCCCTATATACTGCATTAGTTTTGACCTGGAACCCACATGGGGAATAGATTGAGTAATTTGATTCCACGCGTATAGCCTCTGTGCAGCTGCTCAGTATATAGTGTATATAAATGCAACATACAATTTTCAAAGATTTGACTTTGAGTTACAGTTTATAAGGAAATCAGTCAATTTAAATATTTATTAGGCCCTAATTTATGGATTTTATATAACTGGGAATACAGATCTGCATCTGTTGGTCACAGATACCTTTAAAATGTTAAGGGGGGTGGATCAGAAAACCAGTCAGTATCTGGTGTGATCACCATTTGCCTCATGCAGCGCGACACATCTCCTTCTCGTAGAGTTGATCAGGCTGTTGATTGGTGGCCTGTTGGAATGTTGTCCCACTCCTCTTCAATGGCTGTGCGAAGTTGCTGGATATTGGCAGGAACTGGAACACGCTGTCGTACACGTTGATCCAGAGCATCTTAAACATGCCGAATGGGTGACGTGTCTGGTGAAGGTGCAGGTCATGGAAGAACAGGGACATTTTCAGTTTACAGGAATTGTGTGCAGGTCCTTGCGACATGGGGCCGTGCATTATCATGCTGAAACAGGATGTGATGGCGGTGGATGAATGACACGACAACGGGCCTCAGGATCTCGTCACGGTATCTCTGTGCATTGAAATTGCCATCGATTTAAATGCAGTTGTGTTTTGTTGTCCGTAGTTTATGCTGCCCGTACCATAACCCCACCCCCACCATGGGCACTCTGTTAACAACGTTGACATTTATTCCTTTACACTTGTGTGTATACATACGGTAGTTGTTGTGAAATTGTTAGGTTAGATTACTTGTTGGTTATTACTGCAAGGTCGGAACTAAAAGCACAAGCATTTCGCTACACTCGCATTAACGTCTGCTAACCACGTGTATGTGACAAATAAAATTAGATTTGATCAGCAAACCGCTTGCCCACACAACGCCTGTCATCTGCCCGGTACAGTTGAAAGCGGGATTCATCTGTGAAGAGCTCACTTCTCCTGCGTGCCAGTAGTAATCGAAGCGTTTGACCACTGAAGTTGATTTACGACGCCAAACTGCTGTCCCGTCAAGAGCCCGGTGAGAACGACGAGCAAGCAGACGAGATTCCCTGAGACAGTTTCTGACACTTTGTGTATAAATTATTTCATCAGTTGTCCGGGTGGCTGGTCTCAGACGATCCCGCAGGTGACGAAGCCAGATGTAGATGTCCTGGGCTGCTGTGGTTAAACGTGGTCTGCGGTTGTGAGGCCGGTTAGATGTACTGCCAAATTCTCTGAAAACAAATTCTCTGATGCCGCTTAATGTAGAGAAATGAATACAAAATGATCTGGCAACAGCTCTGGTGGATAAAGCTACAGTCAGCATGCCAATTGCACGCTTCCTCAACTTGAGACATCTGTGGCTTTGTGTTGTGTGACACAACTGCACATTTTAGAGTGGCCTTTTATTGTCCCCAGCACAAGGTGCACCTGTGTAATGATCATGGTGTTTAATCAGCTTCTTGATATGCCACACCTGTCAGGTGGATGGATTATATTGGCAAATGAGAAATGCTCACTAACAGCGATGTAAACACATTTGGTGACAAAATTTGACTGAAATACACTTTTTTGTGCGTATCAAACATTTCTTAATTTTCTTTAAAAAAAAAAAAACGTTTTATTATTTCAGCTCATGAAACATGTTGTGTTTGTATGTTTGTTCAGTGTCTTTTTGTCTGGGTTACGCTGTCTGTGTGTTTATCTGCATCCATTATGGAACTGAGAGGCCATTGAAAGCGACTCAACTGATCTCTGTATTAAGTGTCTGGAACATTTAATTTGAATTAAAATGAACATTTAACATTTAATAATAGCAGAACTGTCTCTTTTAGGTCCAGGGATCGTAGTTCATATAGCCCACTCTTTGTTATCCTGAGTCGTGATAATTTTGGCAGCTATGTTAATTATTTGTCTTTAATATACCTTTTTAGTCTTTAGTCATATTTGAGTCATTTCATCCTGTTTTTAGTTATCAGTTGACTAAAATTGGACAAGTTTTGTTTAGTTTGTCACTGACATTTTAGTCACAGTCAAAAAAAACAAAAACAAAAAATATTCTATAAAATAATGAATATTTAGGCTACTTCCATTGTGGTCGTTCAGATATCCTTGTCCAACTCGGCCTACTATCCCCTAATATGCCTTAGTTGGCAACGTGATATTGTGGCAGATGGTAACCAGTGCCAGCCATAGTTTTATAAAGCCTTGGTAAGAGGGGGACCAATAGAAAGCTCTGATTTTTCTCTCCGTCATAACGGTCAATGGGGGTGAATAACAGTGGTTTCCTAGAAAAGGGGGAGAATTGGAGCTTTACGAAAATGACAGAAATATTACTGTACTCCTAATAAGTCAACAGATAGTTTTTGTTTTTTCCTATATGTGTATGTACAGTATGTGTGTGATGGGATGGATAGACAGTATGGACAGTATGTGGATACAATATGTAGTATATGTGTAGAATACATGGATAGAATGTAGTATATGGATAGAATATGTAGTATATCTGTAGAATACATGGATAGAATATGTAGTATATGTGTAGAATACATGGATAGTATATGCAGTATATCTGTAGAATACATGGATAGGATATGCAGTATATCTGTAGAATACATGGGTAGTATATGGATAGTATAGGCAGTATATCTGTAGAATACATGGATAGAATATGTAGTATATGTGTAGAATACATGGGTAGTATATGGATAGTATAGGCAGTATATCTGTAGAATACATGGATAGGATATGCAGTATATCTGTAGAATACATGGGTAGTATATGGATAGTATAGGCAGTATATCTGTAGAATACATGGATATAATATGTAGTATATGTGTAGAATACATGGATAGTATATGTAGTATATGTGTAGAATACATGGATAGTATATGTAGTATATGTAGTATATGTGTAGAATACATGGATAGTATATGTAGTATATGTAGTATATGTGTAGAATACATGGATAGTATATGTAGTATATGTAGTATATGTGTAGAATACATGGATAGTACATGTAGTATATGTGTAGAATACATGGATAGTATATGTAGTATATGTAGTATATGTGTAGAATACATGGATAGTACATGTAGTATATGAGTAGAATACATGGATAGTATATGTAGTATATGTGTAGAATACATGGATAGTATATGTAGTATATGTGTAGAATACATGGATAGTATATGTAGTATATGTGTAGAATACATGGATAGTATATGTAGTATATGTGTAGAATACATGGATAGTACATGTAGTATATGAGTAGAATACATGGATAGTATATGTAGTATATGTGTAGAATACATGGATAGTATATGTAGTATATGTGTAGAATACATGGATAGTATATGTAGTATATCTGTAGAATACATGGATAGTATATGTAGTATATGTGTAGAATACATGGATAGTACATGTAGTATATGAGTAGAATACATGGATATGTAGTATATCTGTAGAAAATGTGGGAAGCATCGTATATGTACAGCAATAGTTGAATAGGATGGACTTGACTAGAATATATTATATACATATGAAATTAGTAGAACCGTATGTAAACATTACTAAAGGGACCAGTGTTCCATTACTAAAGGGACCAGTGTTCCATTACTAAAGGGACCAGTGTTCCATTACTAAAGGGACCAGTGTTCCATTACTAAAGGGACCAGTGTTCCATTACTAAAGGGACCAGTGTTCCATTACTAAAGGGACCAGTGTTCCATTACTAAAGGGACCAGTGTTCCATTACTAAAGGGACCAGTGTTCCATTACTAAAGGGACCAGTGTTACATTACTAAAGGGACCAGTGTTCCATTACTAAAGGGACCAGTGTTCCATTACTAAAGGGACCAGTGTTCCATTACTAAAGGGACCAGTGTTCCATTACTAAAGGGACCAGTGTTCCATTACTAAAGGGACCAGTGTTCCATTACTAAAGGGACCAGTGTTCCATTACTAAAGGGACCAGTGTTCCATTACTAAAGGGACCAGTGTTACATTACTAAAGGGACCAGTGTTCCATTACTAAAGGGACCAGTGTTCCATTACTAAAGGGACCAGTGTTCCATTACTAAAGGGACCAGTGTTCCATTACTAAAGGGACCAGTGTTCCATTACTAAAGGGACCAGTGTTCCATTACTAAAGGGACCAGTGTTCCATTACTAAAGTGACCAGTGTTCCATTACTAAAGGGACCAGTGTTCCATTACTAAAGGGACCAGTGTTCCATTACTAAAGGGACCAGTGTTCCACTACTAAAGGGACCAGTGTTCCACTACTAAAGGGACCAGTGTTCCACTACTAAAGGGACCAGTGTTCCACTACTAAAGGGACCAGTGTTCCACTACTAAAGGGACCAGTGTTCCACTACTAAAGGGACCAGTGTTCCACTACTAAAGGGACCGGTGTTCCACTACTAAAGGGACCGGTGTTCCACTACTAAAGGGACCGGTGTTCCACTACTAAAGGGACCGGTGTTCCACTACTAAAGGGACCAGTGTTCCATTACTAAAGGGACCAATGTTCCATTACTAAAGGGACCAGTGTTCCATTACTAAAGGGACCAGTGTTCCACTACTAAAGGGACCAGTGTTCCACTACTAAAGGGACCAGTGTTCCACTACTAAAGGGACCAGTGTTCCACTACTAAAGGGACCAGTGTTCCACTACTAAAGGGACCAGTGTTCCACTACTAAAGGGACCAGTGTTCCACTACTAAAGGGACCAGTGTTCCACTACTAAAGGGACCAGTGTTCCACTACTAAAGGGACCAGTGTTCCACTACTAAAGGGACCAGTGTTCCACTACTAAAGGGACCAGTGTTCCACTACTAAAGGGACCAGTGTTCCACTACTAAAGGGACCAGTGTTCCACTACTAAAGGGACCAGTGTTCCACTACTAAAGGGACCAGTGTTCCACTACTAAAGGGACCAGTGTTCCATTACTAAAGGGACCAGTGTTCCATTACTAAAGGGACCAGTGTTCCATTACTAAAGGGACCAGTGTTCCATTACTAAAGGGACCAGTGTTCCATTACTAAAGGGACCAGTGTTCCATTACTAAAGGGACCAGTGTTCCATTACTAAAGGGACCAGTGTTCCATTACTAAAGGGACCAGTGTTCCATTACTAAAGGGACCAGTGTTCCATTACTAAAGGGACCAGTGTTCCATTACTAAAGGGACCAGTGTTCCATTACTAAAGGGACCAGTGTTCCATTACTAAAGGGACCAGTGTTCCATTACTAAAGGGACCAGTGTTCCATTACCAAAGGGACCAGTGTTCCATTACTAAAGGGACCAGTGTTCCAACAGAGAGGGATGCTAGGTTAGCTAGCTGGCTATGGTTTTACTAAAAGGGGTGTTACTACTAGATGCAGGCAAGAATGTGCAAGGCAGTATTGAATGTGTCCCTGTCTGTCCATGTGTCTCGACCTGTGTGCTCCTACGTTGTAAACTTTTTCAATCATAGGCTTGGTTGTAGCAACCTCATGATGGGTATAGATAAACTGACTAAACCTATCGATGTTACATTTAACTGGGTGAATGGAATATGAATGCTGTTATAAATAATAGAAATAAGACCATGCTCATGAAAACAATCGTCCTCCCTCATTTTAAGCGGCACTGATCACAACTACCGGTATATATGACAGCATTCAGTGATAATATTATTATTATAGATAATACTGACATGGTGTTCCCTCCTCCCCCCCAGTCAGATAATACTGACATGGTGTTCCCTCCTCCCCCCCAGTCAGATAATACTGACATGGTGTTCCCTCCTCCCCCCCAGTCAGATAATACTGACATGGTGTTCCCTCCCCCCCCCCAGTCAGATAATACTGACATGGTGTTCCCTCCTCCCCCCAGTCAGATAATACTGACATGGTGTTCCCTCCCCCCCCAGTCAGATAATACTGACATGGTGTTCCCTCCTCCCCCCAGTCAGATAATACTGACATGGTGTTCCCTCCCCCCCCAGTCAGATAATACTGACATGGTGTTCCCTCCTCCCCCCAGTCAGATAATACTGACATGGTGTTCCCTCCTCCCCCCAGTCAGATAATACTGACATGGTGTTCCCTCCTCCCCCCCAGTCAGATAATACTGACATGGTGTTCCCTCCTCCCCCCAGTCAGATAATACTGACATGGTGTTCCCTCCCCCCCCCCCCCCCCCCAGTCAGATAATACTGACATGGTGTTCCCCCCCCCCCCCCCCCCAGTCAGATAATACTGACATGGTGTTCCCTCCTCCCCCCAGTCAGATAATACTGACATGGTGTTCCCTCCTCCCCCCAGTCAGATAATACTGACATGGTGTTCCCTCCTCCCCCCAGTCAGATAATACTGACATGGTGTTCCCTCCTCCCCCCAGTCAGATAATACTGACATGGTGTTCCCTCCCCCCCCCCCAGTCAGATAATACTGACATGGTGTTCCCTCCTCCCCCCCCCCCCAGTCAGATAATACTGACATGGTGTTCCCTCCTCCCCCCCCCCCCAGTCAGATAATACTGACATGGTGTTCCCTCCTCCCCCCCAGTCAGATAATACTGACATGGTGTTCCCTCCTCCCCCCCAGTCAGATAATACTGACATGGTGTTCCCTCCCCCCCCCCCCCCCCAGTCAGATAATACTGACATGGTGTTCCCTCCTCCCCCCCCCCCCCCCAGTCAGATAATACTGACATGGTGTTCCCCCCCCCCCCCCCCCCAGTCAGATAATACTGACATGGTGTTCCCTCCTCCCCCCCAGTCAGATAATACTGACATGGTGTTCCCTCCTCCCCCCCAGTCAGATAATACTGACATGGTGTTCCCCCCCCCCCCCCCCCCCCCAGTCAGATAATACTGACATGGTGTTCCCCCCCCCCCCCCCCCCCCAGTCAGATAATACTGACATGGTGTTCCCCCCCCCCCCCCCCAGTCAGATAATACTGACATGGTGTTCCCCCCCCCCCCCCCCCCCCCCAGTCAGATAATACTGACATGGTGTTCCCTCCCCCCCCCCCCCCCCCCCAGTCAGATAATACTGACATGGTGTCCGTCCCCCCCCCCCCCCCCAGTCAGATAATACTGACATGGTGTTCCCTCCTCCCCCCCAGTCAGATAATACTGACATGGTGTTCCCTCCTCCCCCCCCCTGGTCAGATAATACTGACATGGTGTTCCCCCCCCAGTCAGATAATACTGACATGGTGTTCACCCCCCCCCAGTCAGATAATACTGACATGGTGTGTGTGTGTGTGTGTGTGTGTGTGTGTGTGTCCCTGGTCAGATAATACTGACATGGTGTTCCCTCCTCCCCCCAGTCAGATAATACTGACATGGTGTTCCCTCCCCCCCCTTGGTCAGATAATACTGACATGGTGTCCCCCCCCCCCCCCCCCCCCCCCCAGTCAGATAATACTGACATGGTGCCCCCCCCCCCCCCCCCCCCCCCCCCCCCCCAGTCAGATAATACTGACATGGTGTTCCCTCCTCCCCCCCCTGGTCAGATAATACTGACATGGTGTTCCCTCCTCCCCCCCAGTCAGATAATACTGACATGGTGTTCCCTCCTCCCCCCCAGTCAGATAATACTGACATGGTGTACCCTCCTCCCCCCCAGTCAGATAATACTGACATGGTGTTCCCCCCCCAGTCAGATAATACTGACATGGTGTTCCCTCCTCCCCCCGGTCTGATAACTGACATGGTGTCCCCCCCCCCCCCCCCCCCCCCGGTCTGATAACTGACTTGGTGTTCCCTCCTTCCCCCCGGTCAGCCTGGCCCTGCTGCTGTTGTTTTTCCTCTCTCTTCACACATCACGACACAGAGGTATTAATATGCTGACGATGGATGTTAATCCACTGGATTCTGCTGTCTCACATTATTATAGTTGAATGATTTCATGAGGATTTGGGATAGTGGTAGTAGTCTCCACATCCTGTCTGTCTCCAGACAGAGACTAGGATAATGATGGAGATGGATTGAGGTTTGGAAAGAAACAGAAGGATTTGGAGGAGGGATGAAAAGGTGTAAAGATAAGTTTGTTGTGTGTGTGTGTGTGTGTGCCTAGTAGACTGTCCCTATAGCTCTGCGGTAACATGGTTATGGAGAGAGGGGGAGTCTGCAGGGCAGGCCCATAATGTATAGAGCATATGGAGCTACTCCACAATAAGGAAAGGCAGCAGGAGAATGACGTCTTCATTAATGGGCCTTGTGGTAAACCGGTAGAGAACGACCAATTTTAATATTTTTATATCGGGCCGACATTGGGCCGTTATCCTAGAAAAGGCCATTCTCTATCAGCTTTGGCACCACTCACCGCCTGAGCCACTAGCAGTGGTGGAAAAACCCAATTTGTCACTACTTCAGTCATTTTCTATCAGGGTGTCTTTTTACTTTATCTCAAGTTAAAGTGAAAGGCACCCAGTAAGATATGACTTGAGTAAGTCTAAAAGTATTTTGTTTTAAATATACTTAAGTATCAATATAAATCATAATTCATTTTATATTTCTTATATTAAGCGAACCAGACAGCACGATGATCATTTTTTTTTTTTTTACAGATAGCTCAAGACAATCGTTTACATACAAAGCATTTGTGACTAACCGGCTCAATTGGGTCTTATGTAGCAAAATTTGAAATACACTACATTTTAGGAACAATGGGGGAAAGTAATTCTGCTTTGAAAGTTGATGAAGTTATAACCCCACATTTGAGAAAATGGCCCTTGAATGTTTTGGTAGCTACTGGAGAGCTCTTCTTTGTCTACACCAACTCAACACCCACCCATCTCTTTAAGGATTCACATGTGAGGCCATGTGCTAAACAGAGTGAGCACGGTAGTGTACTTAACAGAGTGAGCACGGTAGTGTGCTAAACAGAGTGAGCACGGTAGTGTGCTAAACAGAGTGAGCACGGTAGTGTGCTAAACAGAGTGAGCACGGTAGTGTGCTAAACAGAGTGAGCACGGTAGTGTGCTAAACAGAGTGAGCACGGTAGTGTGCTAAACAGAGTGAGCACGGTAGTGTGCTAAACAGAGTGAGCACGGTAGTGTGCTAAACAGAGTGAGCACGGTAGTGTGCTAAACAGAGTGAGCACGGTAGTGTGCTAAACAGAGTGAGCACGGTGTGTGCTAAACAGAGTGAGCACGGTAGTGTGCTAAACAGAGTGAGCACGGTAGTGTGCTAAACAGAGTGAGCACGGTAGTGTGCTAAACAGAGTGAGCACGGTAGTGTGCTAAACAGAGTGAGCACGGTAGTGTGCTAAACAGAGTGAGCACGGTAGTGTGCTAAACAGAGTGAGCACGGTAGTGTGCTAAACAGAGTGAGCACGGTAGTGTGCTAAACAACCAAAGATTTCTAGACTAAAGGCTGGTTTATGGTCTATCCACATGTCTGTAGACAGTTGTCATTATGAAAAAGTATGAAAACAAAAACAACAAGCTGCTTGACATCAGCAGCCTGGCGGTCCAAAATAGCATAACTGGTGCATTTTAACACCAATAAACCCATCGGTTTAAAAATGAATTTAGTTTATGTCAATCTAGCAAACCAGGCAACTAAAAGCAACTTTCTAAACAATGTTTTGGTTCATTTCTACCCTGTTAGCTTGTTCGCTAGTTAGCTTGTTCGCTAGTTCGCTAGTTCGCTTGTTCGCTAACGTTAATGACAAAGCAAAACGTTTTTTAAAGCAAAACATGTAAATATCACATTTTACATAACCAATTCGGACGCATTACTCGTTACTTTGTTTAAAGACCTTTGGCAGTGATTACAGCCTCGAGTCTTCTTGGATATGACACTA
The DNA here is from genome assembly GCF_013265735.2 of Oncorhynchus mykiss. Taxonomy (NCBI): domain Eukaryota; kingdom Metazoa; phylum Chordata; class Actinopteri; order Salmoniformes; family Salmonidae; genus Oncorhynchus; species Oncorhynchus mykiss. The sequence goes on along the minus strand of NC_048580.1, from coordinate 73,854,014 downwards.
CAAGCTTGGCACACCTGTATTTGGGGAGTTTCTCCCATTCTTCTCTGCAGATCCTCTCAAACTCTGTCAGGTTGGATGGGGAGCATTGCTGCACAGCTATTTTCAGGTCTCTCCAGAGATGTTCGATCAGTTTCAGGTCCGGACTCTGGCTGGACAACTCAAGGACATTCAGAGACTTGTCCAGAAGCCACTCCTGCGTTGTCTTGGCTGTGGGCTTAGGGTTGTTGTCCTGTTGGTAGGTGAACCTTCGCACCAGTCTGAGGTTCTGGGCACTCTGGGGCAGGTTTTCATCAAGGATCTCTCTGTACTTTGCTCCGTTCATGGTGCCATGTTTCCTCCAGACGTGACGCTTGGCATTCAGACCAAAGAGTTCAATCTTGGTTTCATCAGACCAGAGAATCAGTCCTTCAGGTGCCTTTTTGCAAACTCCAAACTCTATGCAAATGTTGTTAATCACAAGGCTAATATAAGTCCCAAAAGGAAGGAAAACCGATTGTCATCTGTAGCACCATAGACTCCACTGATCAGCCAAAACAAGCTCAATAACGCTGTGCATGAACACATTCCTATTGAATATGCATTCCCCTTTACTGTGAGTAGGCATATGCCGTTTTACCATTTCAAATAAAAATTATTTTTTTTATTTTAAAATGTACGCATTCATGCATAGATGGCTGTCTATTCTAAATTTGTCATCAACATTTTAAAAAATTGAATGATGCTGAATATCGGCCTAAAATTTCGCCCAATCTGCCTCCCGGACCCCCAAAAAAATCGGTTTCGTCATCGGCCCTACAAAAAAAATAATCAATATCGTTCGTTTCTATAAACCGGGGCACTCAGAGCTCTGACTATTGTTCTGTTTTACGTCTCATTAGGCAGAATGATCCGGAATGACCTCGGGGCCTCCTTTGTCTAGCTGGGATTACATTAGGGTTTCTGGTCTATTGTGGCCCCTGGGGTGGTGGATGGAGTTTAAGATAATGATCATTGATCTGTGGTGGGTGAATCACATCGCTGCATCTTCCATTTTGTTTTCTTAAATTATAATGTGAGATAATATAGATTGGTTGATCAAGGTAATGAAGCAAGGTGACCAGACATGCTTTGTTGCTACTCATGGACACGTAAAGGCTTGATCGTTGCTCCAACCTACATATTAATTTAGTACTGGTACAGTTTTTCAATACATTTTTTTTTATATTTGTAGCCAATGTTCCCTCAATGTTTGTCTTTTTAAGCATTGAGAAAATGTCCGGTCTGCTGTGCACCGACTGGAACGTTGTGAAAAATCCTGTGCAACTTCCCATTTTTATTGTTAACTTAAAGCGGGTACAGCCTCAGTGTTAACATTGGCCAAGTAGACTACTGTGGCTATTTGATCATAATGTAGGGCCTACTAGAGTGGCCTACCATCAAAAACATTGGAGTAAATACATCCCATAACATTTTAACATGGAAGAAGCTGTTCTATCATTCAGCCTACAGCAGCAGCCAATGTGTGGTGTGCAAGGGCTTGACATGAACCTGTCGATCCACTTGTCCTTCAGACAATGAAGTGACTGGAAATGTCGTTGTGTTGTTTGATACAAGAAACCTCTTTACAAAATAAAAGGCATTATTGTTCCCGTAACATTATTATTACAAAGAATCTGACAAATTATGCTAGCCTCTTCCTACTTATTATGCTAGCCTCTTCCTACTTATTATGCTAGCCTCTTCCTACTTATTATGCTAGCCTCTTCCTACTTATTATGCTAGCCTCTTCCTACTTATTATGCTAGCCTCTTCCTACTTATTATGCTAGCCTCTTCCTACTTATTATGCTAGCCTCTTCCTACTTATTATGCTAGCCTCTTCCTACTTATTATGCTAGCCTCTTCCTAAGCCTTTCTCAAAATACATCTCTTAAGACAAAATAAATATATATTTTAACTAACTTGCTGCAGTTCGCCTCACGCTAGGACGCCCAGCATTCAACTGTTTTTATTTTTTTATGTTTTTTCAAAACAGACGGGCTCAACCTCGCTTTCTTATGGGGATAACTTAAGACTCTATCTTAGAGGAGAAATTATTTCTTATTCTTCTCATTTAAACAAATCTGGGAAAAGCTAGACTAGAAGAACTATCTAAAGCCGTCCTTGACTTAGACCACCGACATGCCTTGACTCCGTCTCCAGAGCTAATATAAGCAACGTTTTGAATTTACGGTCTGAATTTAATCTCTTGTCCACTACAGATGCAGAACGGTTTCTATTGCATTCACATGGTACCTACTATGAACAATGGCGACAGGGCTGCTAGCACACCTATTAAAACGCAGCGCTAACTGCCGTCTGATTTCCCCAAATTTAAAGATTCCTCTCATAGCTTGATTTCTGACCCTACGGGGATCGACGACATCTTCAAATATGTTTTTATTCCTTCCTGTAGACGTCTGAATATCCATCAGATACAATATGACTACATTTTTGGGGGGTGTGAACTGGAGACTCCCACAGTTAAGACTAAAACTGTTTTTAGTTTTGTACGCTAGGCTATTTCATTTATGGGGCTTGATTTATGGATAAAGCCTCATTCTGATCTGATTCCCAATGATCAGTGTAAAAATCTTTTTTTTTTTTTTTTTTTTAAATATAAGAAAATATTTACCCCTTTTTCTCCCCAATTTCGTGGTGTCCAATTGTTAGTAATTACTGTCTTGTCTCATCGCTACAACTCCCGTACGGGCTCGGGAGAGACGAAGGTTGAAAGTCATGCGTCCTCCGATACACAACCCAACCAAGCCGCACTGCTTCTTAACACAGCGCGCATCCAACCCGGAAGCCAGCCGCACCAATGTGTCGGAGGCTACACCGTGCACCTGGCGACCTTGGTTAGCGTGCACTGTGCCCAGCCCGCCACAGGAGTCGCTGGTGCGCGATGAGACAAGGATATCCCTACTGGCCAAAACCCTCCCTAACCCGGACGACGCTAGGCCAATTGTGCGTCGCCCCACGGACCTCCCGGTCGCGGCCTGTTGCGAACAGAGCCTGAGCACGAACCCAGAGTCTCTGGTGGCACAGCTAGCGCTGCGATGCAGTGCCCTAGACCACTGCGCCACCCGGGAGGCCAAAGATGTCTCCTTTTGATAAAACAGGAAGTGTAAAGATGTCTCCTTTTTTGATAAAACAGGAAGTGTACAGATGTCTCCTTTTGATAAAACAGGAAGTGTAAAGATGTCTCCTTTTTGATAAAACAGGAAGTGTGCAGATGATAGTTTATTATGTTGCTCCAGCGGTTCTGAATTTGTGACGCGCCCGACTGTCCACATTTTACTGTGCACTAACCTTTTGATTGTAACCTTATTTTTTTGAATGATTTGGGAGTTTCATTTATATGTTACAGCACTTTGATTTCAGTATTTAAATATGTTGAGATGGAACCAAATTATCTGTTTCTGTCGTCAGTCCTTTTTTAAAAATCGGACAGATGGGGTCCGTATGGTCTACGGTAGGCTAGAGGTCTGATGTGATAGCCTGCCTATAACTCTGTTCCTGTTCTACTCAGAGATAATCGGACAGATGGGGTCCGTATGGTCTACGGTAGGCTAGAGGTCTGATGTGATAGTCTGCCTTATAACTCTGTTCCTGTTCTACTCAGAGATAAACGGACAGATGGGGTCCGTATGGTCTACGGTAGGCTAGAGGTCTGATGTGATAGTCTGCCTTATAACTCTGTTCCTGTTCTACTCAGAGATAAACGGACAGATGGGGTCCGTATGGTCTACGGTAGGCTAGAGGTCTGATGTGATAGCCTGCCTTATAACTCTGTTCCTGTTCTACTCAGAGATAAACAGATGGGGTCCGTATGGTCTACGGTAGGCTAGAGGTCTGATGTGATAGCCTGCCTTATAACTCTGTTCCTGTTCTACTCAGAGATAAACAGATGGGGTCCGTATGGTCTATGGTAGGCTAGAGGTCTGATGTGATAGTCTGCCTTATAACTCTGTTCCTGTTCTACTCAGAGATGAACAGATGGGGTCCGTATGGTCTACGGTAGGCTAGAGGTCTGATGTGATAGTCTGCCTTATAACTCTGTTCCTGTTCTACTCAGAGATAATCGGACAGATGGGGTCCGTATGGTCTACGGTAGGCTAGAGGTCTGATGTGATAGTCTGCCTTATAACTCTGTTCCTGTTCTACTCAGAGATAATCAAATTGGAAATTAGCTATTATCAGGCTGGAAAATGCAATGCATGTCTGTTAAATTTGGAACACTCGGCCCCCGCCCCGCGTACTCGGCCAGTCAGGAGCCGCTACTGTGTTGTGGACCTGGTATAATCCTTTTAACTAAATGGCACGTGCTAAAAATCTAATCAAATGTATTGGTCACATACACACCTTTTGGCAGATTGTTATTGCGGGTGTAGTGAAATGCTTACGTCCCTACAATGCAGTAATATCTAACTAAATGCTTGTCTTCCTAGCTCCAACAGTGCAGTAATATCTAACTAAATGTTCCTAGCTCCAACAGTGCAGTAATATCTAACTAAATGCTGGTGTTCCTAGCTCCAACAGTGCAGTAATATCTAACTAAATGCTGGTGTTCCTAGCTCCAACAGTGCAGTAGTATCTAACTAAATGTTTGTGTTCCTAGCTCCAACAGTGCAGTAATATCTAACTAAATGCTGGTGTTCCTAGCTCCAACAGTGGAGTAGTATCTAACTAAATGCTTGTGTTCCTAGCTCCAACAGTGCAGTAATATCTAACTAAATGTTCCTAGCTCCAACAGTGCAGTAATATCTAACTAAATGTTCCTAGCTCCAACAGTGCAGTAATATCTAATTAAATGTTCCTAGCTCCAACAGTGCAGTAATATCTAACTAAATGCTTGTGTTCCTAGCTCCAACAGTGCAGTAATATCTAACTAAATGTTCCTAGCTCCAACAGTGCAGTAATATCTAACTAAATGTTCCTAGCTCCAACAGTGCAGTAATATCTAACTAAATGTTCCTAGCTCCAACAGTGCAGTAATATCTAACTAAATGTTCCTAGCTCCAACAGTGCGGTAATATCTAACTAAATGCTGGTGTTCCTAGCGCCAACAGTGCAGTAATATCTAGCTAAATGCTTGTGTTCCTAGCTCCAACAGTGCAGTAATATCTAACTAAATGCTGGTGTTCCTAGCTCCAACAGTGCAGTAGTATCTAACTAAATGCTGGTGTTCCTAGCTCCAACAGTGCAGTAGTATCTAACTAAATGCTGGTGTTCCTAGCTCCAACAGTGCAGTAGTATCTAACTAAATGTGGGTGTTCCTAGCTCCAACAGTGCAGTAGTATCTAACTAAATGTGGGTGTTCCTAGCTCCAACAGTACAGTAATATCTAACTAAATGCTGGTGTTCCTAGCTCCAACAGTGCAGTAGTATCTAACTAAATGTGGGTGTTCCTAGCTCCAACAGTACAGTAATATCTAACTAAATGCTGGTGTTCCTAGCTCCAACAGTGCAGTAGTATCTAACTAAATGTGGGTGTTCCTAGCTCCAACAGTGCAGTAATATCTAACTAAATGTTCCTAGCTCCAACAGTGCAGTAATATCTAACTAAATGTTCCTAGCTCCAACAGTGCGGTAATATCTAACTAAATGCTGGTGTTCCTAGCTCCAACAGTGCAGTAATATCTAACTAAATGTTCCTAGCTCCAACAGTGCAGTAATATCTAACTAAATGCTGGTTTATGGTCTATCCACATGTCCGTAGACAGGAGGTTAGTACGCAAAGGTGAGTACAGAGTGCGTTGTATACCCGTGCTTAGTATACGGAGAGTGTGTGACAAAGGAGCCAGGGGGCAAACTGATCTGCTGTCATCATGTTTTAGGAGGACGTGGCCTCCCCTGTTTGACTGTCACTGTTAGTTCTGAAAATCTCCCTGTTCTGTGTTAGTAGAAGACGAAGAACCTGGAGGTGGAGCGAAGGGTTGAGCCGGTGACCGTAACGCAGGACGACAGTCCGAGAACACACTGACCTGCCCCAAACACACTTCGCCGTCTGTATGCAAGGACCTGTCTATATCAGACACGGTCACTAGAGCAGGATCTGAGCAGCATCGCCGTGCTCTTTAGTGTCTTGGCAAGGAAACAAAACACACAGCAGATCTAATTTATTTAGGGAAACATCCCTGGTGTTGGAAACAAACATCATTATGATGTCATCCAGACATTATGATGTCATCCAGACATTATGACATTATGATGTCATCCAGACATTATGACATTATGATGTCATCCAGACATTATGATGTCATCCAGACATTATGATGTCATCCAGAGTCACATGTATTTATTTTCCAGGTTATAGAACACAATATATTTTTTTCTGCCATGGAAAGATTTGCAATATTTGAGCTACTGGTATTATCCCAGCCCTAACAATCAACACATACTTCCCTAAGCCTGCCATATACACACACACAGCTAACCACCAACGCGTACTGACGTGCCCATAGCTAACACTAACACACAGCTAACCACCAACGCGTACTGACCTGCCCATAGCTAATACTAACACACAGCTAACCACCAACGTGTACTGACCTGCCCATAGCTAACACAAAGCTAACCACCAACGCGCACTGACCTGCCCATAGCTAACACACAGCTAACCACCAACGTGTACTGACCTGCCCATAGCTAACACTAACACACAGCTAACCACCAACGCGCACTGACCTGCCCATAGCTAACACACAGCTAACCACCAACGCGTACTGACCTGCCCATAGCTAACACACAGCTAACCACCAACGTGTACTGACCTGCCCATAGCTAACACACAGCTAACCACCAACGCGTACTGACCTGCCCATAGCTAATACTAACACACAGCTAACCACCAACGCGCACTGACCTGCCCATAGCTAACACACAGCTAACCACCAACGTGTACTGACCTGCCCATAGCTAACACACAGCTAACCACCAACGCGTACTGACCTGCCCATAGCTAACACACAGCTAACCACCAACGCGTACTGACCTGCCCATAGCTAATACTAACACACAGCTAACCACCAACGCGTACTGACCTGCCCATAGCTAACACACAGCTAACCACCAACGCGTACTGACCTGCCCATAGCTAACACACAGCTAACCACCAACGCGTACTGACCTGCCCATAGCTAACACACAGCTAACCACCAACGTGCACTGACCTGCCCATAGCTAACACTAACACACAGCTAACCACCAACGCGTACTGACCTGCCCATAGCTAACACTAACACACAGCTAACCACCAACGCGCACTGACCTGCCCATAGCTGACAACCAACGCGCACTGACCTGCCCATAGCTAACACACAGCTAACCACCAACGCGTACTGACCTGCCCATAGCTAACACACAGCTAACCACCAACGCGTACTGACCTGCCCATAGCTAACACACAGCTAACCACCAACGCGTACTGACCTGCCCATAGCTAACACTAACACACAGCTAACCACCAACGCGCACTGACCTGCCCATAGCTAACACTAACACACAGCTAACCGCCAACGCGTACTGACCTGCCCATAGCTAACACACAGCTAACCACCAACGCGTACTGACCTGCCCATAGCTAACACACAGCTAACCACCAACGCGTACTGACCTGCCCATAGCTAACACACAGCTAACCACCAACGTGTACTGACCTGCCCATAGCTAACACACAGCTAACCACCAACGCATACTGACCTGCCCATAGCTAACACACAGCTAACCACCAACGCGTACTGACCTGCCCATAGCTAACACACAGCTAACCACCAACGCGTACTGACCTGCCCATAGCTAACACACAGCTAACCACCAACGCGCACTGACCTGCCCATAGCTAACACACAGCTAACCACCAACGCGTACTGACCTGCCCATAGCTAACACACAGCTAACCACCAACGCGTACTGACCTGCCCATAGCTAACACACAACTAACCACCAACGCGTACTGACCTGCCCATAGCTAACACACAGCTAACCACCAACGCGCACTGACCTGCCCATAGCTAACACACAGCTAACCAACAACGCGCACTGACCTGCCCATAGCTAACACTAACACACAGCTAACCACCAACGTGTACTGACCTGCCCATAGCTAACACACAGCTAACCAACAACGCGCACTGACCTGCCCATAGCTAACACTAACACACAGCTAACCACCAACGTGTACTGACCTGCCCATAGCTAACACAAAGCTAACCACCAACGCGCACTGACCTGCCCATAGCTAACACACAGCTAACCACCAACGCGCACTGACCTGCCCATAGCTAACACTAACACACAGCTAACCACCAACGTGTACTGACCTGCCCATAGCTAACACACAGCTAACCACCAACGCGTACTGACCTGCCCATAGCTAATACTAACACACAGCTAACCACCAACGCGCACTGACCTGCCCATAGCTAACACACAGCTAACCACCAACGTGTACTGACCTGCCCATAGCTAACACACAGCTAACCACCAACGCGTACTGACCTGCCCATAGCTAATACTAACACACAGCTAACCACCAACGCGTACTGACCTGCCCATAGCTAACACACAGCTAACCACCAACGCGTACTGACCTGCCCATAGCTAATACTAACACACAGCTAACCACCAACGCGTACTGACCTGCCCATAGCTAACACACAGCTAACCACCAACGCGTACTGACCTGCCCATAGCTAACACACAGCTAACCACCAACGCGTACTGACCTGCCCATAGCTAACACACAGCTAACCACCAACGTGCACTGACCTGCCCATAGCTAACACTAACACACAGCTAACCACCAACGCGTACTGACCTGCCCATAGCTAACACGAACACACAGCTAACCACCAACGCGTACTGACCTGCCCATAGCTAACACTAACACACAGCTAACCACCAACGCGTACTGACCTGCCCATAGCTAACACACAGCTAACCACCAACGTGTACTGACCTGCCCATAGCTAACACTAACACACAGCTAACCACCAACGCGTACTGACCTGCCCATAGCTAACACTAACACACAGCTAACCACCAACGCGTACTGACCTGCCCATAGCTAACACACAGCTAACCACCAACGCGTACTGACCTGCCCATAGCTAACACACAGCTAACCACCAACGCGTACTGACCTGCCCATAGCTAACACACAGCTAACCACCAACGCGTACTGACCTGCCCATAGCTAACACACAGCTAACCACCAACGCGTACTGACCTGCCCATAGCTAACGCTAACACACAGCTAACCACCAACGCGTACTGACCTGCCCATAGCTAACACAAACACACAGCTAACCACCAACGTGTACTGACCTGCCCATAACTAACACACAGCTAACCACCAACGCGTACTGACCTGCCCATAGCTAACACACAGCTAACCACCAACGCGTACTGACCTGCCCATAGCTAACACACAGCTAACCACCAACGCGTACTGACCTGCCCATAGCTAACACACAGCTAACCACCAACGCGTACTGACCTGCCCATAGCTAACACTAACACACAGCTAACCACCAACGTGTACTGACCTGCCCATAGCTAACACACAGCTAACCACCAACGCGTACTGACCTGCCCATAGCTAACACACAGCTAACCACCAACGTGTACTGACCTGCCCATAGCTAACACTAACACACAGCTAACCGCCAACGCGTACTGACCTGCCCATAGCTAATACTAACACACAGCTAACCACCGTGTACTGACCTGCCCATAGCTAACACTAACACACAGCTAACCACCAACGCGTACTGACCTGCCCATAGCTAACACAAACACACAGCTAACCACCAACGCGTACTGACCTGCCCATAGCTAACACTAACACATACTGTCTGAAAGCTGTAAAACATAGACACACACACCGCTGGTTGACAGGATGCCTGGTTTAATGGCATGGCTTTAGTGGCTCCATCTAGGCAGCGGAGCCTCCGCTTGGTCGGTCTGTGTATCGGAGCCGTGTTGCATCAGTGTGTTTAGGCCTAGTGAGGGTTGTTATGGCGACGTGGCGGGGTGTCGACCATCTGGTGAGGGTTTTAGTGGACACACACACACACACACACACACACAGACTCCTAATGGCAGCTGTGGCAACAGGATTCTGTAACCACGGCGACTCTACATCTATCCCTCGCGGTCTCGTATTTTTTATAATTTTTTATCCTCAACACCTGATTTCTCTCATATATCACCTCCCTTTGTTCTGAACATGGCATCGCTTGACACCGTCTAACTTGAATAGCCGCTAACCAGGCAGAATTGTAAACCCCCATTGGTAGCTGCTATGACTGGCTACTCATGGTGTGTTTCTGTACATGGGGGGGGGGGGGGGGGTAGTAGGTTAATTCACATTGACACATCAATAAGAGGCAACGGTGTAATTAAGGAAGCGGCTTTCTGCCCAGATATCACCTGAGGTGGCGTGCCACACTGTAACCCCTCCCCCTTAAGCGCTATGGGCCCCCCCCACACACACACACTAGCCTTTAGTCACTGATCTAGGACCAGTTTAGCTTACCCATAGCCTAAACCCTTACCACTATGGAGGCATATAAAATAATGATCTCGGATCAGTCAGTGTCTAGGGCTCTCCACCCTTGGTTAATCCCAACAGGGCTCTCAGAGGAAATGATCAGATTATCCTGAACCAGCGGGCCGCCCTACTGCTACTTGGTGGTGAGCCTGTTCTTACTACCTGCCTTTTCTTACTGCCTGCCTGTCGGGGTTATTTTCGTGCACGAGCCCTGTCAGAACAGGCAGGCAAAGTGAGACCGAGGCCACGAATAGCCTAAAAAATTACCCAGAGGGAGAGGGTCATGGAGTTTGAACTTGCTATTAAAAAATGAAAATAAAAAAAAAGTGTGAGGAAAGGTCAACTCGTTTGTCTGTTGGCTAATAGGCTGCATGGCTTTCATGAGCTGAACCATTCCTGTGACCCCATCAGATTATACCGTCAAACAACAAGTGTACAGGCCTTCTCTAGGAGAACAGGTAGATCAGTGGGAGGCCTTCCAGGCCAGAGATGAAAGGAAGGGAACCATGGCAGTGTGTAGAACCAGTCAGTCACATTACACATAGTAATGTCATTAGATTAGTCGGCCTGAATGAGTTCCCAGGTTCCTAAATTAACCAATGAACCAGGGGTTGGCCTCTTCCTGTGTGTGCCAATCAGTCAGTGAAGAGGAGAATAGTCTGTCTCTCCGAGCCCCACGGCGTGACACACACACACACACACACCATGGCTCGTAGTCCTAGCTACCCCTCTGCTCCATCATTTCTCTTCACTGATCTCTCAACTTCTCTCCTCTGTTTACCCCCTCGGTGGCTGTGAGGGGTGAGCCGGCTGGCCCTCGGTGGCTGTGAGGGGTGAGCCGGCTGGCCCTCGGTGGCTGTGAGGGGTGAGCCGGCTGGCCCTCGGTGGCTGTGAGGGGTGAGCCGGCTGGCCCTCGGTGGCTGTGAGGGGTGAGCCGGCTGGCCCTCGGTGGCTGTGAGGGGTGAGCCGGCTGGCCCTCGGTGGCTGTGAGGGGTGAGCCGGCTGGCCCTCGGTGGCTGTGAGGGGTGAGCCGGCTGGCCCTCGGTGGCTGTGAGGGGTGAGCCGGCTGGCCCTCGGTGGCTGTTAGGGGTGAGCCGGCTGGCCCTCGGTGGCTGTTAGGGGTGAGCCGGCTGGCCCTCGGTGGCTGTGAGGGGTGAGCCGGCTGGCGCTGTGCCACAGATGAAGTGTGATTTCTACCAGCAGCTAGCCAGGGATTGCCTGGGGTTTTCTCGTAAGGGGGCAAAAAATCCGTCCTCTCCTCCGTGACCCGGAAACCGATGTGGTCGAAGTGTGTCAATTCCTTAGTAGGAAGAAGACTGTCGTCCCCTCCTTTTGGCAAGGAAGCACACCCCTCTGGAATGCAGCCTTGCTCCCTCCACAGAGACCGACATACATAATTCTCTCTCACAAGGATATGTTATGTAGGCCAAATGCTATGAGGTTGTCATGATGCATTAGGTGTGTAATCCGTGTGACTATTTTGTCTGAGATGCGGGCAGGTTTTTCCCATGAAATTCGAGGATATTTGAAGGAAACTAGATCAAAGTATGATGGAAAAAGGGACTCTCTTGCTACTGGTTCCCTTCCCTCATGTTAAAACACCTGGATTCATGATTAAAGGGACAAAGTGACATCACCCTAACTCTTAATTTAATACACCAACAGGAACCTTCTCTTACCTAATTTAAATAAGTACCGTCTTGTAGTCAACATCGGGAGTAGGCATGTTTGCAGAGGGCCGTGGTTTATATAGCTAGATAGCTACTCTACCGGTGCCAATATTTGACTGTAGGGTGTCAGCTAATATGATTAAAAGTTTACCCTATTAATTAATGGCAAAGATACTTATGTTCCCATTTCATCTGTGTCTGGTGTTAGCTAGTGACTGGCTAGCTAGGTCTTCATGTGTCTGGTGTTAGCTAGTGACTGACTAGCTAGGTCTTCATCTGTGTCTGGTGTTAGCTAGTTACTGGCTAGCTAGGTCTTCATCTGTCTGGTTGGTAGCTAGAGACTGGCTAGCTAGGTCTTCATGTGTCTGGTGTTAGCTAGTGACTGGCTAGTGTTAGTGTTCAAATACTGGAGAGTTGAGACCAAATCACGGACGCTGGACAGAGTGGATTTCAGTTGTAACAAAAGACAGTTTTAATGAGTCAGAGATATCTTGTCCCGCAGTTTTACGTGCACGGACCTAGTTCACATAACTCGTCAAGGAGCCAGGTGAAAAAGAGGCCTATACAATGGTTACATACATTTTTATACATAGAATAAAGTAGGTGGAGTCTTGTCGTTTCGGTCTTCTTGACTGGTCGGAGGGTTGGAGGCGGGCCTTGCTCTAGCCAGAGCGGGCCCCATTGGTGCACAGCAAAAGTTCTTTGCTCTTGGGACCGGCCAGTTAGAGGGAGATGAGATGTGTGTTTATATAAGGAAGAGGGGTCAGTCTTATGGCTGGGTGTATGTGTTCTTACGACGGAATGTCTTTGTTTATATGAGCTATGTGTATGAATATTTATATAACACTAGCTAGGTCTTCATCTGTCTGGTTGGTAGCTAGTGACTGGCTAGCTAGGTCTTAATCTGTCTGGTTGGTAGCTAGAGACTGGCTAGCTAGGTCTTCATGTGTCTGGTGTTAGCTAGTGACTGGCTAGCTAGGTCTTCATCTGTCTGGTGTTAGCTAGTGACTGGCTAGCTAGGTCTTCATCTGTCTGGTTGGTAGCTAGTGACTGGCTAGCTAGGTCTTCGTCTGTCTGGTTGGTAGCTAGAGACTGGCTAGCTAGGTCTTCATCTGTGTCTGGTTTTAGCTAGTGACTGGCTAGCTAGGTCTTCATGTGTCTGGTGTTAGCTAGTGACTGGCTAGCTAGGTCGTCATGTGTCTGGTTGGTAGCTAGTGACTGGCTAGCTAGGTCGTCATGTGTCTGGTGTTAGCTAGTGACTGGCTAGCTAGGTCGTCATGTGTCTGGTTGGTAGCTAGAGACTGGCTAGCTAGGTCGTCATGTGTCTGGTGTTAGCTAGTGACTGGCTAGCTAGGTCTTCATGTGTCTGGTGTTAGCTAGTGACTGGCTAGCTAGGTCTTCATCTGTCTGGTGTTAGCTAGTGACTGGCTAGCTAGGGTCTTCAGGCAGGCAGCATGGAACAAAAAGGGGGGGGGGGGGGGGGGGGGGGGTCATTCCAAACTCAAGTCAACACATTTATCAGTGCCGCTGACAACCCTATCACAAGAGACATGCGAAATGTATAGATATTTCTATTTTGTAAAGTGATATCATTAACTAGGTTTCCATTGGCGACCAGACTTTCATGCGAATATTCAAAAATCTGTTTATTTCCCGCTGGAGGTGTTACCACCAAACTGACTCGTTGATGATATAAATCGTAGTGCAAACAATGTACTTTTTCTCTTCAGTTTTCATGTACCGAATATATTCAATGTGTTTCCATCACATTTTTTACTGCAGCGCCGCATCCAAGCTGCTTGACATCAGCGTTTCAAAGAGCTGTCAGTCAAGGCGAGCTCATGAATATAAGCTCCCCCGCCCACTCAGCCTGTCATTTCAAACTTCCTGGTAGTTAACCATGAGAGGAAGTACTTTCCAAATGACTGTTCAAGACTTAATAAACCTTTTTTAAATTTTTTTTTTTATTATGTTTTTGTGAAAAATCGCTAGCAGTGATGTCTACTTTCTCAACTTCCTAATATTGAGCAAATGATACTCGTTGGATCTAGAGGTCTTCACGGGTCCAAAAAGGGGGGTGGCTACGGGGACGTCAAAATAATAAACTATTTACCAAATCTATACATTTTTAAATGTTGATTTATTTCTCCTCGCCATTGTCACCTGATAAGACGTGAAGAAGAAAACAAGGCCTAGCCTGTGTGGTCCCTGGGTCGCCAGTATACCTGGGTGGGGGGGTTCCTTGTCAAGAAAAGGTTTAGGAACCCTGGGCTATTTATTTATTTAACCAGGTAGGCCGTCTGTCTGACTTCTAGTGTCGTCTGTCTGTCTGTCTGTCTGTCTGTCTGTCTGTCTGCTAGTGTAGTCTGGCCAGTTGTCTGTCTGCTAGTGTCGTCTGTCTGCTAGTGTCGCCTGTCTGCTAGTGTCGTCTGTCTGTCTGCTAGTGTCGTCTGTCTGTCTGCTGGTGTCGTCTGGCCAGTTGTCTGTCTGCTAGTGTGGTCTGTCTGTCTGCTAGTGTCGTCTGTCTGTCTGCTAGTGTCGTCTGTCTGTCTGTCAGTGTCGTCTGTCTGTCTGTCAGTGTCGTCTGTCTGTCTGTCAGTGTCGTCTGTCTGTCTGTCAGTGTCGTCTGTCTGTCTGTCTCAGTGTCGTCTGTCTGTCTGTCAGTGTCGTCTGTCTGTCTGTCTGCTAGTGTAGTCTTTCTGTCTGTCTGCTAGTGTGGTCTGTCTGTCTGCTAGTGTGGTCTGTCTGTCTGCTAGTGTCGTCTGTCTGCTAGTGTAGTCTTTCTGTCTGTCTGCTAGTGTCGTCTGTCTGTCTGCTAGTGTGGTCTGGCCGTCTGTCTGTCTGCTAGTGTGGTCTGGCCATCTGTCTGTCTGCTAGTGTCGTCTTTGTCTGTCCTCTGCTAGTGTCATCTGTCTGTCTGCTAGTGTAGAGTCATGTTTTATTTGATCATAGATATTTCTAGAATCTCACCGTCACTGAGTTTCCCCCCCCTCCCCCTCTCTCAGACTGGTGAGGAGTGAGTGAGTGTGAGAGACAGAAGGAGAGAGCGAGAAGGAGTGGTCGTCATGGCAGCTGAAGCGCAGAGACAGCGTTCTCTGTCTACGTCAGGAGACTCTCTCTACCTGGTCCTGGGGATCAACAAGAACGCCACACCAGAGGACATCAAGAAGTCCTACAGGTAACGCTATACCGGGACAACAGGAAGTCCTACAGGTAACGCTATACCGGGACAACAGGAAGTCCTACAGGTAACGCTACACCAGGACATCAAGAAGTCCTACAGGTAACACTATACACCACTACACCAGGACATCAAGAAGTCCTACAGGTAACACTATACCAGGACATCAAGAAGTCCTACAGGTAACACTATACACCACTATACCAGGACATCAATATGTCCTACAGGTAACACTATACACCACTATACCAGGACAACAGGAAGTCCTACAGGTAACACTATACACCACTATACCAGGACATCAAGAAGTCCTACAGGTAACACTATACCAGGACATCAAGAAGTCCTACAGGTAACACTATACCAGGACATCAAGAAGTCCTACAGGTAACACTATACACCACTATACCAGGACAACAGGAAGTCCTACAGGTAACACTATACACCACTATACCAGGGCATCAAGAAGTCCTACGGGTAACACTATACACCACTACACCAGGACATCAAGAAGTCCTACAGGTAACACTATACACCACTATACCAGGACAACAGGAAGTCCTACAGGTAACACTATACCGGGACATCAAGAATCCTACAGGTAACACTATACCGGGACATCAAGAAGTCCTACAGGTAACACTATACACCACTACACCAGGACATCAAGAAGTCCTACAGGTAACACTACACCAGGACAACAGGAAGTCCTACAGGTAACACTATACCGGGACAACAGGAAGTCCTACAGGTAACACTATACCAGGACATCAAGAAGTCCTACAGGTAACACTATACCGGGACAACAGGAAGTCCTACAGGTAACACTATACCAGGACATCAAGAAGTCCTACAGGTAACACTATACCGGGACAACAGGAAGTCCTACAGGTAACACTATACACCACTACACCAGGACATCAAGAAGTCCTACAGGTAACACTATACACCACTATACCAGGACATCAAGAAGTCCTACAGGTAACACTATACACCACTACACCAGGACATCAAGAAGTCCTACAGGTAACACTATACACCACTACACCAGGACATCAAGAAGTCCTACAGGTAACACTATACACCACTACACCAGGACATCAAGAAGTCCTACAGGTAACACTATACACCACTACACCAGGACATCAAGAAGTCCTACAGGTAACACTATACACCACTACACCAGGACAACAGGAAGTCCTATAGGCACGCTACACCACATATTACAGGTCACCGTTACTACACAGCGCCGCTAGCCACGCCAGAGGACAACAGGAAGTCCTATAGGCACGCTACACAGCGCCGCAGGACACAACCAAGAGAATGTGGACTTAAAAAAAAAAAAAACAACAGAGAGCTGGTGTGCTGCTGTTGCTGAACGACACTGAGTGTACTAAAAACTTAGGAACACCTAGTCTTTCCATGACATAGACTGACCAGGTGAATCTAGGTGAAAAGCTATGATCTCTTATCGATGTCACTTGTTAAATCCACTTCAATCAGTGTAGATGAAGGGGAGGAGACGGGTTAAAGAAGGATTTGTAAGCCTCGAGACAATTGAGACAATGATTGTGTATGTGTGCCATTGAGGGTCAATGGCTGTGGTGTAAAAGTACTTAATTAAAAATACTTAAGTTGTTTTTTGGGGGGGGGGTTATCTATATTTTTATATTTGACAACTTTTACTTCACTACATTCCTAAAGACAATAATGTACTTTTTAGTCCATACATTTTTACCTGACACCCAAAAGTACTCGTTACATTTTGAATTTGTGGTTTGCGTTAATATCAGGAATTTGAAACCATTTATACTTTTACTTTTGTTACTTAAGTATATTTTAAAACCAAATACTTTTAGACTTTTACTCAAGTAGTATTTTACTGGGTGACTTTCGCTTTTACTTGAGTCATTTTCTATTAATAAGGTATCTTTACTTTTACTCAAGTTTGACAATTGGGTACTTTTTCCACCTCTAGTGAACGGGCAAGACAAAATATTGAAGTGCCTTTTGAACGAGGTATGGTAGTAGGTGCCGGTTTGTGGAAAGAACTGCAACTCTGCTGAGGTTTTTTACCCTCAACAGTTTCCTGTGTGTATCAACAATGGTCCACCACCCAAAGGACATCCAGCCAACTGGACACAACTGTGGGAAGCATTGGAGTCAACATGGGCCAGCATCCCTGTGGAACGCTTTCAACACTTCGTAGAGTCCCTGCCCCAGCGAATTTAAGCTGCTCTGAAGGCAACTCTATATTAGGAAGGTGTTCCTAATGCTTTGTACACTCGGTGTATGTGAAAGGGCTGAAGTGATGTCGTTACATGAGGGTTCTAGAACTATGGAATGGGAGGGGATGTTTAACACAGACACCAGTCATAAACCTCTTCCTGTTCTCTGTCCAATCAGGAAGCTGGCTCTGAAGTTCCACCCAGACAAGAATCCAGACAACCCCGAGGCTGCTGATAAGTTTAAGGAAATCAATAACGCCCACGCCATCCTGAACGACTGTACCAAGAGGAACATCTATGACAAGTACGGATCCCTGGGACTGTACGTGGCCGAGCAGTTTGGAGAGGAGAACGTGAACACTTACTTTGTCCTCTCCTCCTGGTGGGCTAAGGTAAGACAACATCTCGTGTTTGGAGAGGAGAATGTCAACACTTAAATTTTAGCGATAGATGTGTCGTTATGGAGTCCCCAGTAAATGTAGTTATAGACATATTGAGTTATGATGGAGTCCCAAGTAAATGTCCCCTCAAGATCAATAAAATGGTCATTAGTTTGTTTGTCTCACCTCTGACCTCTCCCGGACGGTCTCCTCTGTCTGCAGGGCCTGTTCATCTTCTGTGGCTTGGCGACTGGCTGCTACTTCTGCTGCTGTCTGTGCTGCTGCTGTAACTGCTGCTGTGGGAAGTGTAAACCGCGGCCTCCCATGGACCAGGAACCAGAGTTCTACGTCTCCCCTGAAGACCTGGAGGCACAGATGCAGCCTGACGAGAGAGGTGAGGAGTTTAATCAATCAACCAATAGAACTAGAGGTGAGCGAGCTTCATCAACCAATAGAACTAGAGGTGAGAGCTTCATCAACCAATAGAACTAGAGGTGAGAGAGCTTCATCAACCAATAGAACTAGAGGTGAGAGAGCTTCATCAACCAATAGAACTAGAGATGGAGAGACTTACTGAGGCTGTTGTTTAAATCAAATCCTTTCTGGGCACCAATTAAGTACTCTACTGTGATCAAAAATAACTAGAAATAGCTTCTTAGCCTAGAGCAATTTCTCAAGCAAGAATTATGCTAGGACTGTCTGGGAGTTGTCTGAGTGAGGAAGAGTTGTTGGCACTCCCTTTTTTTGATTGTTCTATCTATCTAATATATCGCCTGGTGATGTCACCAGCCAGGTCAAATCTCCATCCCACCAAAAACAGGCTGAAATTTCAGGCCATCTTTTCAAACAGCACTTACACTAAAAGGGTGTTATCATTTTCACAGTATTATTCCAACCTCAATGTGGAAATATATATATATATATATATATATATATATATATATATATAGTGCCTTGCGAAAGTATTCGGCCTCCTTGAACTTTGCGACCTTTTGCCACATTTCAGGCTTCAAACATAAAGATATAAAACTGTATTTTTTTGTGAAGAATCAACAACAAGTGGGACACAATCATGAAGTGGAACGACATTTATTGGATATTTCAAACTTTTTTAACAAATCAAAAACTGAAAAATTGGGCGTGCAAAATTATTCAGCCCCTTTACTTTCAGTGCAGCAAACTCTCCCCAGAAGTTCAGTGAGGATCTCTGAATGATCCAATGTTGACCTAAATGACTAATGATGATAAATACAATCCACCTGTGTGTAATCAAGTCTCCGTATAAATGCACCTGCACTGTGATAGTCTCAGAGGTCCGTTAAAAGCGCAGAGAGCATCATGAAGAACAAGGAACACACCAGGCAGGTCCGAGATACTGTTGTGAAGAAGTTTGAAGCCGGATTTGGATACAAAAAGATTTCCCAAGCTTTAAACATCCCAAGGAGCACTGTGCAAGCAATAATATTGAAATGGAAGGAGTATCAGACCACTGCAAATCTACCAAGACCTGGCCGTCCCTCTAAACTTTCAGCTCATACAAGGAGAAGACTGATCAGAGATGCAGCTAAGAGGCCCATGATCACTCTGGATGAACTGCAGAGATCTACAGCTGAGGTGGGAGACTCTGTCCATAGGACAACAATCAGTCGTATATTGCACAAATCTGGCCTTTATGGAAGAGTGGCAAGAAGAAAGCCATTTCTTAAAGATATCCATAAAAAGTGTTGTTTAAAGTTTGCCACAAGCCACCTGGGAGACACACCAAACATGTGGAAGAAGGTGCTCTGGTCAGATGAAACCAAAATTGAACTTTTTGGCAACAATGCAAAACGTTATGTTTGGCGTAAAAGCAACACAGCTGAACACACCATCCCCACTGTCAAACATGGTGGTGGCAGCATCATGGTTTGGGCCTGCTTTTCTTCAGCAGGGACAGGGAAGATGGTTAAAATTGATGGGAAGATGGATGGAGCCAAATACAGGACCATTCTGGAAGAAAACCTGATGGAGTCTGCAAAAGACCTGAGCCTGGGACGGAGATTGGTCTTCCAACAAGACAATGATCCAAAACATAAAGCAAAATCTACAATGGAATGGTTCAAAAATAAACATATCCAGGTGTTAGAATGGCCAAGTCAAAGTCCAGACCTGAATCCAATCGAGAATCTGTGGAAAGAACTGAAAACTGCTGTTCACAAATGCTCTCCATCCAACCTCACTGAGCAATAATTTTGCACGCCCAATTTTTCAGTTTTTGATTTGTTAAAAAAGTTTGAAATATCCAATAAATGTCGTTCCACTTCATGATTGTGTCCCACTTGTTGTTGATTCTTCACAAAAAAAATACAGTTTTATATCTTTATGTTTGAAGCCTGAAATGTGGCAAAAGGTCGCAAAGTTCAAGGAGGCCGAATACTTTCGCAAGGCACTATATATATATATATATATATATATAACACACAGGATCACATTTTTGACTGCACTAGGCCTTTAAGTGGAGTGGATTTTCACTTGGTTGAATGAAGGGAAGTGTGATAGAGGGCAGTCGATCCCAGGCAGGCAAGGAACTGTACTTTAGAACAGATTAACTCTGCTCCGTCCCCTACAACCTACGGGGGGGGGGGGGGGAGTCATTCAGTGACCGCTGCCTGCCTGTCACACGTACAGTTTATTTAGATTTGTAACGTGTGTGTGTTGTTCCCCCCCCCCCCCCAGACGTTGGTGGTGATCCCATCATGGTGCAGCCGTCCGGAACAGAGTCCACCAGGCTGACGTCAGACAGCCACTCCAGCTACCGGACCGACACCGGATACAACTAAACACCCCCCCCCCCCCCCTAAACCCCACGCCCTTCAAGACTCGGTCCTGCCCGAGGAGAAGGTTTCTTTGGCTGCCACTTGAAATATTAGCCTGATATTATCATCAAAACCCCATTTCACTCTGACAAACACAAGCATAATTCCCACCATCACCTATATCCACCGGCCCCTCCGTCTCCTCCCCAGCCTCTCCGTCTCCTCCCCAGCCTCTCCGTCTCCTCCCCAGCCTCTCCGTCTCCTCCCCAGCCACCGGCCTCTCCATCTCCTCTATCCACCTACCTCTCTGTCTCCTCCCTAGCCACCAGCCTCTCTGTCTCCTCCCCAGCCTCTCTGTCTCCTCCCCAGCCTCTCTGTCTCCTCCCCAGCCTCTCTGTCTCCTCCCCAGCCTCTCTGTCTCCTCCTCAGCCTCTCTGTCTCCTCCCCAGCCTCTCTGTCTCCTCCCCAGCCTCTCTGTCTCCTCCCCAGCCTCTCTGTCTCCTCCCCAGCCTCTCTGTCTCCTCCCCAGCCTCTCTGTCTCCTCCCCAGCCTCTCTGTCTCCTCCCTGTCTCCTCCCCAGCCTCTCTGTCTCCTCCCCAGCCTCTCTGTCTCCTCCCCAGCCTCTCCGTCTCCTCCCCAGCCACCAGAGAGAAGGAGTCTTATGCCACCATGCTCTGATAGTATTTCCTGAGCTAGGACTTTAACTGGGTCATTCTCGGTGGGGTGGGGAGAGGAGTGTAGGGCGACCTGGACATGCATTAATGGACATGACGTCGGCTTCCACATTGTGTGTGTGTGTGTATATACTGAACAAAAATATAAACGCAACATGATTTTTCAGAATAACAGTTCATATGAGGAAATCAGTGAATTGAAATAAATGAATTATGCCCTATTCTATGGATTTCACATGACTGGGAATACAGATATGCATCTATTGGTCACAGATACCTCAGGAGCTTGTCACAGTATTTCTCTACATTCAAATTGGCATCGATAAAATGCAATTGTGTTCGTTGTCCGTAAACTTATGCCTGCCCCATACCATAAACCCCACCGCCACCATAGGGCACTCTGTTCACAACGTTGGCATCAGCAAACCGCTCGCACACACGACGCCATACATGGGGTCTGCGCGTTTTAGAGTGGATTTGTATTGTTCCCCAGCACAAGGTACACCTGTGTAATGATCATGGTGTTTAATGAGCTTCTTGATATGCCACACCTGTCAGGTGGATGGATTATCTCGGCAAAGGAGAAATGCTCACTAACAGGGATGTAAACAAATTTGTGAACAAAATTTGAGAGAAATAAGCTTCTTTTTTTTGCGCATGGAAAATGTCTGGAATCTTCTATTTCAGCTCATGAAACATGGGACCAACATTTTACATGTTGCCTTTTTAAAAAAAAATTCTGTTAAGTATATATTGTACGAGTTTAGACTGTGTAGAGACCATAACTAACGATCGCATTTCGTTAACACTGGGGTCACCTGTCCATCAGTGGCTCGATCAACTTCACTTTTACATTTTTAGAGAAGTGGGCCTGATATTCTTCCTGAGTTCTGAGCCATGTTCTACCATTCAGTTCGGACCATGATTTGACCGCTGTAGATGTTTCGACACGGTGGCCCTCCTCGGGCAGCGACAAGGTATCTGTGTTGCGACTTGCCACGGTTCGTAGGTCCACAGCTGCCATGTCAACAGGTTATCTTATACGGAAACACACAAACGCTTCAAAAGAACGTTGATTAGTTTATCGTTGTGTACTGTAGACCGTGTGAACCATTGCTAACCATCCCTAACCATGTACTGATACAAGGCACATGGTATTCTGCTTATGGACTAAACACTTGCGCTGCTTACAGATCTTTGGTTATCCTTTGTTGTGTTTTTTCCCTAGGATTTTTGTTCGTAGTTTCCATAAGACTAGTGGAATATGAGAAGCATGTGACTGGATAGAAAGGGAGCAGGGGGACCACACTATGAAAGATGTGTGTGTTTTAATGAAGGTTAAACACTGATTACACCTAGACCTACCTAGACTGTTACCGTGGATACGGTATAGCAGGGTTCTGACACTGATTACACCTAGACCTACCTAGACTGTTACCGTGGATACGGTATAGCAGGGTTCTGACACTGATTACACCTAGACCTACCTAGACTGTTACCGTGGATACGGTATAGCAGGGTTCTGACACTGATTACACCTAGACCTACCTAAACTGTTACCGTGGATACGGTATCGCAGGGTTCTGACACTGATTACACCTAGACCTACCTAGACTGTTACCGTGGATACGGTATAGCAGGGTTCTGACACTGATTACACCTAGACCTACCTAAACTGTTACCGTGGATACGGTATAGCAGGGTTCTGACACTGATTACACCTAGACCTACCCAGACTGTTACCGTGGATACGGCATAGCAGGGTTCTGACACTGATTACACCTAGACCTACCTAAACTGTTACCGTGGATACGGTATAGCAGGGTTCTGACACTGATTACACCTAGACCTACCCAGACTGTTACCGTGGATACGGCATAGCAGGGTTCTGACACTGATTACACCTAGACCTACCTAGACTGTTACCGTTACCCTGCTAGACTGTTACGGTATAGCAGGGTTCCACCAACTTGCGGTTGACATGTGATCGTAATACAAATGTAACCAACGTTTGAAATAATTATGTTTTATAGTCAATTATTATATCTGTACAAGTAATTTGTAATTATGTTCCGGCACCCTGACCATTAGTTTAAAAAAAATAATAATCTGCCCGCGGTTGAATCTAGTTGATGCTCCCTGCTGTAGATAAAACACACCGTCTGAACCTGTGGTTGAATCTAGTTGATGCTCCCTGCTGTAGATAAAACACACGGTCTGAACCTGCGGTTGAATCTAGTTGATGCTCCCTGCTGTAGATAAAACACACCGTCTGAACCTTCGGTTGAATCTAGTTGATGCTCCCTGCTGTAGATAAAACACACGGTCTGAACCTGCGGTTGAATCTAGTTGATGCTCCCTGCTGTAGATAAAACACACCGTCTGAACCTGCGGTCGAATCTAGTTGATGCTCCCTGCTGTAGATAAAACACACGGTCTGAACCTTCGGTTGAATCTAGTTGATGCTCCCTGCTGTAGATAAAACACACCGTCTGAACCTTCGGTTGAATCTAGTTGATGCTTCCTGCTGTAGATAAAACACACGGTCTGAACCTGCGGTTGAATCTAGTTGATGCTCCCTGCTGTAGATAAAACACGCGGTCTGAACCTGCGGTTGAATCTAGTTGATGCTCCCTGCTGTATAATGTCTTTAAGACAGAATGATTTCCATAAATTTTTAAAAGGAAAAAATATCTGTTTAATTCAGTGTCATCATGTGGATGCTTTCCCTCTTCCTCCACTTTCTCCTCTTCATCAACATCGTTCTCCTCTTGCTCTCTGTTGTGTTCTCTCAAATACTCCCTCTTTTCTCTCAATACTTTTACTACTGCTACTGCCCTCTATTTTCTCTACCCTCCTCTCTGTCCAATCCAGTCTTGTTTGTCCGTACTGAAACTTGACATTAATTTGAGCTCTGAAGGATTTACTAACATAATTGAACTTCGTCTTTTAGCAACTCTGTGTGTGCGTGCGTAATACTGCGTACACGAGTACGTGTGTATGAATGCAGTGTTAGTGGGTAAAAGTGCTCAGAACGTCTCCCTCTATATACCTATTACCACCAATCTATTCAACTCTTGGTTTTAGATTTGTCTTTGAGGAAGTAATGAGAAATGTATTGGTTTAGATTTTATTAAGTTGTGTATATTTGAGTTTTGGAAGAAAAAAAAAATGTAGATTTCTTTTCTCTTTTTTTTCCTCTCCAATAGATTGTTTTGTTTCTTATTTATGTTGTCGGAATAGAGAATAACATTCTATATATCTAAAGTGGTGGTTATGCCTGTTGGCTATATCTCTGAATTTAGTCTGACTGAAAATGAGAGTATGGCTGTATCTCCCTATGTAGGGCACACTTGACGTTTTTTAACCAGAGCCCTACTCATGGGACCTGGTCTAAAGTAATGCACTATATAGGGAATAGGGTTCTATAGGGTCCTGGTCTAAAGTAGTGTACTATATAGGGAATAGGGTTCTATAGGGTCCTGGTCTAAAGTAGTGCACTATATAGGGAATAGGGTTCTATAGGGTTCTGGTCTAAAGTAGTGCACTATATAGGGAATAGGGTGCCATTTGGGATTCATCCTAAAAGACCAGTTTACTACAATGAAGCAGCAGCTGCATCATCAGGTTCTAGGTGTTCCAACACCCTCAGTAGTCACGCCGACTCGCTAGCCAATCATCTTTGAGCAGCATGTTGGTTGTATGTGTGATGTAATGCGTTGATGAATCTCATTTGTGTTTTTAGATGTTATATATATATATATATTGTTGTTAGATTTTGTTTTACCTCATGTTAGCAGGCTGTGTTATACTCAAGACTTTTCAGTGTCAATCCAAAATTTGATCCACTTGTCATTTTGTCCTAACCTGAGTGCCAGTCTGTTTGTGCTATCGTACCAACTTCTTGTCACTCATTGGCACTCGGCTTGAAAAGGACATTTTAATGGGGTTGGCAAGAGCACAAACAGGTCTGGGACCAGCCTCCATTTTGTTGAGCTCCGGTGTAAGAAAGAGCAAAAATCCGTCCGAGAGTATCTTCCTTTATTTTCCTTTTATTTTCTTTCTTAGAAGGTTCAATTATCAAGTTAAACATTTTTAATTGGTTGTAGTTAATTGGCCTGCCCCACTACTCACTCCATTTTGATTTGATTCTATTATCAGAATATCTGTTAACATGAAGACATTGACAAATGTAAATGCCATTTCTGTTACCCACAAATCCTTGCTGCGGTTTCTTTCTCTTTTGAGGTGTTGGAAATACATGCAACTTGTCGGAGAGAATGCGATGTGTATACAAAACTAAGTTCTACCGGATAAAGAAACAACATCGTGTTAAACTGTTTAAAACAACAACAAGAAATGTTAGTGCAAATATATAGTGGTAAGAATAATAAGGAAGCATTGTTTTATTTTGTATCTTTTTTTTAAATAAATGAATATATATATATATATATATATATATATATATATATATATATATATATATATATATATATATATATATATATATATATATAGCTTAAATGGTATGTAACTAGGTGTGTGGTCATTTGGATGAATGGTTGAGTTCTCCTGTAAATACAGTGGAAGTAAATAGAAGATAGGATGTATGGTCATCTACTGTCTGAAAGAGAAGACGGGTGTCATTTATCTGATGTGCTGTTGTAAAATAAATGTTTCTGATGCTTAAACAAGTCTCATTTGTGGCTCCTTTTTTTTTTTTAGAAAGTAAATTATATGTCTACGCATTCTGTAATGTAAACTCAAAAACAACAAAAAAGAAACGTCCTCTCACTGTCAACTGCGGTTTTTTTTTCTCAGTAAACTTAACATGTGTAAATATTTGTATGAACATAACAAGATTCAACAACTGAGACATAAACTGAACAAGTTCCACAGACATGTGACTAACAGAAATGTAATAATGTGTCCCTGAACAAAGGGGGGGGGGTTCAAAATTAAAAGTAACAGTCAGTATCTGGTGTGGCCACCAGCTGCATTAAGTACTGCAGTGCATCTCCTCCTCATGGACTGCACCAGATTTGCCAGTTCTTGCTGTGAGATGTTATCCCACTCTTCCACCAAGGCACCTGCATGTTCCCGGACATTTCTGGGGAGGAATGGCCTTAGCCCTCACCCTCCAATTCAACAGGTCCCAGACGTGCTCAATGGGATTGAGATCCGGGCTCTTCGCTGGCCATGGCAAAACACTGACATTCACACACAGAATGAGCAGTATGGCTGGTGGCATTGTCATGCTGGAGGGTCATGTCAGGATGAGCCTGCAGGAAGGGTACCACATGTGTGAGGAGGATGTCTTCCCTGTAACGCACAACGTTGAGATTGCCTGCAAAGACAACAAGCTCAGTCCGATGATGCTGTGACACACCGCCCCAGACCATGACTGACCCTCCACCTCCAAATCGATCTCGCTCCAGAGTACAGGCCCCAGTGTAACGCTCATTCCTTCGACGATAAACGCGAATCCGACCATCACCCCTGGTGAGACTAAACCGCAACTCGTCAGGGAAGAACACTTTTTTTCAGTCCTGTCTGGTCCAGCAATGGTGGATTTGTGCCCATAGGCAAAGTTGTTGCAAGTAGGGTCTGGTGAGGACCTGCCTTACAACACGCCTACAAGCCCTCAGTCCAGCCTATTGCGGACAGTCTGAGCACTGATGGAGGGACTGTGCATTCCTGGTGTAACTCGGGTAGTTGTTGCCATCCTGTACCTGGCCCGCGGGTGTGATGTTCGGATGTACCGATCCTGTGCAGGTGTTGTTACATGTGGTCTGCCACTGTGAGGACAATCAGCTGTCCGTCCTGTCTCCCTGCAGTGCTGTCTTAGGTGTCTCACAGTACGGACCTTGCGATTTATTGCCCTGGCCACATCTGCAGTCCTCATTCCTCCTTGCAGCATGCCCAAGGCACGTTCACGCAGATGAGCAGGGACCCTGGGCATCTTTCTTTTGGTGTTTTTCAGAGTCAGTAGAAATGCCTCATTAGTGTCCTACGTTTTCATAACTATGACCTTAATTGCCTACTCGTCTGTAAGCTGTTAGTGTCTTAGACACCTCCACATCGCTGATCCTCAACACTGGGGCCCCACAAGGGTGCGTGCTCAGCCCCCTCCTGTATTCCCTGTTCACCCATGACTGCGTGGCCATGCACACCTCCAACTCAATCCTCAAGTTTGCAGACGACACAACAGTAGTAAGCCTGATTACCAACAATGACGAGACGGCCTACAGGGAGGAGGTGAGTGCCCTGGCGGAGTAATGCCAGGAAAATAACCTCCCCCTCAATGTCAACAAAACGGAGCTGGTCGTGTACTTCAGGATAGAGCAGCTGGAGCACCCCCCTATCCACATCAAAGGGACACTAGTAGAGAAGGTGGAAAGTGTTTAACTTCCTCGGCGTACATATCACAGACAAACTGAAAGTGATTGTTGGACTGTTTTTTTTGGGTCAATTATACATATGTAGTAACCGAATGGATATACATTTGTCTTATTTTATTGAGTTTGTCCATAAGGTCTATGTGTTGTCCATTTGCCATATATGATCATAGAAAGTTTGCTTCTGAACCGAAAAGTCAGTTGAACCATGTCCAAATGGCATAAGGCACCATGAGCTAAACCAGTTTGATGTAGTTCTAATGAAGGCCCCAATGAGCTAAACCAGTTTGATCTAGTTATAATAAAGGCCCTATGAGCTAAACCAGTTTGATAAAAAAAAACACCCCATGAGCTAAACCATTTATCTAGCTCAATTCGAGATGTATTCAAATCTGTTTCCTCCTCTGCTGAAAGAACCATTTTCTAAAAGAACATTACATTTACCCATTAGCTCATCTTCTTTTCAACATGTTTTGGCTTCTTTAGTTCCTTACTGCATGTAATGCAGATATATCTTACTTTTGAATTCAAATATTTTCCAGTTACTTCCATGCTTTGGTTCTAAATCAGTTGAATTAAACGAGTCCCTGATTTAAGCTCTACGGATCATTTAGGAGTGAATGATTAAGTTTCCAGTATTGCCACTGGATCTTTCAGAGCTTTCAAACTTCAATGATATAATTTTTATGATCAGTCAAATAAACATGTTTAGAATTTACTTCTTGTACATTCTGTAATAGTGTGGGGGGGGGGGGGGGGGGGGGGGGGAGAATCTGTCTATCATTCACCTACCTGGTTGTATTCGTTTGTATTATAGAAACGCCATGCATCGACCACTGTCAGTTTGTATTATAGAAACGCCATGCATCGACCACTGTCAGTTTGTATTATAGAAACGCCATGCATCGACCACTGTCAGTTTGTATTATAGAAACGCCATGCATCGACCACTGTCAGTTTGTATTATAGAAACGCCATGCATCGACCGCTGTCAGTAGTGTATTATAGAAACGCCATGCATCGACCGCTGTCAGTTTGTATTATAGAAACGCCATGCATCGACCACTGTCAGTTTGTATTATAGAAACGCCATGCATCGACCACTGTCAGTTTGTATTATAGAAACGCCATGCATCGACCACTGTCAGTTTGTATTATAGAAACGCCATGCATCGACCACTGTCAGTTTGTATTATAGAAACGCCATGCATTCGACCACTGTCAGTTTGTATTATAGAAACGCCATGCATCGACCACTGTCAGTTTACTGCAAAATTAGGTGATGTCACTATTCTGAGATCTCTGAGCTATTCTAGGTGTAAATCTATCTAAAGAGTTATCGGGTGTTTCATTGAAGTCTCCAGCTATTATAAGCTATGAATTTGTATACTTGTTTCGCAGCTCAGTCCAGCTTATCAGCGAGATCCAAAAAAGAAAGTCCTATTTGAGGTGTGAGAATTGTACGCATACACATTGCATATAATAAAACAAGCAGTATCTAGTTTTGAGATCAATTTAACCAATCTTCCATCTTTGGACACACAAGACTGTGAAATATCACATCTAAACGTATGAAGAAATATCCTAGTATTAGCTGAGTGGTTAGATCCATGACTACAATAAACAGTGACTTCCAAAAACTAGAATCTGGATCGCAAGGAGTGAGTCTCCTGGAGTAGAATGACATTTTCAGTTGAGTGTTTACAAAATAAAGAAGGGATTTTAATTTAATAATGTCTTGTAATCCCCTGGCATTTAGAGATACAACATTTAATGCATTTAATTCTAAATTTAAACATAATCTGACAATATTTTTTTTTTATTTTTTATAAGAAAACATATACAGTGCAGTGAATAACTGGTTAACTAGTTGAACTGGTAAGCTCGGTAGTGAATAACTGGTTAACTAGTTGAACTGGTAAGCTCGGTAGTGAATAACTGGTTAACTAGTTGAACTGGTAAGCTCGGTAGTGAATAACTGGTTAACTAGTTGAACTGGTAAGCTCGGTAGTGAATAACTGGTTAACTAGTTGAACTGGTAAGCTCGGTAGTGAATAACTGGTTAACTAGTTGAACTGGTAAGCTCTGTAGTGAATAACTGGTTAACTAGTTGAACTGGTAAGCTCGGTAGTGAATAACTGGTTAACTAGTTGAACTGGTAAGCTCGGTAGTGAATAACTGGTTAACTAGTTGAACTGGTAAGCTCGGCAGTGAATAACTGGTTAACTAGTTGAACTGGTAAGCTCGGTAGTGAATAACTGGTTAACTAGTTGAACTGGTAAGCTCGGTAGTGAATAACTGGTTAACTAGTTGAACTGGTAAGCTCGGTAGTGAATAACTGGTTAACTAGTTGAACTGGTAAGCTCGGTAGTAAATAACTGGTTAACTAGTTGAACTGGTAAGCTCGGTAGTGAATAACTGGTTAACTAGTTGAACTGGTAAGCTCGGTAGTGAATAACTGGTTAACTAGTTGAACTGGTAAGCTCGGTAGTGAATAACTGGTTAACTAGTTGAACTGGTAAGCTCTGTAGTGAATAACTGGTTAACTAGTTGAACTGGTAAGCTCGGCAGTGAATAACTGGTTAACTAGTTGAACTGGTAAGCTCGGTAGTGAATAACTGGTTAACTAGTTGAACTGGTAAGCTCGGTAGTGAATAACTGGTTAACTAGTTGAACTGGTAAGCTCGGTAGTGAATAACTGGTTAACTAGTTGAACTGGTAAGCTCGGTAGTGAATAACTGGTTAACTAGTTGAACTGGTAAGCTCTGTAGTGAATAACTGGTTAACTAGTTGAACTGGTAAGCTCGGTAGTGAATAACTGGTTAACTAGTTGAACTGGTAAGCTCGGTAGTGAATAACTGGTTAACTAGTTGAACTGGTAAGCTCGGTAGTGAATAACTGGTTAACTAGTTGAACTGGTAAGCTCGGTAGTGAATAACTGGTTAACTAGTTGAACTGGTAAGCTCTGTAGTGAATAACTGGTTAACTAGTTGAACTGGTAAGCTCGGTAGTGAATAACTGGTTAACTAGTTGAACTGGTAAACTCGGTAGCTAGTAAGGAAACCTGAGTTTAGAGAAAGAACTGGACCGCCCTCAACCGAGGTAGTTCTGTTGTGATCAAAATGATGAACCTGTTTTCAGATTTACCTGGTGATATAAAACAGGCTGGATGTAATAATGACAATCAACTTATTACTCAATAATAACTTGGCTTAGAAAGAATTGTAGATACATGTCACTGTAGATACGGTATATACCTGAGCACACAGTATTTTCAAGTCTTTCAGAGCTCTCTCTCTCTCTCTCTCTCTCTCTCTCTGTCGGCTGTAAAATCGGGGCAGGAGAGACGCTTTGACAACGCCATCCACTGACGCCGGAAAAGGCACATGCTGGAAGTTCATCATCGAGCAAAAATGTATGAAAAAAAAAGGCTATTTTTTAAATATTTTTTAAGTCTTAATTTAAGGTAAGACACAAGGTGTTTACTGTTAAGCTTAAAATAAGATAGCGAAGTAGAAATAGGCGGGGTTTGTGACTGGTATCTAACACTTTTCACGCCACTTTCGATACAGAAGTATTTTTTTCGTAGCAGGTTAGGAGACTGATGTTAAGGTTAGCGAAAATGCTCTCCTAACCTGTTAAAATCACGAAAATCACTTCTCATCGAAGTGGCGTGAAAAGAGTGTGTCCATTTATTGGTGTGAGTAGGTAGTATTTAGGGTGTATTCATTACGCCGATTCTACAGAAACCGTTTCCTCTAAACGGAAAAAAAACGTTTTGCAACGAAAATAAGAGTTTCTATTGGACACATTCAGATAGATCCCGTTCTTATTACAGCGGTAGGCAGTAGGGCCCGTCCCCGTTTGGTTCTTAAACGGTAAACGGTTTCCGGTGCGAGACGTAATGAATACACCCCTTGTTCGTGGACGTCTCCCTCGACGTGTTTTGTTATTGTGGAATCCTGTCAAACACACGGAGAGGCTCAAAGGTTTCAATTGATTGAGTGGACGGCGCTGTGCTAGCCACCTT
This sequence comes from Oncorhynchus mykiss, assembly GCF_013265735.2. Classification (NCBI taxonomy): domain Eukaryota; kingdom Metazoa; phylum Chordata; class Actinopteri; order Salmoniformes; family Salmonidae; genus Oncorhynchus; species Oncorhynchus mykiss. Next base: position 73,822,083 of record NC_048580.1, on the reverse strand, counting down.
TAAAAATATATATAATCTAACTTACATATTTATTTTTGTGTGTTGCTATAAAGCTCCCCAAAAAACTCCGCTCAATTCGACGCCATGGACGTTGGTCAAGGTAACGTTTATTACTGACGTGTAATTGTTGTTGAATATGAGACATGTTTGGCCTAACGTTGGTTGATTTTGGGGGGGAAATGAATACATATTATGTGTTTGTGATGGTGCACACTGTAGCTATGAATGCAACTTGGGGCCCGACGCAGCAACACAGCCGTTCTGGAAAATGGGGGACCGGAGAGAGCCGTGTTACTATGATGACATTTCTTTTGTTGAAACCTTTTCAATTAACTTGGTTTACTCCTTTTTTTAGATATTGTTTTCCGTTTAAAAAAAAAAAAATATCTTACAAAAAAATAAATTGACGATATTTGTGCTTTTTAATAGCGTATATATATTATTTTGTATACAAAGGCTACTTTGCTAGTTAGCTAGTACGCTATTTAGCTCTCGCAAGCTAACGTTAGCTGGTAAAGCACAGTGCTACTTGGAATCCTTGGGACGTCCCCACAATAACAACTAGTCCAGGGGTGTCAATCTCATTCCATGGAGGGCCTTGCGTAGTAGGCACGTTCTCCCCCTTTTCAATTAAGACCTAGACAACCAGATGAGGGGACTTCTTTTAATTAGTGACCTTTTTTTAAATGAATTAATCAAGTACAAGGGATGACCGAAAACCCGCAGACACGTGGACCCTCGGTGGAATGAGTTTGCCCTTCCCCTATTACCGTTTGTGTTAACCATTTTAGACATGTAAACTTCAAGCGAAGTAACGTTAACACCCGTTGGGACGTCCCAATGAGCCAAGGTTGCAGGGACCAGCCAAGAACTCACCCAGGTAGTTTATTCGTCTGCCAGCTCAAGTTTAGTTGACAGTGACACATCTACTAGTGATTGGCAGTCCGCGAACGATAAGTTATTTTTAAACAACTCTTTTTACTGACTCGATTTGTTTTTCTTTACTATATTTATGAAATTCACTGAGGAGAATGGTCCTCCCATTCCTCCACTCACATTAACCTATTAAAAACAGTACTGGACCAATTAGTTATTTTTTTTTATTTAACTAGGCAAGTCAGTTAAGAACAAATTCTGATTTACAATGACGGCCTACCGGGGAACAGTGGGTTCACTTCTGTGATCAGGAGAAGAACGACAGATTATTTTTTTTAAAACCTCGTCAGCTCGGGGATTCAATCCACCAACCTTTCGGTTACTGGACCAACGCTCTAACCACTAGGCTACCTGCTGACCCATAGGCTATAGGCCCAATACATTATCACTGCATGTTGGCTATGCTTGAATTGCCCTGCCAATGCTATTCTTCTCAGACCATTTAGAAATGAGGCACAGCTGAGTTAGGCACAGCTGAGTTATCAAAATGTGGCTTTTTAAAAATGTTTACTGGACTGATGACCTGCACCTGATGGTCAGGCTTTATCGGAGGGAGTAGCGGAGAGGCTGTTCCGTTCTCCCTCCCTCCGCTGACAAAAGGAAACGATGTCTTCCAGTTGATGGTGAAACTCAAGTCGCACTGCATTGTTTTCTGCCTGATGCACCAATTCATGTGGTTAATTGGAGACACACTGCTGATAATAATAACAATGCAAGCTAATCCGAAAACACTTTGCTATCTATATATATATATATATATATATATATAACTCATTCATTGCAGCTGCAGTGCTGTTTGTAGCACACTTTATGGCTTAGAAAAGTGTTTTCTAATGTGTTGACAGTTCTGAGTAACAACTCAAACATCAACTTACTCAAATTCAGCAGCTCTTTGCTTTCTTTGTTGATTTTTGAAATCTCACAGTATCAACTTTCCTGTGTGCTCTTCTTTTTTTACAGTCCTAGGTAACTCTGCAGACACTGTGATCTGAGCTATCTGATTGGCCTTGTGGTAGGCTTGTAGGTGCACTTGATTTGCTCTCTGGACCTGCCATGTAGGCAGAGTTCTACCATCAGACACATTAAATTTGTTCAAAATGGGAACAATTTGCCTTCCCGGCGCTAGGGCTGCTGAATCAAGTGCACCTACCGCCAACAGCACTAGGGCTGTTGAATCAAGTGCACCTACCGCCATCAGCACTAGGGCTGCTGAATCAAGTGCACCTACCGCCATCAGCACTAGGGCTGCTGAATCAAGTGCACCTACCGCCAACAGCACTAGGGCTGTTGAATCAAGTGCACCTACCACCATCAGCACTAGGGCTGCTGAATCAAGTGCACCTACCGCCATCAGCACTAGGGCTGCTGAATCAAGTGCCCCTACCACCAACAGCACTAGGGCTGCTGAATCAAGTGCACCTACCGCCAACAGAACTAGGGCTGTTGAATCAAGTGCACCTACCACCATCAGCACTAGGGCTGCTGAATCAAGTGCACCTACCGCCATCAGCACTAGGGCTGTTGAATCAAGTGCACCTACCGCCAACAGAACTAGGGCTGCTGAATCAAGTGCACCTACCACCATCAGCACTAGGGCTGCTGAATCAAGTGCACCTACCGCCATCAGCACTAGGGCTGCTGAATCAAGTGCACCTACCGCCATCAGCACTAGGGCTGCTGAATCAAGTGCACCTACCGCCAACAGAACTAGGGCTGCTGAATCAAGTGCACCTACCGCCATCAGCACTAGGGCTGTTGAATCAAGTGCACCTACCACCATCAGCACTAGGGCTGCTGAATCAAGTGCACCTACCGCCATCAGCACTAGGGCTGCTGAATCAAGTGCACCTACCGCCAACAGAACTAGGGCTGCTGAATCAAGTGCACCTACCGCCATCAGCACTAGGGCTGTTGAATCAAGTGCACCTACCACCATCAGCACTAGGGCTGCTGAATCAAGTGCACCTACCGCCATCAGCACTAGGGCTGCTGAATCAAGTGCACCTACCGCCAACAGAACTAGGGCTGCTGAATCAAGTGCACCTACCGCCATCAGCACTAGGGCTGCTGAATCAAGTGCACCTACCGCCATCAGCACTAGGGCTGTTGAATCAAGTGCACCTACCGCCAACAGCACTAGGGCTGCTGAATCAAGTGCACCTACCGCCAACAGCACAAAAATAGAAATGCAAGGCTTATCATTGTTTATAGAAATGTTTGGTGATCGACTAGGAATGCCTTGGGAGGTCGACCGCGATCGGCTGGTTGGTGACCACGGAGTTAGTTTAATGGCTGCGATGTGAGAACTGAGGATGGATTAACAACATTGTAGTTACTCCACAATACTAACCTAATTGACTTAGTGAAAAGAAGGAAGCCTGTACAGAATAAAAATATTCCAAAACATGCATCCTGTTTGCAACAAGACACTAAAGTAAAACTGCCAAAAAAATTGACTAAGCAATTAACTTTTTCTCCTGAACACAAAGTGTTATGTTTGGGGCAAATACAACATATTACTGAGTACCCCTCTCCATATGTTCAAGCATAGTGGTGGCTGCAGCATGTTATGGGTATGCTTGTAATTGTTAAGGACTGGGGAGTTTATGGATACAAAAAAAATGTAATGAAGCTAACCACAGGCAAAATCCTAGAGGAAAACCGTGTTGTCTGCTTTCCCCCAGACTCTGGGAGACAAATTGACCTTTCAGCAGGAAAATAACCTAAAACAGAAGACCAAATATACACTGGAGTTGGTTACCAAGACAACGTTGAGTGTTCCCGAGTGGCCTAGTTATAGTTTCAGACTTAAATTGGCTTGAAAAGCTATGACAAGACTTGGAAAATGGCTGTCTAGCAATGATCAACATCTTTTTGACAGAGCTTGAAGAATACAAAAAAGAGTAATGTGCAAATATTGTACAATCCCAGTGTGCAACTCTCTTACAGACAGAAGGACTCCGTTGTAATCGCTGCCTAAGGGCGTTCTAACAACATGTATTGACTCAGGGGTGGGAAATGCTTATGTAAATTAGATTTCTGTATTTCATTTAAAAAAATGTTGCTGCAATTTCTAACGTGTGTGTGTGTGTGTGTGTGTGTGTGTGGCAACAACAAAAACATATGTTAATCCATTTAGAATTTGGGCTGTCCCAAAATGTGGAGTAAGTCCATGGGCAGGAATACGTTCTGAAAGCACTGTAGCTAGCTACCTGAGAAATGTGCTGTAAATTCTAGCAGCTACCGTCATTATGAATATATATGATGTAATCATCGTGCCGGCTAATCAAGCTGCCAACTGAGCTCAACCTGCCGAAGACAGACAAACGATAAATAACTAGGACCGGACGCCATATTGCTGTTGTTCAGCCTCTTCTCGCCCTGGATACTGTAGCTACTCGTTACGGTTGATAGGACGTGATTCGGGTCACATGCGTTCATCCTCAAACGTGCTACAATGTGGCATCGAGTCAAGTGGGGAGGGGAGGCAGGTAGCCTAGTGGTTAGAGAGCGTTGGGCCAGTAACCGAAAGGTTGCTAGATCAAATCCCCCGAGCTGACAAGGTAAAAATCTGTCATTCTTCCACTGAACAAGGCTGTTAACCCACTGTTCCCTGGTAGGCTGTCATTTGTAAATAAGTATTTGTTCTTTAACTGACTTGCCTAGTTAAATAAAAAGTGGGCTTGGTCTCAAATGTCTAGACTACAGACATCTCATTCCTGAATCACCGTACTCGTTAGTCTGAAACTATAACTAGGCCACTCGGGAACACTCAACGTTGTCTTGGTAACAGAACAATATTCTGCTTTTTGGAGTCACGCAATGATATGGTCCTCCCACTACGACGCGGGGAAACCATGCAGTTTATTAGGCTACAGATTTTTTTTTTTGCCTCCCTACGGTCTGTGAACGGACCCAAGGTCCACTGTCACTCGGGAGCCAGTGTCCGAGACATCGACTCCCTCCTGCCCGTGGTTCTGGCCCTACGGTCTGTGAACGGACCCAAGGTCCACTGTCACTCGGGAGCCAGTGTCCGAGACATCGACTCCCTCCTGCCCGTGGTTCTGGCCCTACGGTCTGTGAACGGACCCAAGGTCCACTGTCACTCGGGAGCCAGTGTCCGAGACATCGACTCCCTCCTGCCCGTGGTTCTGGCCCTACGGTCTGTGATATTGACACCATCGCCACACACAACCTTTGCTTTAGGTGATCAGAGGGAGGACTAAAAAATGTTTTTTTTAAAGACCCTCGCTAGCGCAGCGAAGATAATTACTTTTTATATTTCTTAATTCTGTTCTGTTACTTTTAGATATGTGGGAATTGTTAGATATTACTGCACTGTTGGAGCTGGGAACACAAGCATTTAGTTAGATATTACTGCACTGTTGGAGCTAGGAACACCAGCATTTAGTTAGGTATTACTGCACTGTTGGAGCTAGGAACATTTAGTTAGATATTACTGCACTGTTGGAGCTAGGAACACAAGCATTTAGTTAGATATTACTGCACTGTTGGAGCCAGGAACATTTAGTTAGATATTACTGCACTGTTGGAGCTAGGAACATTTAGTTAGATATTACTGCACTGTTGGAGCTAGGAAAACCCACATTTAGTTAGATATTACTGCACTGTTGGAGCTAGGAACATTTAGTTAGATATTACTGCACTGTTGGAGCTAGGAACATTTAGTTAGATATTACTGCACTGTTGGAGCTAGGAACACAAGCATTTAGTTAGATATTACTGCACTGTTGGAGCTAGGAACACAAGCATTTAGTTAGATATTACTGCACTGTTGGAGCTAGGAACATTTAGTTAGATATTACTGCACTGTTGGAGCTAGGAACATTTAGTTAGATACTACTGCACTGTTGGAGCTAGGAACACCAGCATTTAGTTAGATACTACTGCACTGTTGGAGCTAGCAACATTTAGTTAGATATTACTGCACTGTTGGAGCTAGCAACATTTAGTTAGATATTACTGCACTGTTGGAGCTAGAAACACAAGCATTTAGTTAGATATTACTGCACTGTTGGAGCTAGAAACACAAGCATTTAGTTAGATATTACTGCACTGTTGGAGCTAGAAACACAAGCATTTAGTTAGATATTACTGCACTGTTGGAGCTAGGAACACAAGCATTTAGTTAGATATTACTGCACTGTTGGAGCTAGGAACACCAGCATTTAGTTAGATATTACTGCACTGTTGGAGCTAGGAACACAAGCATTTAGTTAGATATTACTGCACTGTTGGAGCTAGGAACACAAGCATTTAGTTAGATATTACTGCACTGTTGGAGCTAGGAACACAAGCATTTAGTTAGATATTACTGCACTGTTGGAGCTAGGAACACAAGCATTTAGTTAGATATTACTGCACTGTTGGAGCTAGGAACATTTAGTTAGATATTACTGCACTGTTGGAGCTAGGAACATTTAGTTAGATACTACTGCACTGTTGGAGCTAGGAACACCAGCATTTAGTTAGATACTACTGCACTGTTTAGATATTACTGCACTGTTGGAGCTAGCAACATTTAGTTAGATATTACTGCACTGTTGGAGCTAGCAACATTTAGTTAGATATTACTGCACTGTTGGAGCTAGAAACACAAGCATTTAGTTAGATATTACTGCACTGTTGGAGCTAGCAACATTTAGTTAGATATTACTGCACTGTTGGAGCTAGAAACACAAGCATTTAGTTAGATATTACTGCACTGTTGGAGCTAGGAACACAAGCATTTAGTTAGATATTACTGCACTGTTGGAGCTAGGAACACAAGCATTTAGCTAGATATTACTGCACTGTTGGAGCTAGGAACATTTAGTTAGATATTACTGCACTGTTGGAGCTAGGAACACAAGCATTTAGTTAGATATTACTGCACTGTTGGAGCTAGGAACATTTAGTTAGATATTACTGCACTGTTGGAGCTAGGAACACAAGCATTTAGTTAGATATTACTTCACTGTTGGAGTTAGGAACACAGGCATTTAGCTAGATATTACTGCACTGTTGGAGCTAGGAACATTTAGTTAGATATTACTGCACTGTTGGAGCTAGGAACACAAGCGTTTAGTTAGATATTACTGCACTGTTGGAGCTAGGAACATTTAGTTAGATATTACTGCACTGTTGGAGCTAGGAACATTTAGTTAGATACTACTGCACTGTTGGAGCTAGGAACACAAGCATTTAGTTAGATATTACTGCACTGTTGGAGCTAGGAACACAAGCATTTAGTTAGATATTACTGCACTGTTGGAGCTAGGAACATTTAGTTAGATATTACTGCACTGTTGGAGCTAGGAACACCAGCATTTAGTTAGATATTACTGCACTGTTGGAGCTAGGAACACAAGCATTTAGTTAGATATTACTGCACTGTTGGAGCTAGGAACACCAGCATTTAGCTAGATATTACTGCACTGTTGGAGCTAGGAACACCAGCATTTAGCTAGATATTACTGCACTGTTGGAGCTAGGAACATTTAGTTAGATATTACTGCACTGTTGGAGCCAGGAACACCAGCATTTAGTTAGATATTACTGCACTGTTGGAGCCAGGAACACCAGCATTTAGTTAGATATTACTGCACTGTTGGAGCCAGGAACACCAGCATTTAGTTAGATATTACTGCACTGTTGGAGCTAGAAACACCAGCATTTAGTTAGATATTACTGCACTGTTGGAGCTAGAAACACCAGCATTTAGTTAGATATTACTGCACTGTTGGAGCCAGGAACACCAGCATTTCCCTACACCCGCAATAACATCTGCTGAATGTGTATGTGACCAATACAATTTGATTAAATTTTGAATTACCTCTGAGCCCCACCCCTCCCTTGAAATCGAAGAGTTTCGGGAACATTTCAACCGCCTCGTTGCCCTAAACGAATGAAGAAACGATGTGTCGACAGTAATGTCTGCTTTTGTGGCACATTTTTAAAAGAGACGGGCTTCACCCTGACCGCAGGGGTTCCAGGATTATATCTAGCAACATTGCAAACTGTTTGACTGACAATCCAATATGGAGGGTGTTAGGAGATAGATGGGAGGGGTTGAATGGAGCTGAAGGGACTGGATGGTGTTAAGAGAGATGGGAGGGGTTGAATGGAGCTGAAGGGACTGGATGGTGTTGAGAGAGAGAGAGATGGGAGGGGTTGAATGGAGCTGAAGGGACTGGATGGTGTTAAGAGAGAGATGGGAGGGGTTGAATGGAGCTGAAGGGACTGGATGGTGTTAAGAGAGAGATGGGAGGGGTTGAATGGAGCTGAAGGGACTGGATGGTGTTAAGAGAGAGATGGGAGGGGTTGAATGGAGCTGAAGGGACTGGATGGTGTTAAGAGAGAGATGGGAGGGGTTGAATGGAGCTGAAGGGACTGGATGGTGTTAAGAGAGAGATGGGAGGGGTTGAATGGAGCTGAAGGGACTGGATGGTGTTAAGAGAGAGATGGGAGGGGTTGAATGGAGCTGAAGGGACTGGATGGTGTTAAGAGAGATGGGAGGGGTTGAATGGAGCTGAAGGGACTGGATGGTGTTGAGAGAGAGAGAGATGGGAGGGGTTGAATGGAGCTGAAGGGACTGGATGGTGTTGAGAGAGAGAGAGATGGGAGGGGTTGAATGGAGCTGAAGGGACTGGATGGTGTTAAGAGAGAGATGGGAGGGGTTGAATGGAGCTGAAGGGACTGGATGGTGTTAAGAGAGAGATGGGAGGGGTTGAATGGAACTGAAGGGACTGGATGGTGTTGAGAGAGAGAGAGATGGGAGGGGTTGAATGGAGCTGAAGGGACTGGATGGTGTTAAGAGAGATATATGGGAGGGGTTGAATGGAGCTGAAGGGTGGGACTAACAAGATAACAAATGTAAAAACATACCGGGTCTGTAAAATATGTATTTTTTTTTTAATGCTTTCTTCCCCGCCTCCTAATTTAAATAAATCTGTCCCCTCTCTCATTAACACCACCACTGTCCCCTCTCTCTCTCTCTCTCTCTCTCTCTCTCTCTCATCATTAACACCACCACTGTCCTCTCTCTCTCTCTCTCATCATTAACACCACCACTGTCCCCTCTCTCTCTCTCATCATTAACACCACCACTGTCCTCTCTCTCTCTCTCTCATCATTAACACCACCACTGTCCTCTCTCTCTCTCTCTCATCATTAACACCACCACTGTCCTCTCTCTCTCTCTCTCATCATTAACACCACCACTGTCCCCTCTCTCTCTCTCATCATTAACACCACCACTGTCCCCTCTCTCTCTCTCATCATTAACACCACCACTGTCCCCTCTCTCTCTCTCTCATCATTAACACCACCACTGTCCCCTCTCTCTCATCATTAACACCACCACTGTCCCCTCTCTCTCTCTCATCATTAACACCACCACTGTCCCCTCTCTCTCTCTCATCATTAACACCACCACTGTTAGTAAATGAACATGGGTTTTTCTATCCCACTGATTCTGTACTCTTGTCTTCACACAGATGACTTGGTGAATAGTTTTTAATGACCTATGTCAAGATTACTTTAGAATATCCATAATACATTGTCTACCTGTACCTGATTTTTATTTTAAATGACCACACTCGCTCTTTAAAAAATTTTTTTTTTACTTAGACTAAATGACAGTGACATGCTCACATCCCCCATCATCTCTGCCAATAGTTTTTACGATTCTTTACAGGAAATATAGAAAATATTAGATCCCAAAATTGACAGTAGTTGGCTCCATTACCAGCATTTCTGGTCAGGAGGGGCTTGAGGCAACTACTTTATGACAGTTTGCGGCTTCCTTTTTGCACATTGGAGCAAATATCTTTTCGAGTCCCTCCTTGATATGTTTCCTCACATGAAGACCTTCTCCTGCCCCTTGGGCGTGGTCCCTACTTGACTACTGTTGGCCCCAACATTCTGTCTATTGTAAATAGTTCCCTGTTGGCCCTAACATTCTGTCTATTGTAAATAGTTCCCTGTTGGCCCCAACATTCTGTCTATTGTAAATAGTTCCCTGTTGGCCCTAACATTCTGTCTATTGTAAATAGTTCCCTGTCGGCCCTAACATTCTGTCTATTGTAAATAGTTCCCTGTTGGCCCCAACATTCTGTCTATTGTAAATAGTTCCCTGTTGGCCCCAACATTCTGTCTATTGTAAATAGTTCCCTGTTGGCCGTAACATTCTGTCTATTGTAAATAGTTCCCTGTTGGCTCTAACATTCTGTCTCTGTTCCAACCTCTCATTTTATAAAGCCCGATCTAGACCACTCCTGACTAAATAATTATAGACCTTTCTCTATCTATTTATATAAAAAATATCTAAGATTTTGGAAAAAGTTGTTTTCAAGCAATTTGAGTATGAACAACTTATTTGGAAACTTCCAGTCGGGCTTCTGACCACTTCACAGCACGAAAACGACCTTATTGAAAATCCGTAACGACCTTCTGTTGGCTGACGGTGAATACTCTATCCTAGTTCATTTGGATTTCAGTTCTGTGTTTGATACTCGGGATCATAGCATCCTTGTTGACTGGCTGGAGAGGTGGGTGAGAGTCTCCGGCGTTGCCCTCGACTGGTTCAGGTCATATCTTTTGTGGCAGACGTTTCTCAGTGAGAATGGGTGTTTCCGTATCGTCCCCGGCACCTATTCACTATGGTGTCCCCTCGGGTCAATTCTGAGACCAATTCTCCCTCCCCCCCCCCAAGTATATCCTCCCCCTTGGTGACATCATTTGCAATCATAGCTTTCAGTTTCGCTGCTGTGCAGATGAGACACAGCTCTATTGACAAAGACCCAGTGACCAAGCTAGTGTAGTGACCCTTCACCAGTGTCTTGCTGACCCCAAATGTTGAATGTCTGACAATTTTGTATTTAAAATGTAAAACAAAAATTTAAAAAAAAAATTCAGCTCAATGATATAAAATCTGAGCTGGTCCTATTTGACAGCCCGACGTGCTAGAACTCAGATTGTAAATAACCTTTGTCATTTGTCCACAAATCTCCCTATGAGCCAGAATGCAGCCAGAGATTCTCTGGCAGGGCACTGTTGACCATTCCAAGGTCTTTAGGTTGACAGCGAAAGGAGACTGGGCATTGGGACCCCTGGACTTAGGAGTGGTCTGCCAGAGGAGATCAGTGCTGATCGTTGCTGAAGAGACACTTAAAAAAAAATTGTTTTAAAATTATGAAGATGCTTTTCATGTCTGATTTTAATTAGCTATCCTTTTGTTTACCTGTTTTTGTTAGCACTTGTATTTGATGTGAAGCACTTTTGTTACTTGTATTGAAAAGCGCTGTACCAATAAAGTTATTATTATTACTGTAGATGACACTAACACATCAATTCAAGGCCTTCTACTCTCTCTCTCTCTCTCTCTCTCTCAACTCAGCATGCCCCCCTGCCCCCACTCTCTCTCTTGACCCAGACATCAACCTGAACTCTCCCAACAAGGGCCTGGGCCCTGCAGGAGGAGCAGACCCTCTGACTGATGTCCCCGTGGAGGGCGGAGCCGTGGGGGTATCCTCCATCAACACGTTACCCCCGGGGCTCACAGAGGAGGAGGCTGAGGAGATCCGCTCTGAGCTAGTCAAGGTAGGGTTCTGTCTGCCGGTGTCTGTCGGCTGGAATCAATGTAGGCCTCGTAGGGTCAGAGGTCGTCGTGTTTATTGTCCCTGTGCTCTAATCTGATCACAACCCTTTTTGACTTGAGTTTGATTTACTAATAATCCCACAAACATTTGAGTGGAACTTTTTTTTGTTTCAGACAATGGTAATGTTCATAACTAGGTTTGGCCCAGCCAGTGGTTGACCGCTCTGCTGTGTTGCTGTCAGGTGGAAGAGGAGATCAGCACCCTGAGACAGGTGCTCCTGGCCAAAGAGAAGCATTCTGCTGATCTGAAGAGGAAGCTGGGGCTGAGCCCCCTCAACGAGCTCAAACAGAACCTCACCAAGGGATGGCAGGATGTCCAGACCTCTAATGCGTAAGTAGAAGATCCTTTAAAAAATTGAGACTTAAATTTTTTAAAATTTATCTGTAATATTCTTCTTCTTAGGTTGTTAAAATAACATCAATTTATCGCTTGCAGTAACGTCAGCCAATCGATTGTTCTAGCCGCTCTCTGCTGTTCCCTTCTATCCTTCTGGCCTGGTCAGGGCTTTTAGTGTAGACCGGAGTGGCCCTGTGAGTGCGGGTCCACAGCTGTTAGTACACTGAAGTGAACATCAAGGCAGATGTGCTCCGTAGGCTTTTACAATCACGTCCGTCTACTTCGACCTCTGACCCTACTCAAATATTAATTTTGCCGTTTATGATGACTCGTGCTGTAACTCTCTGTAATTTCAACGTTCGAACGGGGCCGTTCGTTGCGTCTATATAAGTAGCATGATTCAACTCCAATCAAAATGTTATTGGTCACGTACACATGGTTAGCAGATGTTAATGGTCACATACACATGGTTAGCAGATGTTAATGGTCACATACACATGGTTAGCAGATGTTAATGGTCACATACACATGGTTAGCAGATGTTAATGGTCACATACACATGGTTAGCAGATGTTAATGGTCACATACACATGGTTAGCAGATGTTAATGGTCACATACACATGGTTAGCAGATGTTAATGGTCACATACACATGGTTAGCAGATGTTAATGGTCACATACACATGGTTAGCAGATGTTAATGGTCACATACACATGGTTAGCAGATGTTAATGGTCACATACACATGGTTAGCAGATGTTAATGGTCACATACACATGGTTAGCAGATGTTATTGGTCACATACACATGGTTAGCAGATGTTATTGGATGCAGTAATGTTCTAGCGTATCATCCTAGCGTCTTTTAGATTTGAGTGAAGAAGCCATTTTTAAATCGAGGCTTCTTTTTAAATCCTGTTCAAAGTCTTACAATGACACAAATATTACCAAGTCAAAATGGGGGAGCAAAAACCTTTTATTTATTTATGTTGATGTTGATCGTGAAGGTGTATCAGTCAGCATCAGTGATGTGAAGTTTCTGAAGTAGCCTTAGGTAATGGATTCTCTTCCTCCTCCTCAAGATATAAATATTTAAATGAGCTGATGGTTTTTATCCAGAGAGACTTACAGTACAGTGTGGAATTGAACCCACAACCTTTTTAGCGTTGCTAGTGTCATGCTCTACCAACAGAGGACTCGCCAGATATATCTTAGCACGACAAAACCCTAAGTGTCTTGCATACTGAATGCCTGATTTCTACTGTCGTGCTGGCCTGGCTACGTTTATGGAGCCAATCTGGAAAGTTAGTGCTGAGCGATTTTAGTGCTTTTTTTTTAATGTTCAGTTTGACTATTTAAAAAAACATATATATATTATAATCATGGTTTTATATTCATTATTTAAAAAAAATAACAACTTTTAAATGCATTATGTGGTTTGAATGTTTTAACACAGAATCAAATAATGAAAGTCCCATGATGGTAGTTGACTGTCCATTACTCCTGATCACTTTACTAACCGTCATCCACTTTAAATATTTCAGTTATTGTGTCTATTACATTAGTTTTATTTTATTTGATGACTTTATATGATTTAGTTCCAAGTCATCTCATCTCTGTAGTGCTGCTGCTCACTATTTTAGTAGTTTTTTCAAAGTAATTAAGGTGTGATTTTATGACTGAACTATCAATCATTTAGATCATGTGTTTTCAGGTAGAGATACCTGGCCAAGTAACTGCTCTCCATCGCCCATTTTCTGTCTTTCTGTCTCTCTCTCTGTGTCTTTCTGTCTCTCTCTCTCTGTGTCTTTCTGTCTCTCTCTCTCTGTGTCTTTCTGTCTCTCTCTCTCTCTGTGTCTTTCTGTCTCTCTCTCTCTCTGTGTCTTTCTGTCTCTCTCTCTCTCTGTGTCTTTCTGTCTCTCTCTCTCTCTGTGTCTTTCTGTCTCTCTCTCTCTCTGTGTCTTTCTGTCTCTCTCTCTCTCTGTGTCTTTCTGTCTCTCTCTCTCTCTGTGTCTTTCTGTCTCTCTCTCTCTCTGTGTCTTTCTGTCTCTCTCTCTCTCTGTGTCTTTCTGTCTCTCTCTCTCTCTGTGTCTTTCTTTCTGAAAACATGTACAAAATAAATGGAATTAAAGTCATTTAACTAATTTCAGTCAATGAGTTTCTAAAAGAAAACCAAACTGAAATGTGGCTTAATGTTTCAACGCTATGAAAAGAACAAGGTGAACAGACATCTGAGTCAGAACGGCATGGTTTGGCCTTGTAGCGTGAATCAGACAGCCAGCCTGGCACAGTTCAGGGTCTGCAGTGTACCCTGGCTACTGTATCATTGTGGCCTTGTAGCGTGAATCAGACAGCCAGCACAGTGCTGAGCTGTACATCTCTAAGCCCGTCTGTGTTCTAGAACCACTGAAAAACTTGGCGAGTGGAATGAGAAAGTTTACCTCTCTCTCTCTCTCACCCTCAATGTCTATTTGAGAGCACCTGCCGTGGGCTACCAGGGTCTGCAGTGTACCCTGGCTACTGTATCGTTGTGGTCTTGATTCTATAACACTTGTCCTTTTGTGGGTTCCTCTGCCTGCTGCGTGTGTGTGTGAAAACTCACATTCCCATGATACCATCTGTTTTATATAAGCAAGTTTCTATTTATTTTTTTATAATACGGTCTAGTTTTAACTTGGCAGAAAGACGCAGGGTCTCCTAGTTATCCCGGTGCATTGGGTGTCGTCGTAACGAAGTTTTCCCACGTCAGTAGGCAGATATTGTTTCATCTTTTGCAGATAGAAATGTCACGAGTAGAGCTGACGTGATTCTTTTATTCTACATGTCAGAAGTTTGTTTTGTTCTACATAATATATTTCTATCGGTACATTCCACTAAGTTCTGCCTCTCTCTCTCTCTGCCTTTCTGTCTCTTTATCTCTGTCTTTGTCTCTTTCTCTCTGTCTTTCTCTCTTTCTCTCTGTCTTTCTGTCTCTTTCTCTCTCTCTCTGTCTTTCTGTCTCTTTCTCTCTCTCTTTCTCTCTGTCTTTCTGTCTCTTTCTCTCTCTCTCTCTGTCTTTCTGTCTCTTTCTCTCTGTCTTTCTCTCTTTCTCTCTGTCTTTCTGTCTCTTTCTCTCTCTCTCTGTCTTTCTGTCTCTTTCTCTCTCTCTCTCTCTCTGTCTTTCTGTCTCTTTCTCTCTCTCTCTCTCTCTGTCTTTCTGTCTCTTCCTCTCTCTCTCTCTGTCTTTCTGTCTCTTTCTCTCTCTCTGTCTTTCTGTCTCTTTCTCTCTCTCTCTGTCTTTCTCTCTGTCTTTCTCTGTCTTTCTGTCTCTCTCTCTCTGTCTTTCTCTGTCTTTCTGTCTCTCTCTCTCTGTCTTTCTGTCTCTTTCTCTCTCTCTTTCTCTCTGTCTTTCTGTCTCTTTCTCTCTCTCTCTCTGTCTTTCTGTCTTTCTCTCTGTCTTTCTCTCTTTCTCTCTGTCTTTCTGTCTCTTTCTCTCTCTCTCTGTCTTTCTGTCTCTTTCTCTCTCTCTCTCTCTCTGTCTTTCTGTCTCTTTCTCTCTCTCTCTCTCTCTGTCTTTCTGTCTCTTCCTCTCTCTCTCTCTGTCTTTCTGTCTCTTTCTCTCTCTCTCTGTCTTTCTGTCTCTTTCTCTCTCTCTCTCTGTCTTTCTGTCTCTTCCTCTCTCTCTCTCTGTCTTTCTGTCTCTTTCTCTCTCTCTCTCTGTCTTTCTGTCTCTTCCTCTCTCTCTCTCTGTCTTTCTGTCTCTTTCTCTCTCTCTCTCTGTCTGTCTCTCTCTTTCTCTCTCTCTCTCTGCCATGCTTTAACGTGCCGCTGTTGGTTTGCCAAAGAGTTGCTGTCTATCCTCGACTAACCCCGTATAGTCCCTTCTGTCAGACTAGATCTCTTCTGCTTGGGGAAACTTCAAAGCCTGCTGTATGAGACTTGGGAAATGGCTTGTACTGAGGGAGCTCAAGCTCTAGATCCATCTCTTTTCCCTTTTGGATCGGTGGCTAACTGGCAATGACTCTGTCTCTCTTCTTCTATCACTTCCTGTTTCCCTGTGCTGTATTTCCTGTTAACAACCAGGATGTCACCTTGCTTTAAGGTGACATCGTCATTCCCACTTCCTCTGAACCAACAACTTAATATCTCTGATAGTTTTATAACTAGGTTTGGTCGCTCTCCCGATGTTCATAACATCCTTCTCTCGTCCTGGTATTGAAGGTATTACTGGCTTAGTCCATGAGGGGGCGCCAAACAACCAAAATGCCCATTGGGTGTCAATTATCAGAATGCAAAAACAAAATTTAACACGAGTAGTGGCAAATTTACATGAAGGCTGCTAGATGAATATGCCAATGACCGCAAACTAAAATAAACAAATTGCAAAAACAGGAAATCCCATCTACATATATAGGCGGGAGTTACCGAATGTCATTTGTGGTGAGTTTGGATATTTACAAGCGAATGGGAACGAGAGACATTGTGCATAATGAACAACGTTTTGAAGCATGCTTGGCTGAAGGAAGAACAGCACTGGCTCTGGAGCAGCATGTGAACACACTGTCTTTGTGGAGTCTGGAGTAGCTAGGGCAACGGGCCTACCTGCTCTGCTCTGAGAAGGGGGAGGAGACAGGCCGAGAAGGGGGAGGAGAGAAAAAATGCAAAGAAATCAAGATGGTGGCAGCTGTACAAATAACTAATCCAAAGGACTTTGACTTCTCAGACACGGCAGCAAGTTAACACTGATGCCCAGTCACCTTTTTTAATTCAGCACCGTAACACGACACCTATGTTTAAGTTGCTAGGTAACACTGATGCCCTGTCACCTTTTTTAATTCAGCACCGTAACACGACACCTATGTTTAAGTTGCTAGGTAACACTGATGCCCTGTCACCTTTTTTAATTCAGCACCGTAACACGACACCTATGTTTAAGTTGCTAGGTAACACTGATGCCCTGTCACCTTTTTTAATTCAGCACCGTAACACGACACCTATGTTTAAGTTGCTAGGTAACACTGATGCCCTGTCACCTTTTTTAATTCAGCACCGTAACACGACACCTATGTTTAAGTTGCTAGGTAACACTGATGCCCTGTCACCTTTTTTAATTCAGCACCGTAACACGACACCTATGTTTAAGTTGCTAGGTAACACTGATGCCCTGTCACCTTTTTTAATTCAGCACCGTAACACGACACCTATGTTTAAGTTGCTAGGTAACACTGATGCCCTGTCACCTTTTTTAATTCAGCACCGTAACACGACACCTATGTTTAAGTTGCTAGGTAACACTGATGCCCTGTCACCTTTTTTAATTCAGCACCGTAACACGACACCTATGTTTAAGTTGCTAGGTAACACTGATGCCCAGTCACCTGTTTTTTAATTCAGCACCGTAACACGACACCTATGTTTAAGTTGCTAGGTAACACTGATGCCCTGTCACCTGTTTTAATTCAGCACCGTAACACGACACCTATGTTTAAGTTGCTAGGTAACACTGATGCCCTGTCACCTTTTTTAATTCAGCACCGTAACACGACACCTATGTTTAAGTTGCTAGGTAACACTGATGCCCTGTCACCTTTTTTAATTCAGCACCGTAACACGACACCTATGTTTAAGTTGCCAGGTAACACAGAATTCCATTTAATTTTTTTGACAGCATAGAAATATCTTGCTGTGTTTTTGTAAACGTAGATTTAAAATGCTTATTGTAATTTCTGCTAGGCATCAGACTAATTTTGTGCTTCAGTTGCACTTCTCCACTCGGATGAGAATTCACCAACAGGCATTCTATCAGCAGAGAACACTCTGATGTGGAGCTACTGTTCTTCATCATTCTATCAGCAGACAGCACTCTGACTGATGTGGAGCTACTGTTCTCCATCATTCTATCAGCAGACAGCACTCTGACTGTGTAGCTACTGTTCTCCATCATCCTATCAGCAGACAGCACTCTGACTGATGTGGAGCTACTGTTCTCCATCATTCTATCAGCAGACAGCTCTCTGACTGATGTGTAGCTACTGTTCTCCATCATTCTATCAGCAGACAGCACTCTGACTGTGTAGCTACTGTTCTCCATCATCCTATCAGCAGACAGACTGATGTGGAGCTACTGTTCTCCATCATTCTATCAGCAGACAGCTCTCTGATGTGGAGCTACTGTTCTCCATCATTCTATCAGCAGACAGCACTCAGACTGATGTGGAGCTACTGTTCTCCATCATTCTATCAGTAGACAGCACTCTGACTGATGTGGAGCTACTGTTCTCCATCATTCTATCAGCAGACAGCACTGACTGATGTGGAGCTACTGTTCTCCATCATTCTATCAGCAGACAGACTGATGTGGAGCTACTGTTCTCCATCATTCTATCAGTAGACAGCACTCTGACTGATGTGGAGCTACTGTTCTCCATCATTCTATCAGTAGACAGCACTCTGACTGATGTGGAGCTACTGTTCTCCATCATTCTATCAGTAGACAGCACTCTGACTGATGTGGAGCTACTGTTCTCCATCATTCTATCAGCAGACAGCACTCTGACTGATGTGGAGCTACTGTTCTCCATCATTCTATCAGCAGACAGCACTGACTGATGTGGAGCTACTGTTCTCCATCATTCTATCAGTAGACAGCACTCTGACTGATGTGGAGCTACTGTTCTCCATCATTCTATCAGCAGACAGCACTCTGACTGATGTGGAGCTACTGTTCTCCATCATTCTATCAGCAGACAGCACTCTGACTGATGTGGAGCTACTGTTCTCCATCATTCTATAAGCAGACAGCACTCTGACTGTGTAGCTACTGTTCTCCATCATTCTATCAGCAGACAGCACTCTGACTGATGTGGAGCTACTGTTCTCCATCATTCTATCAGCAGACAGCACTCTGATGTGGAGCTACTGTTCTCCATCATTCTATCAGTAGACAGACTGATGTGGAGCTACTGTTCTCCATCATTCTATCAGCAGACAGCACTCTGACTGATGTGGAGCTACTGTTCTCCATCATTCTATCAGTAGACAGCACTCTGACTGATGTGGAGCTACTGTTCTCCATCATTCTATCAGTAGACAGCTCTCTGACTGATGTGGAGCTACTGTTCTCCATCATTCTATAAGCAGACAGCACTCTGATGGGGAGCTACTGTTCTCCATCATTCTATCAGCAGACAGCTCTCTGACTGATGTGGAGCTACTGTTCTCCATCATTCTATCAGCAGACAGACTGATGTGGAGCTACTGTTCTCCATCATTCTATCAGTAGACAGCACTGACTGATGTGGAGCTACTGTTCTCCATCATTCTATCAGTAGACAGCACTCTGACTGATGTGGAGCTACTGTTCTCCATCATTCTATCAGTAGACAGCACTCTGACTGATGTGGAGCTACTGTTCTCCATCATTCTATCAGTAGACAGCTCTCTGACTGATGTGGAGCTACTGTTCTCCATCATTCTATCAGTAGACAGCACTGACTGATGTGGAGCTACTGTTCTCCATCATTCTATCAGCAGACAGCACTCTGACTGATGTGGAGCTACTGTTCTCCATCATTCTATCAGTAGACAGCACTCTGACTGATGTGGAGCTACTGTTCTCCATCATTCTATCAGCAGACAGCACTCTGACTGATGTGGAGCTACTGTTCTCCATCATTCTATCAGTAGACAGCACTGACTGATGTGGAGCTACTGTTCTCCATCATTCTATCAGCAGACAGCACTGACTGATGTGGAGCTACTGTTCTCCATCATTCTATCAGCAGACAGACTGATGTGGAGCTACTGTTCTCCATCATTCTATCAGCAGACAGACTGATGTGGAGCTACTGTTCTCCATCATTCTATCAGCAGACAGCACTCTGACTGATGTGGAGCTACTGTTCTCCATCATTCTATCAGCAGACAGACTGATGTGGAGCTACTGTTCTCCATCATTCTATCAGCAGACAGCTCTCTGACCCGACGTGGAGCTACTGTTCTCCATCATTCTATCAGTAGACAGCACTCTGACTGATGTGGAGCTACTGTTCTCCATCATTCTATCAGCAGACAGACTGATGTGGAGCTACTGTTCTCCATCATTCTATCAGTAGACAGCTCTCTGACTGATGTGGAGCTACTGTTCTCCATCATTCTATCAGTAGACAGCACTGACTGATGTGGAGCTACTGTTCTCCATCATTCTATCAGTAGACAGCACTCTGACTGATGTGGAGCTACTGTTCTCCATCATTCTATCAGTAGACAGCACTGACTGATGTGGAGCTACTGTTCTCCATCATTCTATCAGTAGACAGCACTCTGACTGATGTGGAGCTACTGTTCTCCATCATTCTATCAGTAGACAGCACTCTGACTGATGTGGAGCTACTGTTCTCCATCATTCTATCAGCAGACAGACTGATGTGGAGCTACTGTTCTCCATCATTCTATCAGCAGACAGACTGATGTGGAGCTACTGTTCTCCATCATTCTATCAGCAGACAGCACTCTGATGTGGAGCTACTGTTCTCCATCATTCTATCAGCAGACAGACTGATGTGGAGCTACTGTTCTCCATCATTCTATCAGCAGACAGCACTCTGATGTGGAGCTACTGTTCTCCATCATTCTATCAGCAGACAGCACTCTGACTGACGTGGAGGTACTGTTTTTCAGTGTAGCCAGACTACTTTTGGTAAAAATGCCAGATTAGGATTACATTGTTTCTACGATAAACATTAAAAAAAATATGTCCATGCATAATATTAGCTAAAAAAAGATATATAAAACTTGCTTTTTCATTGTAATCTCATTTACTTGTGTGACGAGCAGCCAAATAGTGTCACAAATGAAGCTGTTTTCTGCCGAATGTGATCACTCTCTATTGAAGCAACAAAAAACCCCACTGACTTTCAATATGAAACGCGACCCCTGTCAATACACAGCTGGACTTCCATGTTCCCGCTTTCTCCCGTTGTGCTAGTTACAAGCAAACACACTGTTCTGGGGGAACTACGATAAACTGCCATAATGTGGACCGAAGGAATAAAGAATTCCGTCTGGGTTTTTTTTTTCTCCTAATGTATCGCACAAGTCAACTGCATGTATTTTGAGTTAAAATAGCTACAAATATAACAATATATTGAGGATGTTGGAGAGAAAAAAAGCATTTTTGCGTGGCTATTTCCATATAGCCAAGTATAGATTTCAAGCCTGGTTCTAACTCCCTTCTCTTAGTTTGGTGGTTGGTTTTTCACGCTTAAAACGAGGGTAACTGAAATACATGGGGGAATGACGTTTTCCCCATCTTTCACTATACATTTCATTATATCCTACATCTCTGCGTTAAGGTAGTGAAACTACCACATCCGCCGTTGCTGCAGAAAATTATATTGTCTGGGGTTGGGCTGAAGGCCTACATGAAGACACGGTGCTTATTTGTCAGCTGTCTTACACTGTTACGCTGTCCTTTCAGGGCATATATATCACACACACACACACAGAGCAGAGTTTCTCCACCAGGCAAACAGCCCAGACCCACCACAGGATTGTGTGGGAGAGGAGAGGAGAGGAGAGGAGAGGGGAGGATTGGAATGTGAGACAGACTGAAAGAGAGCTGGACTGATAAACGACCATGGGCAGCGAGAGGGAGAGACGACGGTGGGCTAGCCCCCAAAAAACGGTTGTCTTGCTTGATCAGTCACGTGGCTCGGGGGGAGTCGTCAGTCGCGCGGCTCGGGGGGAGTCGTCAGTCGCGCGGCTCGGGGGGAGTCGTCAGTCGCGCGGCTCTTGGGGAGTCGTCAGTCACGCGGCTCGGGGGGAGTCGTCAGTCGCGCGGCTCGGGGGGAGTCGTCAGTCGCGCGGCTCGGGGGGAGTCGTCAGTCGCGCGGCTCGGGGGGAGTCGTCAGTCGCGCGGCTCGGGGGGAGTCGTCAGTCGCGCGGCTCGGGGGGAGTCGTCAGTCGCGCGGCTCGGAGTGAGGATGTAGAATTTTATTTCCAACATTAGGGCTTTGTCCTTAAACAAGTGAAATCCGCTTCGTGTTTTTGTTTCTTTGCCACGATACTAACGAGTGTCGCCATACTGGTATGGTCCTGGGCCCTAGAAGACGGGTCATTTTATTTGGTGTTGCGTGGGAGATCTCTTAATTGGGTCTAGACAGAATCATCAGTGTATCAGTGTTTTTACAGGTGCATTTAAAAAAAAAAAGTCAAATTTTTTTTTTGTCAGACTACAGCTACAGCAATGCTTGTTACGTATTTAATTTACCATTGTAGACAGCAGAACTAAAGCCACATCCTCCTTTCCCATGCAGGTGATTGTACTGACAGACATCTATCTATATGTGTTTACATTACACTACCAATGATGTTCAGACACTGTGTATGGGGTTGTGCTCAACGAAGGACTAATCCAATAGGTTCTAATGCTTGACACATGTAGTCCATTTATGTTTATGCAAAGTATTACAAAGAGTTTATTTAAAAATATATATATATCACTAAAAAACACAGGAGATGTGACTGCCAACTACGCCCAAGCTTGAGGAAGGTGTTGTGTTGGGTCCTTAACCCTCTAACGCAGGGTTAACAAAGATCATGTTGCCCCACCTGGGTTGCTTTATTGCCCCCCCCCCCCCAGCGCGACACAGCTGATTTCAAATCATCAAAAGCTTGATGTCGTGTTTATTTGAATCAGCTGTGTAGCGCTAGGGCAACAACCCAGAACGTGCACCCAGAGAGGGGACCGAGTTTTGAGAGAAACCCAGCTGTAATAAAACCGTAGAAATTCAGTATTTGACACTTCTGTAACTTTCCAAAGACTGATGCATTGTCGTAGGGTTACTATTGTTCAGTACATGCACTATTTTTGGACTGTCTGTTATATTTGTGTGTGTGTGTGTGTAGAAGGGTTCTAGTTATGTTAACTTTTTTTAAAGTCTCTAACTTGCTCTTTCCTCCCTCTGTAAGAAGTCAGTTAGTCATTTCATTGTCCTACTGTTTGTCCGTAGATATCTTACAGCGTCTGCAACTTTGGATGAAATTGCCCGATCTGAAGCGTGAGTTGATCTAATAACTATTTTTAATTTTAGTTTTGCCTGAGTTGCATTTTGTTTCGGCAAGGGGGAGGGGCTTCTGACTGTTCATGCTGTTTGCCTGGAGGGGGGAGGGGCTTCTGACTGTTCATGCTGTTTGCCTGTAGGGGGGAGGGGCTTCTGTTCATGCTGTTTGATTTGAGGGGGGAGGGGCTTCTGACTGTTCATGCTGTTTGATTTGAGGGGGGAGGGGCTTCTGACTGTTCATGCTGTTTGATTGGAGGGGGGAGGGGCTTCTGACTGTTCATGCTGTTTGATTGGAGGGGGGAGGGGCTTCTGACTGTTCATGCTGTTTGCCTGGAGGGGGGAGGGGCTTCTGACTGTTCATGCTGTTTGCCTGGAGGGGGGGGGGGGGGGGGGGCTTCTGATTGTTCCTGCCTCTTCTGTTTGGCTGGTGGTATTTGGATGGCCCTGCACACGACCACCTTCACCTAAATCATGTGAGCTTGTGTGGGGCAACAACAACAACAACAACAACAATGGGTATCGCTGTGGGTTATTTGAGGCTGGTTTTTAGTGAGACTGGGGTGCCTGCCCCCCTAGTCTAGCTGAATGTACATGCTTTTGTCTTGGTCATCACATCTCCTGGGGGAACCTCTGACCCGCTGTGTAACAAAGTGTAACAACATGTCATTTAATTGATTTATCCACCAACTGCATAGTTTCTCCAACTGTCTTCTCAGTATTATCATACAGTTATCAATACCATTTTTGCATTGGTCAGTCTGAATTTTCTGGGATAAAGATGAGAGGACTTAGACATACAGACTTGTGTACTGAACGGATAGCTATAGTAAGATATGATTAATCGATCAGGGGTGACTTAACTTTTGACGCCGTGCTAGAGGCGATCACCTGCTTGTGTGAGGCCTGTACAGGGGTGGCACCAACACGCAGAGGGCTGTGGTGGGGTTATAAAATACTATGGGCAGGAATGTGTTCCGATCCATTGTGGGACGTCTTGTTTAGAAGCCTGCGGTGGATGGTTCTATAAAGACTCAGTGTGGGATTTAAGCACAGTGATGTCTGGGTAGTTTCCTCCTTTAGGTTGGTACTGCAATACTAATGGGTCTAAATTCTTCTGTCTGATTTATTATTATTATAATTAAACATTTTCTGTTTAAAAAAATCTGAAATAAGCCTGAAATGCCCCGTTTGAAAGATCAGAGATTAGTTTAAGCTGTTTTGTGCAATACCTGATCTCTTTAACACTCCTCCTCACCCTACTGGGTCGGTAGTCCTCCTCACACTACTGGTTTGGTAGTCCTCCTCACCCCCTACTGGGTTGGTAGTCCTCCTCACCCTACTGGGTTGGTAGTCCTCCTCACCCTACTGGTTTGGTAGTCCTCCTCACCCCCTACTGGGTTGGTAGTCCTCCTCACCCCCCACTGGGTTGGTAGTCCTCCTCACCCCCTACTGGGTTGGTAGTCCTCCTCACCCCCTACTGGGTTGGTAGTCCTCCTCACCCCCTACTGGGTTGGTAGTCCTCCTCACCCTACTGGTTTGGTAGTCCTCCTCACCCCCTACTGGGTTGGTAGTCCTCCTCACCCTACTGGGTTGGTAGTCCTCCTCACCCCCCACTGGGTTGGTAGTCCTCCTCACCCCCCACTGGGTTGGTAGTCCTCCTCACCCCCTACTGGGTTGGTAGTCCTCCTCACCCCCCACTGGGTTGGTAGTCCTCCTCACCCCCTACTGGGTTGGTAGTCCTCCTCACCCCCCACTGGGTTGGTTGTCCTCCTCACCCCCCACTGGGTTGGTAGTCCTCCTCACCCCCTACTGGGTTGGTAGTCCTCCTCAACCTACTGGGTTGGTAGTCCTCCTCACCCCCTACTGGGTTGGTAGTCCTCCTCACCCCCCACTGGGTTGGTAGTCCTCCTCACCCCCCACTGGGTTGGTAGTCCTCCTCACCCCCTACTGGGTTGGTAGTCCTCCTCACCCCCCACTGGGTTGGTAGTCCTCCTCACCCCCTACTGGGTTGGTAGTCCTCCTCACCCCCTACTGGGTTGGTTGTCCTCCTCACCCCCTACTGGGTTGGTAGTCCTCCTCACCCCCTACTGGGTTGGTTGTCCTCCTCACACTACTTTTAAAAAATGTTCTTTCATCAGAATTTATTTGTAGATCTTTGTCACGGTTTGGATAGGAACTCTTGCTAATTCCTCAGTATTTCTGGAGTGTTTTCCTCAGTATTTCGGCATACTTGTTTTTCTGCTCTTGTCTGTCAGACTTACTAACCCCTTAGTGGCAAATAATCTTCCCTCTGCTTGCGACAGAGGCGTAATCTATTCTAAACCGAGTCCTGTTTTCGATATGTTTTCAATCATGTTCTAATGATATTTATATTTAGTGTATCTATCCTCTCCCGCCAGGTACAAGAAGACTCAGGAGACCCTGTCTGTGGCGGGACAGAAGACCACTGCTGCCTTCTCCACCATGGGAACTGCCCTCAGCAGGAAACTGGGAGACATGAGGTACAGACCAAGACTCAAAATGGCCGCCCTCAATCCCTTTCTGTAGAGCAAGTTCGGACAACCGCGAAGTTGTCAAACCTAGACGTGTCATCTCAGTCCTCTTTTCCCATTAGGTTGTATAAGTTGATTTGGTGAGGCCACAACAATCCTCTTTCTGGTGAGAGCTAGTCCCGCCTCCCTAATCTAGAACACCTGATTCGGCTGCACACCTGGGGCCTCATTTATAACCGTTGGGTCAATTTGACACTCAATATCTGCGTGCTTCACTTCATGAAAAGACTGCGCACAAATATTGATTTATAATATACAGTGTATATATCCTGTTATGAGTCAGACCTGTCGTTAAACTGTGCGTGTGTCAACGAGCGTTGTCACGCTGCCTGGAAACGCCCATCATTCACCTTTTTACGACCTGCTCAATCGTGTCGTTTTTAGATTTTTATGGAAATTATGGAAATTAGGCCAAGACCCTAAAGGAAATGGTGAACGTGATTAAATGTCTTTGGAGGTGTTTGGCAGGGCGTTTTCCTTTGCAGTTACGTTTGTTTGTACCTGACCGTTTTTCTGAAAGACGACAACGATTTGCAAATTTGTTGTGGCCCTGTAAACATTACAAACTTTTTTTTTTTTGTTTTTTTTCCTTGAACAGAAATAAGCTGCCCTCCCCACAAATTCTATAACGTTGTCTGCTCCGGCGGGGGGGGGGGGGGGGGACATATTATTATTATATTTATTATTATTATTATTATTATTATTATTATTATTATATTTAGGTTTTTATAAAAATATTAATTGTCATATATTCCTGCAGAAGGCCTACTGTTGCTTTCTGGGAATGTAATGATTCAAACACTAGACACTGAATGTAATGTAATGATTCAAACACTAGACACTGAATGTAATGTAATGATTCAAACACTAGACACTGTGCGTGCTCCTGGTCTAAAGGTTTGTGGGAGGATAAGCACATGCTCACGTCAAGCTACGATTTTATAAATGCAAACTTTTTTTGTGAAAACCGTTGTGGCATATTTTGTGCGTATGCAACATTTATGAATGAGGCTCCCAGGCCCTTGATTAGCTGCAACATTTATGAATGAGGCCCCCAGGCCCTTGATTAGCTGCAACATTTATAAATGAGGCCCCCGGGCCCTTGATTAGCTGCAACATTTATGAATGAGGCCCCCAGGCCCTTGATTAGCTGCAACATTTATAAATGAGGCCCCCGGGCCCTTGATTAGCTGCAGTGTTTGAATGAGGCCCCCCAGGACCTTGATTAGCTGCAGTGTTTGAATGAGGCCCCCCAGGACCTTGATTAGCTGCAGTGTTTGAATGAGGCCCCCCAGGACCTTGATTAGCTGCAGTGATTGAATGAGGCCCCAGGGCCCTTGATACATTTATGAATGAGGCTCCAGGGACCTTGATTAGCTGCAACATTTATGAATGAGGCCCCCAGGACCTTGATTAGCTGGAACATTTATGAATGAGGCCCCCAGGCCCTTGATTAGCTGCAACATTTATGAATGAGGCCCCCAGGACCTTGATTAGCTGCAACATTTATGAATGAGGCCCCCAGGACCTTGATTAGCTGCAACATTTATGAATGAGGCCCCCAGGCCCTTGATTAGCTGGAACATTTATGAATGAGGCTCCAGGGACCTTGATTAGCTGCAACATTTATGAATGAGGCCCCCAGGACCTTGATTAGCTGCAACATTTATGAATGAGGCCCCCAGGACCTTGATTAGCTGCAACATTTATGAATGAGGCCCCCAGGCCCTTGATTAGCTGGAACATTTCTGAATGAGGCTCCAGGGACCTTGATTAGCTGCAACATTTATGAATGAGGCCCCCAGGACCTTGATTAGCTGCAACATTTATGAATGAGGCTCCCCGGGCCCTTGATGAGCCAGTAGTTTTCCAGGAGGAGTGTTTGGCAGCTCTGATGTAGAAAACACTATCTGCGTTTACTCTCCTGGAAGACTTCTGAAGTAGACACTGTAGAATTTACACTAACCCCCCCCCCACCACCCTCCCAGACTTGACTCATAACCACCTTTGCCTACAGTCAATTCCACTTGGTTGCTCCAACTTCAACTAACCATGGAGGACCATGCTTTTTTACAGCCATGTTATAGATGTCTTGTAATCGAACCAAATGTCTGAAGGCCTTTTTTTAACATATGGTTTGATTAAACACTTTTAATAATTTGTTGTAAATAATCCATCCATCCATTCATCCATCACCCTCGTAACATATTATCTCTAGTGTCTACGACATCTCAGAATATGTCTACTAACATTCACTATTAATTATTATTATTAATTATTATTATTAACGTTGTCCAAGTCCACGTCGACGTGTGTGTCATCGCCCTCTCCTTGTTTCCCTGTTTCTGGATCCATTACTCTGGCCTTCCAACAATACTCCCTTCCTGCTTTGATCCATTACTCTGGCCTTGCAACAATACTCCCTTCCTGCTTTGCTCCATTACTCTGGCCTTGCAACAATACTCCCTTCCTGCTTTGATCCATTACTCTGGCCTTGCAACAATACTCCCTTCCTGCTTTGCTCCATTACTCTGGCCTTGCAACAATACTCCCTTCCTGCTTTGCTCCATTACTCTGGCCTTGCAACAATACTCCCTTCCTGCTTTGCTCCATTACTCTGGCCTTGCAGCAATACTCCCTTCCTGCTTTGCTCCATTACTCTGGCCTTGCAACAATACTCCCTTCCTGCTTTGCTCCATTACTCTGGCCTTGCAACAATACTCCCTTCCTGCTTTGCTCCATTACTCTGGCCTTGCAACAATACTCCCTTCCTGCTTTGCTCCATTACTCTGGCCTTGCAACAATACTCCCTTCCTGCTTTGCTCCATTACTCTGGCCTTGCAGCAATACTCCCTTCCTGCTTTGCTCCATTACTCTGGCCTTGCAACAATACTCCCTTCCTGCTTTGCTCCATTACTCTGGCCTTGCAACAATACTCCCTTCCTGCTTTGATCCATTACTCTGGCCTTGCAACAATACTCCCTTCCTGCTTTGCTCCATTACTCTGGCCTTGCAACAATACTCCCTTCCTGCTTTGCTCCATTACTCTGGCCTTGCAACAATACTCCCTTCCTGCTTTGATCCATTACTCTGGCCTTGCAACAATACTCCCTTCCTGCTTTGATCCATTACTCTGGCCTTGCAACAATACTCCCTTCCTGCTTTGATCCATTACTCTGGCCTTGCAACAATACTCCCTTCCTGCTTTGCTCCATTACTCTGGCCTTGCAACAATACTCCCTTCCTGCTTTGATCCATTACTCTGGCCTTGCAACAATACTACCTTCCTGCTTTGATCCATTACTCTGGCCTTGCAACAATACTCCCTTCCTGCTTTGATCCATTACTCTGGCCTTGCAACAATACTCCCTTCCTGCTTTGATCCATTACTCTGGCCTTGCAACAATATTCCCTTCCTGCTTTGATCCATTACTCTGGCCTTGCAACAATACTCCCTTCCTGCTTTGCTCCATTACTCTGGCCTTGCAACAATACTTCCTTCCTGCTTTGCTCCATTACTCTGGCCTTGCAACAATACTCCCTTCCTGCTTTGCTCCATTACTCTGGCCTTGCAACAATACTCCCTTCCTGCTTTGCTCCATTACTCTGGCCTTGCAACAATACTCCCTTCCTGCTTTGCTCCGTATCGATGTGCCGCAACAACTCCTTGTTCCTTGTTCTTTTGGAGTTTTTTTTTTTATCCCGTTGTTTTTGTTATCGTCTTTCATTTTCATCTAGCGTTATCCCATGATCCAAGTCTGAATTAGACCAGACTATAGGTCTGTACACTCCCTACAGCAGGGTTGCAGAACATGGGACCCTGGTGTTCAATGCAATGCCATCTATCATGTCCCCATCACCATCATTGCTACCAGGTTTGAAAAAATTCAATTAAAAAAAATGGCTGACTTGTGCATTTCAATGAGGTTTTCTTGACTTCTTAAATTATTTCAATATCTGCTAGTGTCCCAAATGCCAACTTTTCCCCTATATAGCCCTATGGTCTAAAGTAGTGCACTATGTAGGGAATAGGGTTCCATAGGGCTCTGGTCTAAAGTAGTGCACTATATAGGGAATAGGGTGCCATGCCATTTGGGACCTACCCTCTGAAAGCAGCCCCTTTTGTTAAATAGGCTAGCTCTGCTCAGCTCGTTGCTTCTTGTGCCTCACCCTGTGTTTTTTTGTTTCTCTTGTTTTTTTTAATTGCTGCGTCTGGTCTTCAGAGCGCTGCCGTTCTCTAACTCCTTTAGGTAAGACCTACTCTGTGCTGCTGGAACAATCCACTTTACCGACTTCCATCAATTACTATGATCACTTACCTAGAGGTCCTGACTGTTTAATACAGCTATAGTCTTTATGCTGCCGCTCTGCTTTCTCAAATCAAAATGGATTTGTTCACAGGCGCCGAATACAACGGGTGTAGACTTAGTGACTAGTCATCAGGATAGATAATAATAAGGTATTTGAGGTAGATATGTACATGAAGGCAGGGTAAAGTGACTAGACATCAGGATAGATAATAATAAGGTATTTGAGGTAGATATGTACATGAAGGCAGGGTAAAGTGACTAGACATCAGGATAGATAATAATAAGGTATTTGAGGTAGATATGTACATGAAGGCAGGGTAAAGTGACTAGGCATCAGGATAGATAATAATAATAAGGTATTAGAGGTAGATATGTACATGAAGGCAGGGTAAAGTGACTAGGCATCAGGATAGATAATAATAAGGTATTTGAGGTAGATATGTACATGAAGGCAGGGTAAAGTGACACCAGGATAGATGATAATAAGGTATTAGAGGTAGATATGTACATGAAGGCAGGGTAAAGTGACACCAGGATAGATAATAATAAGGTATTTGAGGTAGATATGTACATGAAGGCAGGGTAAAGTGACTAGACATCAGGATAGATAATAATGAGGTAGATATGTACATGAAGGCAGGGTAAAGTGACTAGACATCAGGATAGATAATAATAAGGTATTTGAGGTAGATATGTACATGAAGGCAGGGTAAAGTGACATCAGGATAGATAATAATAAGTTATTTGAGGTAGATATGTACATGAAGGCAGGGTAAAGTGACATCAGGATAGATAATAATAAGGTATTTGAGGTAGATATGTACATGAAGGCAGGGTAAAGTGACATCAGGATAGAT
This sequence comes from Oncorhynchus mykiss, assembly GCF_013265735.2. Classification (NCBI taxonomy): domain Eukaryota; kingdom Metazoa; phylum Chordata; class Actinopteri; order Salmoniformes; family Salmonidae; genus Oncorhynchus; species Oncorhynchus mykiss. The sequence continues at coordinate 73,791,390 of NC_048580.1, read as the reverse complement.
AATAATAAGGTATTAGAGGTAGATATGTACATGAAGGCAGGGTAAAGTGACTAGACATCAGGATAGATAATAATAAGGTATTAGAGGTAGATATGTACATGAAGGCAGGGTAAAGTGACATCAGGATAGATAATAATAAGGTATTAGAGGTAGATATGTACATGAAGGCAGGGTAAAGTGACACCAGGATAGATGATAATAAGGTATTAGAGGTAGATATGTACATGAAGGCAGGGTAAAGTGACACCAGGATAGATGAGAGTAAAATAAAGAACAGAGTAGCAGCGGAGTGTGTTTATACCCAAAGAATTCAGGCTGTACTGGATGCAAAAGGGGTGTCCGACCCAGTACTAGATGAGTGTACCTAATAAACTGGCCGCTGAGTTCACGGTCTTGTGAGTGTGCAGAGAGTCTGGGTAACCAATGAACTATTCAGCAGTGTTCTGACTATTTAACTTCTACCCCCCCTAGCCATAAGATTGTAATCCCAGAGCCGATGCTCTGGTACCATTTTAGTTGGCATTTTCTTTGAAAGATAAATTTTTGTTCCCCTTCAGGTTATAATTTAATTAATGACTTTATTATTTAAGAGGAGTTCAGTTCATATAAATTAATTCCCTGCATATTTGAATGATTAATTACCGGAGTGGCCTGAGGCACCTGCATCTCGGTGCAAGAGGCGTCGACCTACAGTCCCTGGTTAGAATCCAGGCTGTATCACATCTGGCGCCGTGATCGGGAGTCCCATAGGGCGGCGCGCAATTGGCCCAGCGTCGTCCGGGTTTGGCCGGGGGGTAGTCCGTCCATTGTAAATAATAATTTGTTATTTTAACTGACTTGCCTAGTTAAAATAAATTTAAAAAATGATTAACCTGCAGTACCACCAGATACCACCAGATGGCAGTATCCTCTTTGCACTGACTTGACTTGACTGCAGTCCCACTGTGACCATGTTCCCCTGTGTGTGTGTGTGTGACTGCTCCAGTGGTGGGCCTGGCTTTGGGCCTGGCTTTGGGCCTGCCTCGTTGCTTTAATTAACCCTCTCCTCCGCTTGCGTCCTAACGCTCTCACTTCTTTGTCTCCCTCCTTTTTAACGCTTACAAAGTAGCAACTACTCCATCCGCCATTCGATAAGTATGCCAGCGATGAGGTAAATTAGCTCACACTTTCTTTTTTTTTATCACTTTTAAGTGTCATTATGATATTTTAGTGGTTTTAGAGTAACAACTGTTGTGGTCTTGTTTGTAATTTATTTTTTATATGGTCTTTTTTGAATTTCCCATATACAATATAATGATACAGCACAGCCTTGGTAAAATACCTAGTGGAAACATTGGGTGTTTTAAGTGCTGGCTCTAACTAAATGAAAATACTCAGCTTGACTTTGATATCCTGTCTGTATGCTTTTCCCCTGTGGATATAGCTCATATATATATATATACATACATACATATACATATACATATACACACACACACACACACACACACACACAGTGCCTTGCGAAAGTATTCGGCCCCCTTGAACTTTGCAACCTTTTGCCACATTTCAGGCTTCAAACATAAAGATATAAAACTGTATTTTTTTTGTGAAGAATCAACAACAAGTGGGACACAATCATGAAGTGGAACGACATTTATTGGATATTTAAAACTTTCAAAAACTGAAAAATTGGCCGTGCAAAATTATTCAGCCCCCTTAAGTTAATACTTTGTAGCGCCACCTTTTGCTGCGATTACAGCTGTAAGTCGCTTGGGGTATGTCTCTATCAGTTTTGCACATCGAGAGACTGACATTTAAAAAAAAAAATTATATATATCTCAATACACATCATATGACTGGTAACTCAATGTAAATCAACTCCACTAAGAATATGCCCTGATGATGCATGGAACCTGTCATCTCCCAGAGGTAGCCCTGGGTAAGGGTGTCTGGCAGTGGACAATAAAAATGGAGGTTACCTCTTACGTTTGTCGTGCACCCTAACCCCTAACCCCTAACGGGAGAGGATCGTTATTTCATTTTGTTTTGAGTCCGGTGTTTTATATTCATTCTATGATCTTCCCCATGTGCTCATTTTGTAGAAAGTTTTTGTTGTTGTTGCTTGACTTTTTTGTAATATATTATCTGTTTTTTAGTAATATATTATCTGTTTTTTAGTAATATATTATCTGTTTTTCAGTAATATATTATCTGTTTTTCAGTAATATATTATCTGTTTTTTAGTAATATATTATCTGTTTTTCAGTAATATATTATCTGTTTTTCAGTAATATATTATCTGTTTTTCAGTAATATATTATCTGTTTTTTAGTAATATATTATCTGTTTTTTAGTAATATATTATCTGTTTTTTAGTAATATATTATATCTGTGTGTTTTTATTTATAGAAACTCTCCAACCTTCAAGTCGTTTGAGGACAAAGTTGGAAACATCAAGGTGAGCTGAAGGGGGTTGTTGAAATGGGAACATGACGCAGAATAAAACCTTTACGACTCACAACTGGACTGAACAAACCGTAACAGTGGAAAAGTATATTTTTATAGTTTGTACATTCCATTTGTATCTTCATTGTGAACTGCGCCATTTGCTAATCGTCACCCCTGTGCCATTTGCTAATCGTCACCCCTGTGCCATTTGCTAATCGTCACCCCTGCGCCATTTGCTAATCGTCACCCCTGCGCCATTTGCTAATGGTCCCCCCTGCGCCATTTGCTAATGGTCACCCCTGCGCCATTTGCTAATCGTCACCCCTGCGCCATTTGCTAATCGTCACCCCTGCGCCATTTGCTAATCGTCACCCCTGCGCCATTTGCTAATCGTCACCCCTGCGCCATTTGCTAATCGTCACCCCTGCGCCATATGCTTTGCTTCTTAACACCCGACAGACGAGTTAGTTTAGGAGTGCTTTAGCCTATTCCTGCACGGGATTGTATTACGATTGGATCATTCTCAACTGTCTCTCAAAACAACTCTTGAAAATTATAAAATGGTGTGGAAAAAAATGAAATGACTGACTCCCTGAAGATTTCCCATTTGCTCTATTCACAGCTGGGCTGATTTTAAAGTCTCTGCAGCATGTAAAGAAAAAGTGTGTGTGTGTGTGTGTGTGTGTGTGGCCAAGTGGATCTGATAATGGCTATATTTTATAATGGGTATAATATACCACTGTGGGTATATGGAACAAGTGGTACCTATTGGTTATTGTTAGACGCTAACACACCTGGGTGTCACTCACCCACGCTTGTTGTCACTCACCCACGCTTGTTGTCACTCACCCACGCTTATTGTCACTCACCCAGGGGTCCAGAGTGACACAACGGTCTAAAGGTACTGCGTCGCAATGCTAGAGGCGTCACTACAGACCCCGATTCGATTCCAGGCTGTATCACAAGCGGCCGTGACTGGGAGTCCCATAGGGGCGACGCACAATTTTGGCCCAGCGTCGTCCGGGTTTGTCCGGTTGTAGGCTGTCACTGTAAATAAGGATTTTGTTCTTAACTGACTCTCCTAGTTAGATAAATAAAAATCAGACGGAAGAGTGTCACATTACCGATTTACCGGTGCTGCTGCACAGGCATTTTGAAAAGTGTACAACCTTTTTTAACGGGTGCTTGATCTATACAAATCTCAGACCTTATTCTCTACAGTCTCACTCGGCTCCTTTTTTAAATGAAATGACTTAAGATTTACCCCATACCATCCTCCTCCCTCTTTCTCTCTTCCTCTTTCTCTCTTCCTCTTTCTCTCTTCCTCTTTCTCTCTTCCTCTTTCTCTCTTCCTCTTTCTCTCTTTCTCTCCCTCTTCCTCTCTTTCTCTCTTTCTCTCCCTCTTTCTCTCTTTCTCTCTTTCTCTCTCTCTTCCTCTTCCTCTTTCTCTCTTCCTCTTTCTCTCTTCCTCTTTCTCTCTTCCTCTTTCTCTCTTCCTCTTTCTCTCTTCCTCTTCCTCTTTCTCTCTTCCTCTTCCTCTTCAGTACAAGGTGGTTGGAGCCAGAGGTAACGGTGAAGCTGTCCAGTCCCCAACCGACACGAACCCTGTTCAGGACAACGCACCCTTCTGAAGATCACCCCCCCCCCCCCACACACACACTCCCCTCCTCCTCTCTCTCATCACCGGGACTGTGACATCATCATTAAGCGCCTCATCACTGAGTGACACATGACCTTCGGCCTAAAGAAGTCACCTTCTAATCTCCACATTACTCACTACTGCCTCCCTCGCCTGACCTGGAAAACGTAGTGCCCTATATCATTAATACTACTACTATCATCCCCTAGCCCCTACTCCGTAGCCCCTTACCCTCTCCCTTGTGGAGAACTGAAAGGACTGGAGTGATGTGTGCAGTATGGCAACAATTCCACCTATGCTATGACAGGTCAAGGTGGGAGGAGTCACTACTATATTGTCTAAACCAATAGGTTGATTTGTTGCATATTGCTTACTCTTATCTAGTTCCTTCAGATCTCCACAAGTGCCTAGGAGGTTAGGGGCTAAAGGTCCGCTTGGAAATCTCCCTCCTCAGCGCCCCTCCTCGCCTACTAAGAGCATGTGCATATCTCATCTCACTGTGCAAATAATACAAACTACCGCAAAATACAACCTGAGGTTACGTAACATCAAATCACCACAGCTTGTAAAAAATAAAATAAAAAGACAACTACGGTAAACCATTTTGTATTATAAAACGATTTTACACTGCTTTGCATAATGTTTTTACATGACTTATCTGTATGTATAAATATATATGAATAAATATATTGTGAACCATTACTGCCAGTCGGCATTCATCGGTAGGTATGGCTGACGTGGAGGCTCAAACAAGAAGGCAAATAAAAAATCACTACGACTACAACAATGATCAGTTTGGTGCCCTGCTGAGAGTTCGATATCAGTTTGGTGCCCTGCTGAGAGTTCGATATCAGTTTGGTGCCCTGCTGAGAGTTCGATATCAGTTTGGTGCCCTGCTGAGAGTTCGATATCAGTTTGGTGCCCTGCTGAGAGTTCGATATCAGTTTGGTGCCCTGCTGAGCGTTCGATATCAGTTTGGTGCCCTGCTGAGAGTTTGATATCAGTTTGGTGCCCTGCTGAGAGTTCGATATCAGTTTGGTGCCCTGCTGAGCGTTCGATATCTGTTTGGTGCCCTGCTGAGAGTTTGATATCAGTTTGGTGCCCTGCTGAGCGTTCGGTTTCTGTTTGGTGCCCTGCTGAGCGTTCGATATCAGTTTGGTGCCCTGCTGAGAGTTCGATTTCTGTTTGGTGCCCTGCTGAGAGTTCGATATCAGTTTTGGTGCCCTGCTGAGAGTTCGATTTCTGTTTGGTGCCCTGCTGAGAGTTCGATATCAGTTTTGGTGCCCTGCTGAGAGTTCGATTTCAGTTTGGTGCCCTGCTGAGAGTTCGATTTCTGTTTGGTGCCCTGCTGAGAGTTCGATATCAGTTTTGGTGCCCTGCTGAGAGTTCGATATCAGTTTGGTGCCCTGCTGAGCGTTCGATATCAGTTTGGTGCCCTGCTGAGCGTCCGATATCAGTTTGGTGCCCTGCTGAGAGTTCGATATCAGTTTGGTGCCCTGCTGAGAGTTCGATATCAATTTGGTGCCCTGCTGAGCGTTCGATATCAGTTTGGTGCCCTGCTGAGAGTTCGATATCAGTTTGGTGCCCTGCTGAGAGTTCGATATCAGTTTGGTGCCCTGCTGAGAGTTCGATATCAGTTTGGTGCCCTGCTGAGCGTTCGATATCAGTTTGGTGCCCTGCTGAGAGTTTGATATCAGTTTGGTGCCCTGCTGAGAGTTCGATATCAGTTTGGTGCCCTGCTGAGCGTTCGATATCTGTTTGGTGCCCTGCTGAGAGTTTGATATCAGTTTGGTGCCCTGCTGAGCGTTCGGTTTCTGTTTGGTGCCCTGCTGAGCGTTCGATATCAGTTTGGTGCCCTGCTGAGAGTTTGATATCAGTTTGGTGCCCTGCTGAGAGTTTGATATCAGTTTGGTGCCCTGCTGAGCGTTCGGTTTCTGTTTGGTGCCCTGCTGAGCGTTCGGTTTCTGTTTGGTGCCCTGCTGAGAGTTTGATATCAGTTTGGTGCCCTGCTGAGAGTTTGATATCAGTTTGGTGCCCTGCTGAGCGTTCGGTTTCTGTTTGGTGCCCTGCTGAGCGTTCGATATCAGTTTGGTGCCCTGCTGAGAGTTCGATTTCTGTTTGGTGCCCTGCTGAGAGTTCGATATCAGTTTTGGTGCCCTGCTGAGAGTTCGATTTCTGTTTGGTGCCCTGCTGAGAGTTCGATATCAGTTTTGGTGCCCTGCTGAGAGTTCGATTTCAGTTTGGTGCCCTGCTGAGAGTTCGATTTCTGTTTGGTGCCCTGCTGAGAGTTCGATATCAGTTTTGGTGCCCTGCTGAGAGTTCGATATCAGTTTGGTGCCCTGCTGAGCGTTCGATATCAGTTTGGTGCCCTGCTGAGCGTCCGATATCAGTTTGGTGCCCTGCTGAGAGTTCAATATCAGTTTGGTGCCCTGCTGAGCGTTCGATATCAGTTTGGTGCCCTGCTGAGCGTTCGATATCAGTTTGGTGCCCTGCTGAGCGTCCGATATCAGTTTGGTGCCCTGCTGAGCGTTCGATATCAGTTTGGTGCCCTGCTGAGCGTTCGATATCAGTTTGGTGCCCTGCTGAGCGTTCGATATCAGTTTGGTGCCCTGCTGAGCGTTCGATATCAGTTTGGTGCCCTGCTGAGAGTTCGATTTCTGTTTGGTGTGTTTCTACAATGTGGAAGCAAGGCTTTAGTGTAAAGACCAGTTTCTACCTTCATCAGATGGCTATCTTTAGGCCTTACTCTTTCAGTCTTATTGCTTTCTGTTACTTTGCTGGTATAAAATAAATGTAATTTTTTTTTCTCTATTCTTTCTTAATCTGGAAGTTGTAGAATATCGTTTAGCCTGGGAGGTGCTTGCGTTCTCTTTTTTATTTTGTAGGCTCAAGTGTTTACTGTTATTGTGCCACATCTGAAATGATCAACTGTCAAATACAGTCCAGACAGCTCTCTGTGTCCACCATTTTATTCTAAGAATTGTCCTCGTGCCTCAGGCGTAACTCCACCACACACTTGTATGCGCACACTCCTGTACCCAGACGTACTCGTACCCACCCTGTGACTAGCTCTACTAGTTATTTATATATCAACAACACTTCCTGTTTTGCCAGTGTGCACTAAACCCAACCTACTTTACACTATAAAACAAAAAACAAACTACTAGCTGTTGCCTAGCTTTTACAACCTTCAACACAACTTGAAATAGCTTCTGTTGGTTTGGTAACAACGTCTCTTTTTGTTGTTTTCAACATGATGTATCTGTGGAGATTGTATTCCCCCCCCCCCCAATTTAGTGTTCCATTTCTATCCAGGGGCTGGAGTATTAATTTACCCTTTAACTTCTTTTATAATTATAATGTTGTATTATTTAGTAGTGATGATCATATTTAGGTTATGTGTTTTTTGACGTCTCATTCTTGGTTGGAGTTTAAGGTTTGTTTTATATTTAATAGCCATCTGTAAATCGTTGCCAATCTGTCATTTACCTGCCTGTTACAGATCTCTCTCACTTTCAAATTAATACCGTAGTTATTATATAGATGGTAGGTCTCTGCTACGAGCTGGACCGGTTTCTCCACCGATCTGGACCGGTTTCTCCACCGATCTGGACCGGTTTTCCCACCGATCTGGACCGGTTTTCCCACCGATCTGGACCGGTTTCCCCACCGATCTGGACCGGTTTTCCCACCGATCTGGACCGGTTTCCCCACCGATCTGGACTGGTTTTCCCACCGATCTGGACTGGTTTTCCCACCGATCTGGACTGGTTTTCCCACCGATCTGGACCGGTTTCCCCCAGACACGGATCAGACCAGAGAATTTCTGTTAGGAATGCGTTTTTAGTCCAGGATTTAGCTTAATCTGTTGGCAGACAGGGCCTCCCAAAGGCAACCCAATTCATGTTTTGTCCGATTTATTGGCAAAAGATCTGATCGGTCAAAAATACCAATTTTAGTGGCGAAAGATCAGAATTGGGCTGCCTGTGTAAACGCAGCCTTAGTATATTCCGTTGTCTGTTGTCTCTGGTTATGACGGAGCAAGGGGAAAGGCAGATGTATCCCATAGATTGTGTAGAGCTGCAAAAAACATTGTTTGGGTCTAATGTACATTTTTGGGACACCACAGCTGAATTTGTTAAAACACATTATTGAAGGCATGTACAATGTTGGGAATGATAGGAATATATATATATATATATAGCTTTATTTAGAATGGGAGCCTAGTTTTAGACCTTTTAAATGGATATGAGAATGGTGGATGAATTCAACTGTTGGTTTGTCATATGTTGAGAATATCAATAAAGCATTCCTTTAAACAAAGGGGAGTTGTGGGTAATGTTCAAATTTAATCAATCGATCCAATATATTTTTTATAAAACCCTTTCCCTCAGCAGTTCATGAAGTTCTTTACTGTTACCTGGCCTTACAGCCCAAAGTGCAAGCGAGAGCACAGTGGCCAGGAAAGGGCATGGAACGGGGATTAAACTACTGAACAAAAATATAGATGCTGTTTTCATGTTTCATGAGCTGAAATAAGTTGGGTTTTTTTTATCTTATATTGTGTTTACAAATGTGTTTACATCCTCGTTAGTGAGCGTTTCTCCTTTGCCAAGAGGATATTCCATCCATCTGACAGGTGTGGCATATCAAGAAGCTGATTTTAAACGCTATTCGTTGGGCAAAAATGTTTAACAATGGCAACTTAATCGAATAAAATGTTATTGGTCACATGCACATATTTAGCAGATGTTATTGTAGGTGTAGTGAAAGGCTTGCTTTCCTAGCTCCAACAGTGTAGTAGTATCTAACAATGCGCATCTAAAAGTAAACCAAATTCAATTAAGAAATATTTCAGGACGAGCAATGTCGGAGTGGCATTGCCTAAAATACAGTAGAATACAGTATATACACATGAGATGAGTAAAGCAGCATGTAAACATTATTAAAGTGGCCAGTGTTCCATTATTAAAGTGACTAGTGTTCCATTATTAAAGTGACCAGTGTTCCATTATTAAAGTGACCAGTGTTCCATTATTAAAGTGACCAGTGTTCCATTATTAAAGTGGCCAGTGTTCCACTACTAAAGGGACCAGTGTTCCACTACTAAAGGGACCAGTGTTCCACTACTAAAGGGACCAGTGTTCCACTACTAAAGGGACCAGTGTTCCATTACTAAAGGGACCAGTGTTCCATTACTAAAGTGGCCAGTGTTCCATTACTAAAGGGACCAGTGTTCCATTATTAAAGTGGCCAATGTTCCATTATTAAAGTGACCAGTGTTCCATTACTAAAGGGACCAATGTTCCATTATTAAAGTGACCAGTGTTCCATTACTAAAGGGACCAGTGTTCCACTACTAAAGGGACCAGTGTTCCATTACTAAAGGGACCAGTGTTCCATTATTAAAGTGACCAGTGTTCCATTACTAAAGGGACCAGTGTTCCATTATTAAAGTGGCCAATGTTCCATTACTAAAGTGGCCAGTGTTCCATTACTAAAGGGACCAGTGTTCCATTAAAGTGACCAGTGTTCCATTATTAAAGTGGCCAGTGTTCCATTACTAAAGGGACCAGTGTTCCATTATTAAAGTGGCCAGTGTTCCATTATTAAAGTGGCCAGTGATTCCATGTCTATGTACAGTGGGCTCCAAAATTACTGGCACCTCTGACTGGCAATGCAAAAAACAATACTTAAAATATAAAATATATAAACAATATAATTCTAGAAAAACTCAAAATACCAACTTGAGAAATACTGTACTTTGTTTCGTTCCATTGAAACATTAATAATTTAATTTAATTAAAAATCAATGTCCTCCGATTCAAGGTTTCCCAATGATTGTAAAAAAAAAACATTTACCAAAATTAAACGAGAAATTAAATTCCACTTCTTTAAGTTTTAAGTCTTAAGGAACTATATTGAGCCATTACATCACTTCCTGTTTCACTAGGGTATAAAAATGAAGCAACACGTATGCAATATCCCTCTGTCATCCAACATCATGAAGAAAAAGGAACTGGCAGCTGAAAAGTGATAGATGGTCGTAGACCTTCAAAAAAAATCTGGTAACGGCTACAAGAAGATCCACAAACGATTGAATATACAACTGAGCACTGTCAGGGCAATTATTATTTTTTAAATATTAAGATATGGAACAGTTGAAAACCTCACGGGAAGAGGACACACATGCATTTTGACCCCAGGATATGGAAGAGGGTGGTGAGAGAAGCAACAAACTACCCCAAAATTAGTGTGAAAGAATTGTGGGCCTTGGGGTCACCAGGTTAAAAAAAAAAAAAAACACTAGAAGCCACAACCACAGGCTCTTTGGAAGGGTTGCCAGAAGAAAGCCCTTTCTGACCCCAAGACACAGACGCAAGCGCTTGGAGTTTACCAAACGTCATTTAAATTATGACTGGAAGAAGGTGCTCTGGTCAGATGAGACCAAAATGGAACGTTTTGGTCAGACACAGCATCGGCATGTTCGGCGTCGAAACAGAGATGCATACAAGGAGAGTTACCTCATACCCACAGTGAAACAGAGATACAAGGAGAGGCACCTCATACCCACGGTGAAACAGAGATGCATACAAGGAGAGGCACCTCATACCCACGGTGAAACAGAGATACAAGGAGAGGCACCTCATACCCACGGTGAAACAGAGATACAAGAAGAGGCACCTCATACCCACGGTGAAACAGAGATGCATACAAGGAGAGGCACCTCATACCCACGGTGAAACAGAGATACAAGGAGAGGCACCTCATACCCACGGTGAAACAGAGATACAAGGAGAGGCACCTCATACCCACGGTGAAACAGAGATGCAACAAGGAGAGGCACCTCATACCCACGGTGAAACAGAGAGGCATACAAGGAGAGGCACCTCATACCCACAGTGAAACAGAGATACAAGGAGAGGCACCTCATACCCACGGTGAAACAGAGATGCATTCCAGGAGAGGCACCTCATACCCACGGTGAAACAGAGATGCATTCCAGGAGAGGCACCTCATACCCACGGTGAAACAGAGACGCATACAAGGAGAGGCACCTCATTGATGATCCAATGGAAAACCTGTGGGCTGAGTGGAAGAGGGGCAGTTGATAAGCACAAACCCAAGAATGGGAAGGATCTTGAAAGGATCTGCATAGAGGAATGGTCCAAAATCCCTCCAGATGTGTTCCTTAACCTCGTCAAACATTACAGGACTCCATGCTGTTATCCTTGCCAGAGGTGGTGGCACTAAGTACTAAATGAGGAGTGACAATAATAATTATGAAACCTTGATTTTGGTTAAATGTATTTTGTATTAAATAATTGTATGATTTTGGTTGGTTCCATTGAAACATTAATAAAATACAGTATTTCTCACATGTTGGTATTTTGAGTTTCTCTGTAATTCTATTATTTCTTTATTTTTTTAAGTATTATTTTTTTAAGTATTGTTTTTTTAAGTATTGTTTGTGCATTGCCAGTGCCAGTGAATTTGGAGCCCACTGTGTACAGGGCAGCAGGGTTGAGTAACCGGGTGGTGGCCGGCTAGGGATGGCTGTTTAACAGTCTGATGGCCTTGAGATAGAAGCTGTTTTTCAGTCTCTCGGTCTCAGCTTTGATGCACCTGTACTGACTTCGTCTTCTGGGTGGTATAGCGGGGTGAACAGGCAGTGGCCCGGGTGGTTGTTGTCCTTGATGATCTTTTTTGGCCTTCCTGTGACATCGGGTGGCGTAGTTGTCCTGGAGGGAAGGCAGTGTGCCCCCGGTGATGCGTTGGGCAGACCGCAACATCCTCTGGAGAGCCCTGGGGTTACAGGCGGTGCAGTTGTCGTACCAGGCGGTGATACAGCCCGACAGGATGCTCTCAATTGTGACAAGCCAAATGTATTCAGCCTCCTGAGGTTGAAGAGGCATCTAGAAAATTCAACCACAAATATAACTTTCTTTACTGGCATACACTATATATGTACTGTACAAAAATGTGTGGATGGAAAACTCACTACCGAGTTCCAAACTGCGTCGGGAAGCAATGTCAGTACAAGAACATGAAAGGGGTTTCCATGGCCGAGCAGCCGCACCCAAGCCTAAGATCACCATGCGCAATGGCAAGCGCTGGCTGGAGTGGAGTGAAGCTCGCCACTATTGGACTCTGGAGCAGTGGAAACTCGTTCTCTGGAGTGATGAATCACACTTCACCATCTGGCAGTCTGTCGGACGAATCTGGGTTTGGCGGATGCCAGGAGAACGCTACTTGCCCAAATGCATAGTGCTATAAAATTTGGTGGAGGTGGAATAATGGTCTGTGGCTGTTTTTCATAGTTCGGGCACCTTAGTTCCAGTGAAGGGAAATCTTAACGCTACAGCATACAATGAAATTCTAGACGATTCTGTGCTTTCAACTTTGTGGCAACAGTTTGGGGAAGACCCTTTCCTGTTTCAGCATGACAATGCCCCCCGTGCACAAAGTGAGGCCGAGATCGGTGTGGAAGATCTTGACTGGCCTGCACAGAGCCCTGACCTCAACCCCACCAAACACCTTTGGGATTAATTGGAACGCCGACTGGGAGCCAGGCCTAATCGCCCAACATCAGTACCCAACCTCACTAATGCTCTTGTGGCTGAATGGAAGCAATCTGAAACTTTTCTTACATGTGTATACAATTTCATAGGCCTTTGTCTATTATGAGTACTTGGGAACAGATTACCAAATATTAAAATCACTCGGGGCTGTTTTCAAGTTCCTCGCCGTACACATCACCGACAAACTGAAATGTTTCCATCCACACAGACAGTGTGGCGAAGAAGGCACAACAGCGCCTCTTCAACCTCAGGAGGCTGAAGAAATTTGTCTTGGCACCTATAACCCTCACAAACTTTTACAGATGTTCAATTTAGAGCATCCTGTTGGGCTGAATCACCGCCTGGTACAGCAACTGCCCCCGGCCGCAACCGCAGGGCTCTCCAGAGGGTGGTGCAGTCTGCCCAACGCATCACTGGGGAAAACTACCTGCCCTCCAGGACACCTACACCACCGAATGTCACAGGAAGACCAAAAAGATCATCAAGGACAACAACCACCCGAGCCACTGCCTGTTCACCCCGCTATCATCCAGAAGGCGAGGTCAGTACAGGTGCATCAAAGCTGGGACCGAGAGACTGAAAAACCTCTACCACCAGTTGCTTTAATAATATCTTGCATTATTCATATGTATATACTGTATTCTATTCTACTGTATCTTAGTCAATGCCGCTTTGACATTACTCATCTATATATTTATTACATTCTTAATTCATAATTCCTTTACTTAGATGTGTATGTTTTGGGTGTATATTGTGAAATTGTTAGATATTACTGCTCTGTTGTAGCTAGAAACACAAGCATTTCGTAACACCCGTATACATTGCTTGAACACGTCCACGTGACCAATAATATTTTTATTTGATTTGAAGAGGACGTACTGTTGATAGGAGGTCTGTTGATAAAACAGTTGTTCCCTGACCGGGAATCGAACCCGGGCCGCGGCGGTGAGAGCGCCGAATCCTAACCACTAGACCACCAGGGAAGTTATAGTTTGTTGGTGTTGGAAACGATTTGCTAAATATAATAATTGTTGCTAGATAAATATGTATATATTGTTTTACAATTGTTGACAGATAAATATATATATATTTTTTTTTACAATTGTTTACATATATATGTTTTTTTACAATTGTTGCTAGATAAATATGTATATATTGTTTTACAATTGTTGACAGATAAATATATATATATATATTTTTTACAATTGTTTACACATATATATATGTTTTTTTACAATTGTTGACAGATAAATATGTATTTATTTACTATATTTTTATAAATAGTTTTATAAACCGTTTTTTTTCCTGAGCAAACACACTCTTGTCAACCCACTTGCACGTCGTGCACGAATGAAAATCAAACCCCTCCTTGTCTGACCAACATCGAGTGTCTTCCTCGTAGTATAAAACCACTCGCCAATCCTTCATTCTGGCAACAACAAGAAACGAACATTTACTGCGAATATAGTTCACTGCTTATTACAGGGTCGTTAGAGAGGGTTTTATTTACACCAAACAACATCTATTTTATAAATGGGCCCCGTCGTCCAAGCCTTCACTCCCTTACTCGTCTCGCAGATTGCCTTGGGTGCTGTTTAACATCAGCACGTCTCTTGGGTAACAAACAAAAGAAAGGTGAGATTTTGTTTTAAACTGCATTTTAATGATGAATACAGTGATGCTAAGTTAGTTAGCTAATGATAATGACGCTCTCGGTCATTATAAGATTGTGTTTTTGTTGTTTTGGACATTTTGATAATAGCACGAAGTCATCGTGATTTCAGTCTTACAGACTCGGATCTTTTTTTATTTCTTTCTTTCTTGTAATTTGTTTGCAGCTAAACTCACTTTCATGTTATTGTTTGCCAACATTACCAAGGAAGATTTGCCTTTTGACATTTTATCTCGACAAAAAATGTATTTTTTTTTTTAGGTCTTTCGTCCCAAATGGACATGTTATTCTAGGTAACGTTTAGTCGAGTTGGCTTTTTCCTTCAACAACAGACCAACATATGATGTTATGTTTCTAAACTCAAGTTTGTCATTTTCGTTCACATTTTTTGTTAAAGAATGGGAACATTGTAAGTTAGCTAGGCGCCTAACTACACCTTGCTAGCTATCTAACGTTAGCTAGCTAGTTATGTACCACAGGTCAGGTTAGGTCATGGTCAGGTTTGGGTTAGGGTTAGGTTAGTTACCCTCCTGTAGGTTTTCACTCCAACCCTGTTCCCGGAGAGCTAGCCTCCTGTAGGTTTTCACTCCAACCCTGTTCCCGGAGAGCTAGCCTCCTGTAGGTTTTCACTTCAACCCTGTTCCCGGAGAGCTAGCCTCCTGTAGGTTTTCACTCCAACCCTGTTCCCGGAGAGCTAGCCTCCTGTAGGTTTTCACTCCAACCCTGTTCCCGGAGAGCTAGCCTCCTGTAGGTTTTCACTCCAACTCTGTTCCTGGACCAGTTAACCCACGGTTCCTAGACCAGTTAAAAAAATACCTTGTCATTTGTGTTTAGTAGTATCAGATGCCTACATTAATGTCACAGAACAGATGGTAGTTTACACACTAACAATTTGAGACAGCCTTGCCAGTAATGATTGCTTCAATATTTATCATATAGATACGTGTGGGAGGTGTTACTGTGTGTACTTAGCCAGCCATGCATTCTGAAGAACTGCAAAAAAAATTGTGCTATAATGTACAAATGTTTGACGTCTAGTCTCCCTTTCTTCCAGGGTTTCTATCTAACGCAATATTCAACACGATCTGAAGAATGGCAGCGATCAACGCAGGCGGTTCTCTTGTTGCTACCAATGACTACTACCGAAGTGAGTAACTCTCGGGCCGGGACATGTCTTTACAAACGAAGGCCTCAGGCTTTAACTTAATCAAGCTCCATCAGTGTGATTTTCCTTTGTCTTTGGAAGAATTGAAAAAATGTCACGCAAGTAAAAATCAGTAAAAAGTTTGGATACACCTACAGTTTTATTTATTTATTTTGTACTATTTTCTACATTGTAGAATAATAGTGAAGACATCAACTATGAAATAACACATATGGAATCATGTAGTAACCAAAAAAGTGTTAAACAAATCAAAAATATATTTTAGATTCTTCAAAGTAGCCACCCTTTACCTCGACGACAGCTTTGCACACTCTTGGCATTCTCTCAACCAGCTTCATGAGGTAGTCACCTGGAATAGATTTAATTTAACAGGTGTGCCTTGTTAAAAATTAATTTGTGGAATTTATTTCCTTAATGCTTTTGGGCCAATCAGTTTTGTTGTGACAAGGTAGGGGTGCTATACAAAAGAGAGCCCTATTTGGTAAAAGACCAAGTCCATATTATGGCAAGAACAGCTCAAATAAGCAAAGAGGAACAACAGTCCATCATTACTTTAAGACATGAAGGTCAGTCAATCTGTTAAAATTCAAGAACTTTGAAAGTTTCTTCAAATGCAGTCGCAAAATCCATCAAGCGCTATGATGAAACTGGCTCTCATGAGGACCGCCACAGGAAAGGAAGACCCAGAGTTACCTCTGCTGCAGAGGATCATTTCATTAGAGTTAACTGGCTCTCATGAGGACGGCCACAGGAAAGGAAGACCCATAGTTACCTCTGCTGCAGAGGATCAGTTCATTAGAGTTAACTGCACCTCAGATTGTGGGGATCAAACCTCTTGGTCATGAATGGGTTGTATTGTTCAGCCCTATGCTGATACAGTGACAGGAGAATGGATTGATCTTGTGACAATAGCCTCGGTCTGGAGTGGGCTTGTAAAGTTGCTGAATGAGTTGTCCTGTACAAACCTAACAATCCTATTGGTTTAACTTTCCCCAGGGCGCATCGGCTCCACCTCCAGCAGCAGCTCCTGTGGCAGTTCAGAGTACAGTGGGGAGGTCATTCCACACCATCCAGGTACACAAAGCAAGCATATGGGTGCTGGTGGGAAATGTGTCTGATGTGGTAGGGACCGTGTTCAGGGGTGGTACTGGGAGTTCCCAAACTGGTGGGGTAGAGACCGTGTTCAGGGGTGGTACTGGGAGTTCCCAAACTGGTGGGGTAGAGACCGTGTGAGTATGGTGATACTGGTATAGTCCCAGTCTTACTACATGGTAGTCCTTTTAAGGTTGGTGACTGTAGGATTCCCTTGCTGTGAGTTGAGCCAGTCAGTTGGTGATGTCATGGCACTGTGCCCTGAGGCAGCAGAGAATGGCAGGCAGTCTTTCCACAGTGATAAGGTTGTTTAGTGAGTTCTGTTGAGAATTGCATTGGGGTCTACACTAAAGCTTAGTATTTTCATACATTATGTCCCTAATGTCGCTCTGTCTCTCCAGAATGCTCTCTGTCTCTCCAGAATGCTCTCTGTCTCTCCAGAATGCTCTCTGTCTCTCCAGAATGCTCTCTGTCTCTCCAGAATGCTCGCTGTCTCTCCAGAATGCTCGCTGTCTCTCCAGAATGCTCGCTGTCTCTCCAGAATGCTCTCTGTCTCTCCAGAATGCTCTCTGTCTCTCCAGAATGCTCTCTGTCTCTCCAGAATGCTCTCTGTCTCTCCAGAATGCTCTCTGTCTCTCCAGAATGCTCGCTGTCTCTCCAGAATGCTCGCTGTCTCTCCAGAATGCTCTCTGTCTCTCCAGAATGCTCTCTGTCTCTCCAGAATGCTCTCTGTCTCTCCAGAATGCTCGCTGTCTCTCCAGAATGCTCGCTGTCTCTCCAGAATGCTCGCTGTCTCTCCAGAATGCTCGCTGTCTCTCCAGAATGCTCTCTGTCTCTCCAGAATGCTCTCTGTCTCTCCAGAATGCTCTCTGTCTCTCCAGAATGCTCTCTGTCTCTCCAGAATGCTCTCTGTCTCTCCAGAATGCTCTCTGTCTCTCCAGAATGCTCTCTGTCTCTCCAGAATGCTCTCTGTCTCTCCAGAATGCTCGCTGTCTCTCCAGAATGCTCGCTGTCTCTCCAGAATGCTCTCTGTCTCTCCAGAATGCTCTCTGTCTCTCCAGAATGCTCGCTGTCTCTCCAGAATGCTCGCTGTCTCTCCAGAATGCTCGCTGTCTCTCCAGAATGCTCGCTGTCTCTCCAGAATGCTCTCTGTCTCTCCAGAATGCTCTCTGTCTCTCCAGAATGCTCTCTGTCTCTCCAGAATGCTCTCTGTCTCTCCAGAATGCTCGCTGTCTCTCCAGAATGCTCGCTGTCTCTCCAGAATGCTCGCTGTCTCCCACTAATTTGTGCGCTTTCATTGTGAATTGTTTGCCCTTTTTGTTAATTTTATATATATATTTATTTATTTATTTATATTAAGTACCTGGCCTGTAGGTCTATAAAAGTTTGAGGATTTCTAATTTGTAATTTTTATTTTTGTACCTTTTATTTAACTAGGCAAGTCAGATAACACATTCATATTTTCAATGACGTCCTAGAAACAGTGGGGTTAACTGCCTTGTTCAGGGGCAGAACGACAGATTTGTACCT
Organism: Oncorhynchus mykiss; assembly: GCF_013265735.2. Taxonomy (NCBI): domain Eukaryota; kingdom Metazoa; phylum Chordata; class Actinopteri; order Salmoniformes; family Salmonidae; genus Oncorhynchus; species Oncorhynchus mykiss. The sequence continues at coordinate 73,773,280 of NC_048580.1, read as the reverse complement.
TGTCAGCTCGTGGGGTTTGAACTTGCAACCTTGCGGTTACTAGTACAACGCTCTAACCACTAGGCTTTGTCAAAAAATAGCTGGCAATGCTAGCAAGCGTGATGCTACACCTAAAGTCAATCTGGTGACCTCAAAATGAAGTTTTCCAATTAGTTATTTGCCTCCTTGTTGAATGTCCTTGTATTTCCAAGCCACTGTAATGCATCTTTTGAAATCTTTTCGTCGGCGCTCATTGATGATGCGTTGAGTAGAAGGCTCAGTCGGGGGCGTCAGTCCAAAACAAACATTCAAAACTCTTATTGTGACGAAACGCCCAACCCATGAATAGCGAGGGCTCAAGTTAGACGGAGCGAGGAAGACCGGTGAAGGAGAGAGATTTAAAAAACATTTTTGCTGAACCAACTGCCATGTGTAGCTAATTCGTTTTTAAATTATTAAATTAAAATATTTTTTTTATTATTATTATTATTATATATTTTTAGAGATGGTAGTTATTTTTATCGGGGTATTTTATTGAAATAATTTCAAATCTGGTCTGTATTTTCACACCGGTCTGTGGCTACCGAGCGTGATCCGATCCGAGGGTCAACTATAGAATTTTCAGGTCATCGGGTTACTGTATAGCCGTGAACACCTCTTATGCATTATGTTGGGGCTATTATATAGGCAATTGTCTTATGTTTAGTCATTTTTATATGTGTTTTGACCTAGTTGTTAATCTTGTTTCTCAGGTCTGCCCAAACAAGACTCTGGACATTGGTGGTCCAGCTTCTTCTTTGGGAAGCAGAACCAGCCAGGAATGACCACTCTGACGGAGGAGGCCAAGCAGAAGTAAGTTAAAGCAAAATGGTGCCAAAATGACACCGGGTGGACTCGGATTAACAAATGGACATTACTTGAGATGGGGAAAGTCATTTTTAGGAGTTAACTGGAATTTGAGAGGGAGAAATGTCTATTTTTTTTATTTTTTTCCTTCTGCCCACCTTTTTGGTACTATTTCAATGCATTCCAATGGCCATAGACTTTCAATGGAGAAATGTCCATTCATAGCTCCTCCCACACCTATGCTTGGCTCAGCAAACCGTTAACCCCGCCCCCACACTATGATTGGTGAGGTGACTATAACCTTCCTGATAGCTACTCTTGTAAAAGTGAGATTGCAAGTGTTCATAAACGGGGGGGAAAACAAACAGATTCTTGGTTGGGCTGTTTTTATTGGCTTTTAAAGAGAAAGGTGCTTATCTTAAGTTACATAGTCCCATAGTGAACGTACTTACATTTATACAGACTCATTTGGTCAGAAGAGGTGTTCTAGAATACAGGCCTTCTAGAATACAGGCCTTCTAGAATACAGGCCTTCTAGAATACAGGCTTATTATTATCAAACAAATAAAAACAGAATGAGCATCTGTAATTTCACACAAATGTAGGCGTAGCAGGGTAGCCTACAGCCTTGTAGGATCGTTATTCAGATGGTCATATCCTTGTACTGTCCTTCTCTCACACTGGGATTTGTGGTATTACTGGTTTAGTACACAAGGGGGCACAACAACAAAATCCCGCTAAATCCCATAGGGCATTTTACCAGAATGCTAGCAAAACCCCGCTAAATCCCATAGGGCATTTTACCAGAATGCTAGCAAAACCCCGCTAAATCCCATAGGGCATTTTACCAGAATGCTAGCAAAACCCCGCTAAATCCCATAGGGCATTTTACCAGAATGCTAGCAAAACCCCGCTAAATCCCATAGGGCGTCTTACCAGAATGCTAGCAAAACCCCGCTAAGTCCCATAGGGCGTCTTACCAGAATGCTAGCAAAACCCCGCTAAATCCCATAGGGCATTTTACCAGAATGCTAGCAAAACCCCGCTAAATCCCATAGGGCATTTTACCAGAATGCTAGCAAAACCCCGCTAAATCCCATAGGGCGTCTTACCAGAATGCTAGCAAAACCCCGCTAAGTCCCATAGGGCGTCTTACCAGAATGCTAGCAAAACCCCGCTAAATCCCATAGGGCATTTTACCAGAATGCTAGCAAAACCCCGCTAAATCCCATAGGGCATTTTACCAGAATGCTAGCAAAACCCCGCTAAATCCCATAGGGCATTTTACCAGAATGCTAGCAAAACCCCGCTAAATCCCATAGGGCGTCTTACCAGAATGCTAGCAAAACCCCGCTAAGTCCCATAGGGCGTCTTACCAGAATGCTAGCAAAATTTGTACACATGAGCAAAAACCAGCTATTTAAAAGTGTTGTGAAACAACTTCAACTAGTAGCCAACTCATTAGCTGACATTTCCAAACCCTTATTAGGGCATTGTCTTGCTTGATTAGGGCATTGTCTTGCTTGATTAGGGCATTGTCTTGCTTGATTAGGGCATTGTCTTGCTTGATTAGGGCATTGTCTTGCTTGATGAACTCTCTCTCTCTCTCTCTCTAACTCCTCCTTGCATCACACTCAACCTGTCCTTCATCCCTGGGAATTGAACCAGTGACCTTTTGCATTGTTAGTGCTATGTCTTACCAACTGAGCCACGCAGGACACCCTTACCATCTCCCCATTTTGCTTTGCTCTCACACTCTTACCTCTCTCTTCCAGGGCGGCGGCCATGACTGTGACCAACGGCCAGGTGACCTGCGTTGCCAGGGAGATGGTGAGGAAGAGGCAGGTCAGCGAGGGCAGCAAAGCCGGGACGTCCGAGCCGGGGAGTTCACCCCCGTCCTGAGAGATGGGACAAACGCTAGGAGACCGAGGCTGCGTCCTCATTCCCTAAACCCTTGATTCTGTTCCATCCTCCACACTACATAGAATGTATGCCTGTTACATTGCTTCATACTAGGTAGTATGGATATTGGAACATAGCCTTTTTTTTGTTTGTCTTAGTAGGACAGGCTGACAATGATTGTTGTTTTTATTTTGTATCCTTTTTTTAAAAAGTTTTTTTTAAATCTATGAACAAAATATATATATATAAATATATAAACTTTTTTTTACATTTGTGTTTGTCTGTAACACTGTGGTGCCCTCAACTTTTGTTAACTTCTCCACTTTGTCACCCTGTGATTGCAGATGTCTAGTAAATGTCGCCTCAGCCTAATTATGGACTTGTCTGTCATTTTTCTGTTTCTTTCAATGTTTTCAGAGCAATAAATTCCAATCTTGTTATGCCGAACAGTCAACGTTACCCTGGGCACTCAGTTTCCAACATTCAAAGGATCAGACCCTATAGAGAACATGCATATTTTTTTTTTTAAATTACCATTATAATTTCTGTACGTTTACACACTCTCAGGAATGTCATAAATTATGAATAATTAGCTTCCCTACAGAAAATAAATGAACCTTCACACATCTAGATCTATGGGCAGGGGTTTAAGCTGTAGAACCCAGTTCCTACATTTGAAAATAAAAAATATATTTTTATCAAACAAAACTATGCTACATTTTATGGGACCCTCGGGATGACAAATCTTGAGTCGAGACACCGTATCGTCTGACACTGTTAGGTTCTACTCCGGTACGGTACTCGGATACGGACGCAGAGAAAAGCTACGACCAGAACAGGATTCCTCAGCTGAATAGCACAGCGCTACAGAGTCAGTTTTATCTACAGTACCTGGGGTGAATGTCTCAGCAGGCTGGGACAGGCTGGACCAGATGGCTGTCTGGCTCTGCTCTCCCTTCAGATTACCATTCTGCTATCCGCATCTTGTCATTCTCACTTCTCTCCCCAACTGCTACGTAGAAAGCCATCTCCTCGCTTCCCACAGAAACGAGTCAGTTGGACAGTAACTTAACCTTGACTGTATCATAACCCTGACAAATGGCTCCTATTCACCCGGAATCATTCATGCACTCCGAGGCAGTCCCCTTTCCCTTATGCCTAAACACAATGCACATAGTCACCCGGAATCATTCATGCACTCCGAGGCAGTCCCCTTTCCCTTATGCCTAAACACAATGCACATAGTCACCCGGAATCATTCATGCACTCCGAGGCAGTCCCCTTTCCCTTATGCCTAAACACAATGCACATAGTCACCCGGAATCATTCATGCACTCCGAGGCAGTCCCCTTTCCCCTATGCCTGACCACAATGCACATAGTCACCCGGAATCATTCATGCACTCCGAGGCAGTCCCCTTTCCCCTTATGCCTAAACACAATGCACATAGTCACCCGGAATCATTCATGCACTCCGAGGCAGTCCCCTTTCCCTTATGCCTAAACACAATGCACATAGTCACCCGGAATCATTCATGCACTCCGAGGCAGTCCCCTTTCCCTTATGCCTAAACACAATGCACATAGTCACCCGGAATCATTCATGCACTCCGAGGCAGTCCCCTTTCCCTTATGCCTAAACACAATGCACATAGTCACCCGGAATCATTCATGCACTCCGAGGCAGTCCCCTTTCCCCTATGCCTGACCACAATGCACATAGTCACCCGGAATCATTCATGCACTCCGAGGCAGTCCCCTTATGCCTAAACACAATGCACATAGTCACCCGGAATCATTCATGCACTCCGAGGCAGTCCCCTTTCCCTTATGCCTAAACACAATGCACATAGTCACCCGGAATCATTCATGCACTCCGAGGCAGTCCCCTTTCCCTTATGCCTAAACACAATGCACATAGTCACCCGGAATCATTCATGCACTCCGAGGCAGTCCCCTTTCCCTTATGCCTAAACACAATGCACATAGTCACCCGGAATCATTCATGCACTCCGAGGCAGTTCCCTATGCCTAAACACAATGCACATAGTCACCCGGAATCATTCATGCACTCCGAGGCAGTTCCCTATGCCTAAACACAATGCACATAGTCACCCGGAATCATTCATGCACTCCGAGGCAGTCCCCTTTCCCTTATGCCTAAACACAATGCACATAGTCACCCGGAATCATTCATGCACTCCGAGGCAGTCCCCTTTCCCTTATGCCTAAACACAATGCACATAGAGTCACCCTAACCCATAACAGGATCATTCATTACTACGGATTATTCTAGAAAAGGTTCTTGAGTCATAACGGCCTCCAACAGCACCATTGTATTTTATCTTACCGTGTTGAGAAAGGCCTTTCTCCAGTGTTCTGCTATTTAATACTGAGAGAAACATTTCTATACCTCAAAGAAAGGAAAACCGCTTATATGATCGGCAGATATTTTATTTTCATTGAACCTTTTTATTTATCTAGGCGAGTCAGTTGAGAACAAATTCTTATTTACAAAGGCAGCCTACCAAAAAGGCAAAAAGGCCTGAGGGGACATGGGCTGGGATTAAAAATTAAAAATATACTTTATGGTTTTATTTGGTAAATCAAGTGAGGTTGGTTCCATAAAACAAGTATGAAAGACTAGTTTACTATATACAAATTACACTTCCATCAGAGGTTAATGTTTGTGAATATATAAAGCACAGTACATTTGCATGTCAGTCAATACATTGACAGATCTGTCTTGGGGATTTAACCAGAAGCTAACTAAATGCTATTGTCGATACATAGATTACAATAGTAGAGTTCTAACCATTAGACTACGTGAATGTGCCTTGCCTGGTTACCCGGGAACCAAACACACAGAACAGAAGGGACCAGGGAAAGACAAACACGGATCATTATGTTCCTGAAGTGCTTTTATCTTTACACTGAGCAGCAGTTTTTCCAGGTCACTGGGTAGTTGTGTTGGGAACATCACAGAGGGAGAACCCAGGCAACCGGTTTCTGCTGCCTGTCTCTCTCTCTAGCTCTGAACCAGGCAACCGGTTTCTGCTGCCTGTCTCTCTCTAGCTCTGAACCAGGCAACAGGTTTCTGCTGCCTGTCTCTCTCTCTAGCTCTGAACCAGGCTACAGGTTTCTGCTGCCTGTCTCTCTCTAGCTCTGAACCAGGCAACAGATTTCTGCTGCCTGTCGGCCTGTCTCTCTCTAGCTCTGAACCAGGCAACCGGTTTCTGCTGCCTGTCGGCCTGTCTCTCTCTAGCTCTGAACCAGGCTACAGGTTTCTGCTGCCTGTCTCTCTCTCTAGCTCTGAACCAGGCAACCGGTTTCTGCTGCCTGTCGGCCTGTCTCTCTCTAGCTCTGAACCAGGCTACAGGTTTCTGCTGCCTGTCTCTCTCTAGCTCTGAAACAGGCAACCGGTTTCTGCTGCCTGTCTCTCTCTAGCTCTGAACCAGGCAACAGGTTTCTGCTGCCTGTCTCTCTCTAGCTCTGAACCAGGCAACCGGTTTCTGCTGCCTGTCTCTCTCTAGCTCTGAACCAGGCTACAGGTTTCTGCTGCCTGTCTCTCTCTAGCTCTGAACCAGGCAACAGGTTTCTGCTGCCTGTCTCTCTCTAGCTCTGAACCAGGCAACCGGTTTCTGCTGCCTGTCGGCCTGTCTCTCTCTAGCTCTGAACCAGGCAACAGGTTTCTGCTGCCTGTCTCTCTCTAGCTCTGAACCAGGCAACCGGTTTCTGCTGCCTGTCGGCCTGTCTCTCTCTAGCTCTGAACCAGGCAACCGGTTTCTGCTGCCTGTCGGCCTGTCTCTCTCTAGCTCTGAACCAGGCAACCGGTTTCTGCTGCCTGTCTCTCTCTAGCTCTGAACCAGGCTACAGGTTTCTGCTGCCTGTCTCTCTCTAGCTCTGAACCAGGCAACCGGTTTCTGCTGCCTGTCTCTCTCTAGCTCTGAACCAGGCAACAGGTTTCTGCTGCCTGTCTCTCTCTAGCTCTGAACCAGGCAACCGGTTTCTGCTGCCTGTCGGCCTGTCTCTCTCTAGCTCTGAACCAGGCAACAGGTTTCTGCTGCCTGTCTCTCTCTCTAGCTCTGAACCAGGCAACCGGTTTCTGCTGCCTGTCGGCCTGTCTCTCTCTAGCTCTGAACCAGGCAACAGGTTTCTGCTGCCTGTCTCTCTCTCTAGCTCTGAACCAGGCAACCGGTTTCTGCTGCCTGTCTCTCTCTAGCTCTGAACCAGGCAACAGGTTTCTGCTGCCTGTCTCTCTCTAGCTCTGAACCAGGCTACAGGTTTCTGCTGCCTGTCGGCCTGTCTCTCTCTAGCTCTGAACCAGGCTACAGGTTTCTGCTGCCTGTCTCTCTCTAACTCTCTCTAACAGGTTCTTGCAATGTACAAGGAGATTTTCAACTACCATGCTGCTCCGAAAGCAAATACTGTTACAGTAAACAAATCCGAATCTGACTCATGTCAACAGGTTCCTGCTGTAGGAGATTGGTGAATCTGATCTGTAATCAGATCTTATTTGATTCATGTCTATACCTTTTTGTTGTTGTTGCTATATGGTCTGATCTAAACGCAGTTGTTTTATTCCACTCATGTATGAATATTCCCATATTGCTGCCTGGCAACCAGCCAGTATCAGGAGAAAGGGGAACATCTTGTCCCTTCAGTGGTGCTGCACAGAGAAGAACAGGCTGCGGACAAGTTATGAAACGAAGAAAGGAAGTGTGGGTGGGGGGTGGGGGGGGGGGGGGTATAACTGGACTGTGTGTTTGATTGAATTCACATCTTATACCAATGTATGGAATAATATACAAAGGGGGGTCTTTTCAATCCATATCGCGGAAGTTCAGCGTTACGGCGTGATTGGTATTTTAAAAGGCGATGTTAGTGGAGACTGCATTCACGGTAAAACGCTGAAATATGTCGGCTCGATCAGAAATGACCTTTAAGTTTAGATAGCGTGCGATCTGTAACGCTTCAGCGAATAGAGGTTGAATATGTGAATACGCAAAATGTAAAACAGGTCCAACACCGACTGGCTTGATCAAGTCCATATTTCTGTGCTGAGAGGACAGACAGAGTGGAAGGTGTCTTCCTTTTGGAGTCTTTTCTCTTTGTGTGTTTCAACCTGTTGATTGGTGGTGGTGTGTCTCTACTGGACCGCTCTGTTGGCTAGGGGCGCTGGATCGCTCTGTTGGCTAGGGGCGCTGGACCACTCTGTTGGCTGGGGGCGCTGGACCGCTCTGTTGGCTAGGGGCACTGGACCGCTCTGTTGGCTAGGGGCGCTGGACCGCTCTGTTGGCTGGGGGCGCTGGACCGCTCTGTTGGCTAGGGGCGCTGGACCGCTCTGTTGGCTGGGGGCGCTGGACCGCTCTGTTGGCTAGGGGCGCTGGACCGCTCTGTTGGCTGGGGGCGCTGGACCGGCGCGCTGGACAGGGGGCGCCGGGTGAGGGTGCTGGGCTGGGGTGGGCTGGAGGGGTGGTGGGCTGGAGTGCGCAGGGCGGTGGGCTGGGGGGGGGGGCGCTGGACGGGACGGTGCGTGGTTTGGGGCTCCCCAGAACCACACTGACCCACCATCCTTTAGATATCCCCCCTGCTCCTGGGAACCCTGAGGAGGATATGAAGTGGAGGTTAGTAAATCCCCCCCCCCCCCCCCCCCCCTGCTCCTGGGAACCCCGAGGAGGACACTCAAAAGAGGTGCCGGTACTCAAGTAGTAACAAATGACAGGTGACAATACAAAGTACAAGACAGACAGCACCAGTCTAGTTGAACCACTGTGTGATGTCATCATTAAAGGAGTAGTGTGGAGAATATGATGGTTCAGTCACCTGGTTGTGTTGACATGGTCACCCAGACCAGTACTTGTAGCATCGACCAATCAGAGAGGCTGTAGACTGCAGTAGACTTTATACTCTCTGTAGGGCTTGTTGTGTCTATGGAAAGAGATACAACAGTGACTATCCGGAGAGAGATAAAACAGTGACTACAGAGAGAGATACAACAGTGACTATCCGGAGAGAGATAAAACAGTGACTACAGAGAGAGATACAACAGTGACTATCCGGAGAGAGATAAAACAGTGACTACAGAGAGAGATACAACAGTGACTATCCGGAGAGAGATAAAACAGTGACTACAGAGAGAGATACAACAGTGACTATCTGGAGAGAGATAAAACAGTGACTACAGAGAGAGATACAACAGTGACTATCCGGAGAGAGATAAAACAGTGACTACAGAGAGAGATAAAACAGTGACTATACGGAGAGAGATAAAACACTGACTATATGGAGAGAGATAAAACACTGACTATATGGAGAGAGATAAAACAGTGACTATCCGGAGAGAGATAAAACAGTGACTACAGAGAGAGATAAAACAGTGACTATACGGAGAGAGATAAAACAGTGACTACAGAGAGAGATAAAACAGTGACTATACGGAGAGAGATAAAACAGTGACTACAGAGAGAGATAAAACAGTGACTATCCGGAGAGGGATAAAACACTGACTATATGGAGAGATAAAACAGTGACTATCCGGAGAGGGATAAAACACTGACTATATGGAGAGATAAAACAGTGACTATACGGAGAGAGATAAAACAGTGACTACAGAGAGAGATAAAACAGTGACTATACGGAGAGAGATAAAACACTGACTATATGGAGAGAGATAAAACACTGACTATATGGAGAGAGATAAAACAGTGACTATATGGAGAGAGATAAAACAGTGACTATCACATTTCAGATAAGCACATTCACATGCAGCGTTTCAGAGACATTCCTGGTTGCTCAGTCTATCTGTATCAGTGGGGCCTTCTAGGCCTTCCCTAAGGATTTATACAAATGTATGTTTTTTTTTAAATTTAAATGTTGTTTTAATTTGTATTTAATCTTTAAAATAATCTTAATAATCATCATCTGATTTCATCTTCAGATTTTCTTTAGCTAGCTTGTGTTGTAGTAGTGTCATAATGTTAGCTAGCTTGTGTTGTAGTAGTGTCACAATGTTAGCTAGCTTGTGTTGTAGTAGTGTCACAATGTTAGCTAGCTTGTGTTGTAGTAGTGTCACAATGTTAGCTAGCTTGTGTTGTAGTAGTGTCATAATGTTAGCTAGCTTGTGTTGTAGTAGTGTCACAATGTTAGCTAGCTTGTGTTGTAGTAGTGTCATAATGTTAGCTAGCTTGTGTTGTAGTAGTGTCACAATGTTAGCTAGCTTGTGTTGTAGTAGTGTCACAATGTTAGCTAGCTTGTGTTGTAGTAGTGTCACAATGTTAGCTAGCTTGTGTTGTAGTAGTGTCACAATGTTAGCTAGCTTGTGTTGTAGTAGTGTCACAATGTTAGCTAGCTTGTGTTGTAGTAGTGTCACAATGTTAGCTAGCTTGTGTTGTAGTAGTGTCATAATGTTAGCTAGCTTGTGTTGTAGTAGTGTCACAATGTTAGCTAGCTTGTGTTGTAGTAGTGTCACAATGTTAGCTAGCTTGTGTTGTAGTAGTGTCACAATGTTAGCTAGCTTGTGTTGTAGTAGTGTCACAATGTTAGCTAGCTTGTGTTGTAGTAGTGTCACAATGTTAGCTAGCTTGTGTTGTAGTAGTGTCACAATGTTAGCTAGCTTGTGTTGTAGTAGTGTCACAATGTTAGCTAGCTTGTGTTGTAGTAGTGTCATAATGTTAGCTAGCTTGTGTTGTAGTAGTGTCACAATGTTAGCTAGCTTGTGTTGTAGTAGTGTCATAATGTTAGCTAGCTTGTGTTGTAGTAGTGTCACAATGTTAGCTAGCTTGTGTTGTAGTAGTGTCATAATGTTAGCTAGCTTGTGTTGTAGTAGTGTCACAATGTTAGCTAGCTTGTGTTGTAGTAGTGTCACAATGTTAGCTAGCTTGTGTTGTAGTAGTGTCATAATGTTAGCTAGCTTGTGTTGTAGTAGTGTCACAATGTTAGCTAGCTTGTGTTGTAGTAGTGTCACAATGTTAGCTAGCTTGTGTTGTAGTAGTGTCATAATGTTAGCTAGCTTGTGTTGTAGTAGTGTCATAATGTTAGCTAGCTTGTGTTGTAGTAGTGTCACAATGAAGATGGCTGCAGGAACTGTTATCAGCTTCAAAGTGGTGTTAAGCTACCATAGGTCGTGTAAACAGTGTGCTTTCTGTTTTGTTGGTCACATTATTTTATGCTATGTGTCATTTTGTGCCCATGCCGGTTCGGTCTCTGTGTGTGAGGCAGCCAGGAGCGGTGGCCAGGCCTGTTCGATTCATTCATGATGACATCAAAAAAATCACTGCTCCTACTTCACTACAACTAGAATGGTCCAACTACAGAAGATATGATGCACTAAGTGATGCTATGTTTTCCGTTATTATCTTGATATTTGAGTTTGATACAACGCATTTGAAGATGCTTGGTCCCTCTGAAGGTGTAGATCCAATAGTCATGGTTCACCACTGATCTGTATGTGAGTGACCTTCACTAAACCAGCCCTGTTCTCAGCCGATTGAGACTGCGTGTTGGACTGAAAACTGTGGTTTTTACTTGAGCTGCCTTCTTGGCCAGGTCTTCCTTGAAAATTAGTTATTTGGACCACAATGGGACAACCTGGTTAAACTAAAGGTTGAATCCAACTCTGAAATGTTACGTTTTTGGAGTTTGTCCTCTGTTTATAAATAGCAGAGGAAGGGGAGGACCATCCTCCTCAGTGAATTTAAATAAAAAATATTAAAAATAGTGAAACAATAAAAACAAGTTATAATTTTTAGATAAAACTATACTGAATATATTAACATGTCACCAAATAATTGATTTAAACAACAAAGGTCTACAGTCGCCCCAACAGCACCCTCTGGTGTAGCACCATGGTGTAGCTGGAGGACAGCTAGCTTCCATCCTCCTTTAGGTACATTGACTTCAAACCTAGAACGCTTATGTTTATTTTTTGTTGTTATTTAAATAGGCAAGTCAGTTAAGAACAAATTCTTATTTACAATGATGGCCTACCCCCAGCCAAACCCAGACGACACTGGGCCAATTGTGCACCACCCTATGGCACTCCCAATCACAGCCAGATGTGACACAGCCAGGATTTTAACCAGGGACTGTAGTGACGCCTCTTGTACTGAGATGCAGTGCCCTAGACCGCTGCACCACTCGGGAGTTCTCACCCCCTTCCATACACAGTAAATGTGAGAACTTCAGGAGGACGTCTTCCAACCTATCAGAGCTCTTGTATCATGAACTGACTGACATATTGTCCATCCAATGAAAGGATCAGAGAATGAATCTAGTACTGAAAGAATAAGCTACAGCTAACTAGCACTGCGGTGCATAAAATGTGATGAGTTGTTGACTCAAAGAGAGAGAAAGACAATAGTTGAACAGTTTTGAACAAATTAATTTCTTAAAAAATGTAAGAGAAGCAAGAGAGAGAGAGCTATAATTTAGTTGTATTTCTTTTCACTTTCACTTACCTAGCTAGCGAATGCAGCTAGCTAGTTTAGCCTACTCAAACACCAGGCTCAAACAGAGGGATGCTATGTTAGCTAGCTGGCTATAACAGAGGGATGCTTTGTTAGCTAGCTGGCTATAACAGAGAGATGCTATGTTAGCTAGCTGGCTATAACAGAGGGATGCTATGTTAGCTAGCTGGCTATAACAGAGGGATGCTATGTTAGCTAGCTGGCTATGGCTATCCAACACTGAAACTCTTCTTAGTCAAGGGAAGCTTTTGGTTTTATTAGTTTAATGCCACCAGGGACTGCCGGTGTAACTGCTAAACTGCTTGCTGTACACTGTATAGTGTGGGGTTAGGATGTACTATAGGCCGAGGCTGGATGGGGTTAGGATTTACTGTAGGCCTAGGCTGGTTGTGGTTAGGATTTACTGTAGGTCGAGGCTGGTTGGGGTTAGGATTTACTGTAGGCCGAGGCTGGATGGATGGGGTTAGGATTTACTGTAGGCCGAGGCTGGTTGGGGTTAGGATTTACTGTAGGCCGAGGCTGGTTGGGGTTAGGATTCACTGTAGGCCGAGGCTGGGTGGGGTTAGGATTTACTGTAGGCCGAGGCTGGTTGGGGTTAGGATTTACTGTAGGCCGAGGCTGGATGGCCATACTTACGGTGATTTTGAATGTTGTGTACGTAATCAAATGATCAATGACAGATGAAGACCAATGTCTTCTTTGGTTTTTACTTGAGCTGCCTTCTTGGCCAGGTCTTCCTTGAAAATGAGTTATTTGGACCACAATGGGACAACCTGGTTAAACTAAAGGTTGAATCCAACTCTGAAATGTTACGTTTTTTGGAGTTTGTCCTCTGTTTATAAATAGCAGAGGAAACTAGACTACAGTCAATATAAACGAGTCATGTAATTCTTTAGACCAGGAGTTGATAGTGAGGTCAAAGTTCAGTCAACCAAATGTTCATCAAACATAAACCAGAGTGTATAAAAGACTTAAGTATTTGTCACGATGGTTCAAAAGGTAAAGTGCAGAGTTTGACAGTAATTCTCCATTAAGTTAACACGTGTCCTCAGGTCACTCTTCATATCCTCTATCAAACAAACAAACACCAACACCCAGACTAAACCAGTTGTCTGTCCAAGTTCAATAATGAACGAGACAAAGTCAATGTTTAAAAATAGGGTTTATCTTTACTTCTATAGAACTGGTTACGAGCCAGGAGGCAGGCGGGGGAGTTAACACTGGTCATGGTGCTTCTGGTCGGCCTGTCGACGGTTCAATTCCCTGGAGAAAAAAAAAGAGACAAGAGAGAAAGAACGAACGAGTGGATCAGCCTGGTTAGACGTGAACAAACAGAGTCATGGATTTTTTTTATTTTTTATCCTGAACTTTGGAACAATTTGTTTAACCTATAGTCCAGAAACCTCTGCTGCTATTTTCAGCTATTTAATTTGACAGTACATTTCGGCCATTTATCAGAAGCTATTATCCAATCAGAACTTTGAACTGAAGTAGAGAAAATAACAAATGACGTTGAAGATACTGTAACTTCTATTACTGGTAATCCCAATTAGCAAAAAAACTGGTTGAATCAATTAAATAAATTGAATAATTAAAAAATATATTAAAATAAAAAAAAAATATATTGATAAATGTAATTTATTTAATTTATTTATTACATCACCGTGGTAACCAAATGTCACGCTATTTGTTACTGACTATTACCAATGTGCTGCCGTGAGAATGATAGTTGAGAGATCTCCACTTAAAAAACAAAATAGATTCACTGTTACTATCGGTTTAACAAGCAAATGAAATGTTACCATTACTTTGTCACTCACATCAGCAATGATGCTATTTAGGCCTATATAGCACTTGCAAAATCATCAACAGCTTTTTACATATTTACAGTTAAGAACAGATTCTTATTTTTCAATGACGGCCTATCTCAGCCAAACCTGGACAACGTTGGGCCAATTGTGCGCCGCCCTACGGGACTCCCGATCACGGCCGGATGTGAGGCAGCTTCGATTTAAACCAGGGACTGCAGTGACTCATCTTGCATTAGTTCCTAGTAACTAGTATTGTATAGTGTCGTTCCTAGTTCTTAGTAACTAGACTTGTATAGCGTCGTTCCTAGTAACTAGTCTTGTATAGTGTCGTTCCTAGTTCCTAGTAACTAGTCTTGTATAGCGTCGTTCCTAGTAACTAGTCTTGTATAGTGTCGTTCCTAGTAACTAGTCTTGTATAGTGTCGTTCCTAGTAACTAGTCTTGTATAGCGTTGTTCCTAGTAACTAGTCTTGTATAGTGTCGTTCCTAGTAACTAGTCTTGTATAGTGTCGTTCCTAGTTCCTAGTAACTAGTCTTGTATAGTGTCTGTCCCAGTTCCTAGTAACTAGTCTTGTATAGTGTCGTTCCTAGTAACTAGTCTTGTATAGTGTCGGTCCTACTTCCTAGTAACAATAATCTCCTTAGTCACTGAGGTGAATTTATTTTTGTTGTAGTATTGAGGAAATCAACTGTAAATCTGTCTAGTAAACAACAGATGTTTGTAGTATTGAGGAAATCAACTGTAAATCTGTCTAGTATACAACAGATGTTTGTAGTATTGAGGAAATCAACTGTAAAGCTGTCTAGTATACAACAGATGTTTGTAGTATTGAGGAAATCAACTGTAAATCTGTCTAGTAAACAACAGATGTTTGTAGTATTGAGGAAATCAACTGTAAATCTGTCTAGTAAACAACAGATGTTTGTAGTATTGAGGAAATCAACTGTAAATCTGTCTAGTATACAACAGATGTTTGTAGTATTGAGGAAATCAACTGTAAATCTGTCTAGTATACAACAGATGTTTGTAGTATTGAGGAAATCAACTGTAAATCTGTCTAGTATACAACAGATTTGTCCGTAATATTAACCTCTTCACAGATACAGTAATAAAATCGTCTGTCGTCTTGACCTTCAATGTCTGGTTTGATAATGAAACAGAGCTTAAACTATCAATGGAAACTCAAACACGCAACCAAACCGGGTTTAATCTCCCAGACAAAGGCTCGATATGTCAACCTGGGGGGCCGTGGCGTGTTCCTTTGACTCCAAGTCTGAAATCAGCCAGCCGCCCTCCGGCTAAAAAAAGCAGAACGTTGTTGACTCTAGATAACAGTTGTTCTGTGTATCATAGGACCTTTCAGAAATATTTGTTTTTCTGTTGGATGCTCAGAAAAAAAACAGGCACTACCTGGAAAAAGGTTGTTGTCTTGTTGCTCAACAGTGTCTGGACTGCACAACTTGTGGCGAGTTGCTTCATAAATATGAAATAATCTGATATTTATGGACATCTATGTTGTCATGATGAGATGTTGAGAGGCTGACACACAGGGCAAATGGTTCGGACGATACCGACGTTTTCGTGAGAAGACCGATTTTTCAGGATGTCTCGTGAACTGACAAACACAGCAGTTGGCTTCGCTTAAACAGATGGATTTAGATGGAGATTTAGATGGGGATTTAGATGGGGATTTAGATGGAGATTTAGATGGAGATTTAGATGGGGATTTAGATGGGGAATTAGATGGAGATTTAGATGGGGAATTAGATATGGATTTAGATGGGGATGTAGATGGGGAATTAGATATGGATTTAGATGGGGATTTAGATTGGGATTTAGATGGAGATTTAGATGGGGAATTAGATGGAGATTTAGATGGGGAATTAGATGGAGATTTAGATGGGGAATTAGATGGGGAATTAGATGGAGATTTAGATGGGGAATTAGATGGGGATTTAGATAGGGAATTAGATGGGTTTTAGATGGGGAATTAGATGGGGATTTAGATGGAGAATTAGATGGAGATTTAGATGGGGAATTAGATGGGGATTTACATGGGGATTTAGATGGGGATTTTGATGGGGATTTAGATGGGGAATTGGATGGGGATTTAGATGGGGAATTAGATGGGGAATTAGATGGGGATTTAGATGGGGAATTAAATGGGGATTTAGATGGGGAATTAGATGAGGATTTAGTATTCTTGTGCTAATTAGATTTCTGCCAGGGGGTTATAATGAGGTCAAGGGAACAATATGCTGTACATTCTACGTGATTAGCGTCAGGAAAGAGGTTCTTCCTTTATTATCCATGCATATTACCTCAATTACCTCGACTAACAGTTGCCCACCGTACATTGACTCTGTACCGGTACCCCCTGTATATAGCCTCCACATTGACTCTGTACCGGTACCCCCTGTATATAGCCTCCACATTGACTCTGTACCTGTACCCCCTGTATATAACCTCCACATTGACTCTGTACCGGTACCCCTGTATATAGCTTCCACATTGACTCTGTACCGGTACCCCCTGTATATAGCCTCCACATTGACTCTGTGCCGGTACCCCCTGTATATAGCCTCCACATTGACTCTGTACCTGTACCCCCTGTATATAACCTCCACATTGACTCTGTACCTGTACCCCCTGTATATAACCTCCACATTGACTCTGTACCTGTACCCCCTGTATATAGCCTCCACATTGACTCTGTACCGGTACCACCTGTATATAGCCTCCACATTGACTCTGTACCGGTACCCCCTGTATATAGCCTCCACATTGACTCTGTACCGGTACCCCCTGTATATAGCCTCCACATTGACTCTGTACCGGTACCCCCTGTATATAGCCTCCACATTGACTCTGTACCGGTACCCCCTGTATATAGCCCCCACATTGACTCTGTACCTGTACCCCCCTAAATATAGCCTCCACATTGACTCTGTACCGGTACCTCCTGTATATAGCCTCCACATTGACTCTGTACCGGTATCCCCTGTATATAACCTCCACATTGACTCTGTATAGGTACCCCCAAATATAGCCTCCACATTGACTCTGTACCAGTACCCCCTGTATATAGCCTCCACACTGACTCTGTACAGGTACCCCCCTGTATATAGCCTCCACATTGACTCTGTACCGGTACCCCCTGTATATAGCCCCCACATTGACTCTGTACCTGTACCCCCAAGGATATAGCCTCCACATTGACTCTGTACCGGTACCCCCTGTATATAGCCCCCACATTGACTCTGTACTTGTACCCCCCTGTATATAGCCTCCACATTGACTCTGTACCGGTACCCCCTGTATATAGCCTCCACATTGACTCTGTACCGGTACCCCCTGTATATAGCCCCCACATTGACTCTGTACCTGTACCCCCCTGTATATAGCCTCCACATTGACTCTGTACCGGTACCCCCTGTATATAGCCTCCACATTGACTCTGTACCGGTATCCCCTGTATATAGCCCCCACATTGACTCTGTACCTGTACCCCCAAGGATATAGCCTCCACATTGACTCTGTACCGGTACCCCCTGTATATAGCCCCCACATTGACTCTGTACTTGTACCCCCCTGTATATAGCCTCCACATTGACTCTGTACCGGTACCCCCTGTATATAGCCTCCACATTGACTCTGTACCGGTACCCCCTGTATATAGCCCCCACATTGACTCTGTACCTGTACCCCCCTGTATATAGCCTCCACATTGACTCTGTACCGGTACCCCCTGTATATAGCCTCCACATTGACTCTGTACCGGTACCCCCTGTATATAGCCCCCACATTGACTCTGTACTTGTACCCCCCTGTATATAGCCTCCACATTGACTCTGTACCGGTACCCCCTGTATATAGCCCCCACATTGACTCTGTACTTGTACCCCCCTGTATATAGCCTCCACATTGACTCTGTACCAGTACTCCCTGTATATAGCCTCCACATTGACTCTGTACCGGTACCCCCAGTATATAGCCTCCACATTGACTCTGTACCGGTACCCCCTGTATATAGCCTCCACATTGACTCTGTACCGGTACCCCCTGTATATAGCCTCCACATTGACTCTGTACCGTAATACCCTGTATATAGCCTCCACATTGACTCTGTACCGTAACACCCTGTATATAGCCTCCACATTGACTCTGTACCGGTACCCCCTGTATACAGCCTCCACATTGACTCTGTACCGGTACCCCCTGTATATAGCCTCCACATTGACTCTGTACTTGTACCCCCCTGTATATAGCCTCCACATTGACTCTGTACCAGTACCCCCTGTATATAGCCTCCACATTGACTCTATCTCAGACTTAAAGTGGATTTTCCATCAAATCGCTATTAGTTACATGTCTGCCTGTAGTGAACTTCGACGTGAACACGCTTCTATCACACCCACAGCGTCATTGCGTCAAATGTTACGCAGCATCATCTGGAGACGTGTCTGCAACGAGAGTTTCAACGTTCACCTTCTGCTACCATTTCTGCCAAGCCGTCTACAGCGTACAGTTCCACTCACACGATGTCTCTGCAACGCAATGCTGCGCATTGGGAAGCGAATGGGGTGTCCATTTGTCATGCAGACAGCTTGGTCCCCCCCCCCCCCCCCCCCCCCCCCCCTTTCCATAGAGTCTCTCTAAGGCTGTGTAAACCACACAGCACCCACGCAGAGACAGAGTGAAAGCGTCACCGTTACACTTGTATTAGGCTATGTAGGGGATAGGTCACGCATTGGCAGACAGCCCTCCCTTTTCCGACTGTACCTACACTGCTGTGGGAAGGAGTCTGTTTCATGCCTGCTACACAGTCTCAATTCCTGCACCCCCAGCTGCCTAGCAGTACCAATAATGTTTTTTCGCAAGTGAATTCTAAACTCTCCTTGTTATGTCTGCCAGGTGTTAGATTCTCACACACACACACACAGTGTTTACATCATGTGTTTAATTATTTTATTTTTTAAAATGTATTGAGGAACCGGCTGCTCCACTGTCTCAATCTACCAGGTACCAAGAAGGTCATTGACTGTGGATGTTCCCTTCTGTCACTGTCAGCTGTGACATTATCCCACATGATAGTGATTAATACTTGTAGTAGTCCCAAGTTCAGGGAGCTACCGTGTCACTAGGTAATTGGAAAGGTAATTTCTTTTCATGCTGAGCGACACCCAGTCACCCACTTTCTGTCACCTACTTATGCCTGCTGTAGAGATGAGGACTTCTGAAACTAGGTCCAGAGTGATACTGCCGAAAGACCCCCCCCCCCTCCCCGCTCTCCCCCTCCTCGGGGGAAGCTGGAGAACAACAACTTGCACAAGGGCCCTGTTGCCACACAACGCATTCTACCAACGTTACACACACACACACACACACACACACACACACACACACATACACACACATATACACACATCCACATCCACACACACACACACACACACACACACACACACATACACATACACACACACACACACACATACACACATACACACACACACACACACCCACACACACACACACACACACACACACACACACACACACACACACACACACACACACACACACACACACACACACACACATACACACACACACACACACACACACACACACACACACACACACACACACACACACATACACACACACCCACACACACATACACACACACACACACACACACATACACACACACACACACACACACACACACACACACACACACACACACACATACACACACACCCACATACACACACACACACACATACACACACACACACACACATACACACACACACACACACACACACACACACACACACACACACACAGTTACACAGCCCCTTAAACTCTGTACCCTCCCTTTCTTCCATGTGTTGTTTTCTTTCTGACCTGGTCCTGACCTGGTTCTGACCCAGTTCTGACCAGGTTTAATGCCTTTAAACTTTTAATCCCAGCTGGGCTGTTTCTGCTTTTCAGAGCATCTGACTTATTTCAGACTCTCTCTTACCCACCATTGTGAATTCTCTCTCTCTCTTACCCACCATAGTGACCTCTCTCTCTCTCTCTTACCCACCTTAGTGACCTCTCTCTCTCTCTTACCCACCATAGTGACCTCTCTCTCTCTCTCTTACCCACCATAGTGACCTCTCTCTCTCTTACCCATCATAGTGATCTCTCTCTCTCTCTCTCTCTCTCTCTTACCCACCTAGTGACCTCTCTCTCTCTCTCTTACCCACCATAGTGACTCTCTCTCTCTCTTACCCACCATAGTGACCTCTCTCTCTCTCTCTCTCTCTCTCTTACCCACCATAGTGACCTCTCTCTCTCTCTCTTACCCACCATAGTGACCTCTCTCTCTCTCTTACCCACCATAGTGACCTCTCTCTCTCTTACCCACCATAGTGACTTCTCTCTCTCTTACCCACCATTGTGATCTCTCTCTCTCTCTTACCCACCATAGTGACCCCTCTCTCTCTCTTACCCACCATAGTGACCTCTCTCTCTCTCTCTTACCCACCATAGTGACCTCTCTCTCTCTCTTACCCACCATAGTGACCTCTCTCTCTCTCTTACCCAGCATAGTGACCTCTCTCTCTCTCTCTCTTACCCACCATAGTGACCTCTCTCTCTCTCTTTCTCTCTCTCTCTCTCTTACCCACCATAGTGACCTCTCTCTCTCTCTCTCTCTCTCTCTCTCTCTCTCTCTCTTACCCACCATAGTGATCTCTCTCTCTCTCTCTTACCCACCATAGTGACCTCTCTCTCTCTCTTACCCACCATAGTGACCTCTCTCTCTCTCTCTCTCTCTCTCTTACCCACCATAGTGACCTCTCTCTCTCTCTCTTACCCACCATAGTGACCTCTCTCTCT